>NW_025939770.1:0-395413 GCF_000764305.2 Hyalella azteca | reverse complement strand
ATGTCAACTGTCAAATTTGACACATTTTTCGATGATCTCACCACGTGGCATGCATTGTCTCTCTTTGGATCTCAATATTTTCCCACTAGATGGCCAAGACCTAGTGTTTTGGCAGTAGTTTGACACGCAAAAGTATGACGTCACTATTTCAACCATCAACGAATGCATGGAACTAAAACAAAGCTTAATATAAAGGAAAAACTAAAGAGGTGATGGAATTACCCACGATGTCGTAATATACCGCGTTTACCCTAGCCTCTACTGTAAATGCATTTTTAGAGGTGTCCCTTGGAGGCTTGGACTATTACCCTGTACTCCCTTATTAACCTGTTACTCCCTTATTAGTATTACCCTGTTACTCTCTTATTACCCTGTTGTGTGGAAATGGCACCAGTTTTTTATGGAATGAGATAGTACGCTTTTACTGTAAATCACATTTTTAAGCCAACACCTGTGTGCAATTTTTATGTAGGGTAAACGCGATATATTCCGACACTTTAGGGACATAGCAAAAAATGAATGGCTATAAAAAATACACTGTTCGCGCAACTCTAGTTCTGTTTGCTTTATGTCACTCTCAAAACACCGCACTACGCGCCAGCAACAATGAAACGTCACAAAATGTTGCCATATTTATTTAAAAGCCTTTAGAATGTAAACCAACTAAATCCATATATTCCGACACTGTGTGTGACTAAATTTGGCATTTTGTATGACTAATTCTGGCTGTGCTTCAAACTCTACTAATTTGTAATGCCGACACTCTTGTGTTCGAATTCCGATCGCTGTGTGAGCTGTATTGGAATATGTCATACGACACAGCTTGGAATTAGAACACTACCGTGAACTGGGGTAACTTAGACCACTTTTTTTTTTTAATGATGCCATTTTTTCACTAGATAAGTTAAACTTAAATTGAAACGTGCAAAATACAGATCTATACTCTAGCTTCACTCACCATAAATTGCTGGCTCCTGCCTCTTATAGTTTTGATGTAATTTAAAAAAATCGATGGTCTTTTTTACCCCAGCTGGCCCAGACCTAGTGTTTTGGCAATAGTATGGCGCGCAAAAGTATGATGTCACTATTTCAACCATCAACGAATGCATGGAATTAAGAAAAAGCTTAAGATAAAGGAAAAAAGTCGAGAAGTGTCAGAATTACCCACGATGTCGGAAATACCGAGTTTACCCTAAGTAAAATTTTAAATACAGTGAATAATTTTTTGCTACAGACCTTAGCTGCTTAGCAGAGGTATGGTACTTTTCCAAAATCTCACTTTTCACACTTTTTTCCAAGGATTTTTCAGAGGTACGGGTAGTAAATGTATAATTTCTTAACTTGCTTTATGCTATATAGATAGGAAAAAAATTGAACTTTATGCCAATATTTTTTGTTTTGCAATATTTTAATTACGGTAGTTGAGCTGCTACGGTACAACATTTCTAAGAAATGTTGGAGGACTGTCACTTATTAACACGCCCGTCTCTTTTTACCCCGTTTGACGGTACCATATGAAAGCCCTTACAAAGACCTTTAAAATGAGCTCAAACTTGTTTATGAAATATTTCATGGTAAGAAGTTATTAATGAAAAACTCTCAAAAACATCCCTTATTATCCCATTTTATTGTATGTTCTATAACTTCTATTTTGTAAAAAATTATTATTTTAGCAAAGTCTAATACTGTTGTAGGAAGTGTTGCATATAGCAATGAAAAAATAATATTTTTATTCATATATATGTACCACTTGCCATATAATTTTAATGAATTATGCAAGATGTTCTGCACATTTATGTATAAAAATCAGTAATGAGCAATATGATAATTTTCACTTGGAAATTACCAATAGGGTGTTCCACTAGTCTGAACTGCCATTTACCCACATCCTCAATGGCCCTTGCATCATATTACTCCTGGCTATTAATTACCCCTTCTGTTTTGGATACACTTACAGTCATTAATGTTATTTGTACCTAGTGTTTTGGAACCAAGAAGTCCTGTCAGTCACAAAAGGGTTAAAATGCAGCATTCTTTTAGTAAATTTGTAACACTTGAAACCCTCATTTTTGCATTAAAATTTTCAAAAAGTTTGCCAAATAACTAAGTCTTTTCTACTCTGTTTGCCTCTTTCAATTATTAATAACTCTCTCTATTAAAGTAAATTTCATGCTTGTCTAATAGTATGGTTATAGCTCTTTAAATTTGATTTCACATCATAGAACATTTCAGACTATTTATGACAAACTGCTGTTCAAGAAGTTTAATTCCAGTTTCATGATTGCTGTTAAAAATATTATACTAGTAGGGATTTGAATTTAATATTTTTTTAATATATTAAAATTAATCTTAGATTATCAAGTTTATCAACCACACAAAATGTATAGCTTTGAGGGGGAGCACCGCAAGAAGCCCAATGTGAGCCTCAGTGGTGCCAGTCGAGTATTGGGAAAAGCAGATTTTCTGGAAAAACTAAGAAAAGAGAGAGAATCACGAGAGGTGAGAAAAAATCATAAGACTATTAGCATTCTATGGTGTGATTGGAAAAATTAAGATTTTTATGAATTGTATTCTCTAGATCAAGGACTACTACACACAGGACATGCATAGCCTATGTCCAGCCTCTGCTAGCAGAGGCGATCGCCTACACTATGAAAATGCTGGTGTTTTAGTGGCATCAACAAATGATATGCCCATAATTGTTTCATACAATAGTATTACAATGTGTGTAGTAGTCCTTGGTCAGAACCATAGACTTTTTGCCAGTTTTCAAGGACTACTACACACATTGTAATACTATTGTATGAAACAATTATGGGCATATCATTTGTTGATGCCACTAAAACAACAGCATTTTCATAGTGTAGGCGATCGCCTCTGCTAGCAGAGGCTGGACATAGGCTATGCATGTCCTGTGTGTAGTAGTCCTTGCTCTAGATTTAATTTTATTTGGTTTTTCATTGCATTTCTTATTAGAGAAATTGTGTTACAGTATATATGTGTATTTCTTGAAAAGTGTATAGAGAGAAAAAAGATACTTAGTACACTTGACATCTTAGAATATTCTAAGGGAGAAAAAATGAGCATGATGTTATTAAATGTTCTATTCTCATGAATTTCAACTGCTGTTACTTGAATGATGTGTGAAAAAATTGTGGATTTATTATCTTACTTCCTCAATGCAGCATATTAAATTCATTTCTGTGTCCCCCCTGCTTATCATTTTGGTGACTGCTAGTGCTCAATGCATGTATGTATGTATGTATATGATGATAGCACATTTAACAACTTCTTTTTTGTGCAAAAGCAACTTTATTTGTGATATGAATAGACTTGCATTTACATGGAATGAGAGGATAGAATATGAGTGTTTTTATCTGATGGTGTTGCAAAGAAAGCTATGGACTCATAGCTATGTAATGTGAAGCATACAAGAAAGAAAAAAGTATACTGGAAGTGAATGTGAATACCAGAGATGAGAGTAATGGCTTTGGGTATGAAAGAACAGGTGAGCAGCTAATTGCATTGGTTGGAGGGATCAACTGTAGATAATGGAGTCACCTGAAATTGGTATCAATCAAAATTTTTTCAAGATGTTCATTGAGATGATAAATGTCAGAAAATGCAATTTTCAAAGTAATCATTTCATCATTTATTGCAGAGCAACAGGAAACGGGAAATTGCTGCAGTTCGGGTGCAAGCCCTTGTCCGGGGATGGCTATGTCGTGTGCACACCAATGAGATGTACCGCCAGTTGTATGATCAAACACTTCAGCAGGAACCTACTCCCCTTGCTGAAGATGTGGCCAGGACACAGTGTTTGAGAATTATAAGGATGTTCCGTATGAAGCATGATGCTCACAGATTGGTGAGTTTTAGTTAAAACTATTCCTGGTAAATAACTAGGTACTTGAGCTACATTATAGTGAGATGTATAAATATTTAATTGCTCATAGTCATACTCCAAAAATTTGAAATTTTCCAACATAACAAGATCAGATTCTATTCAATAATGTTATATATATATATACATTTTGAAGCTTGAATATGAAGCAAAATCATGATCAACAAATTTTTTGGGATGTTTTTTTGTATATTTTTTGCCTCAAAATTTGTATGTTTTTTGTTTTGAATACATGTTTGCCATTCAAATAGTTTGAAATAAATTTAAATCATGTGGCATTAATGTAATTTCTCTTTTCTGCATTATTTTAGTTATTCCATAATTTTTGGTACTTGTTTTTGATAAATTAGAACTTGAAATCCCATTTGTGTGCTCCTAATGTCAACTCCAGCTATCTTTGCTTTCAGAACAGTTCCACTAAAAGTTTTCTTTCCTTTTCAGTCATTCTTGTGTACGTTGTTGGTGAGGCAAAGCTCGCATCTGCTGGAGTGGGTGATGCAGCATCCCAACGTGTGGCTATTACTGCTCTCCAAGCTCAGTGCCCTCTCTCTGAAAACTATTTCTGGTAACAGCACTCCATTTACAAGCTAATTATACATATACTCAATTACTTGAAAAGATTTTGGCTCACTGTATTGGCAACATCAATTAGCAACATGTCTTTAATAATTTTCAAGATGAATCAACCATAGGTTATGGTTGATTCATTGGATTTGCCTGCCTTGTTTATTTTCAATTATTTTTCATTATTTGGTTATTTGCTTTTAATGTGGCAATTTGTTTTAAATTTGTTGGACAGTTACTTCATCTACATATCAGAATGGATTTTATGGAATTATGCATACAAGGTTATTTGTTAATTTAACCTTACCAAGCATATTACTTAAACTAATGATTTCAAATTGGATCACTTTGATTGCAGATCAAATGCATTAGTAACAAATGAATAAAAAATTATTATCAGCATATGAAAGTTTCTATCACAGAATTATGTTGCTATTGGTTTTGGTAGTCAAGTTTTACCTAAAATGCGTAAAAATGACAAAAGATTTTTAATTTATTTTTCAGATTCAGCAGATACTGTTAGTCATGCTGGGCCACTACGTTTACTAGAGGTGCTGACACAGCCCCAATCATGGTACAATTTACCACTGATGACTCCTGCCAAGATGGCCAATTACATTTTTGGTTTCCTCATCCCTCTAATCGACAAAGGTAAGCGATTAAACTGAAGGCTATTCCCTCCCTAATTTTGCATTCTCAGAGGTACTGATGTTACGGTTAGTCTGCTAAATATTGCTTTACTTTTTCTCATTTCTCTTGAATGAATCAAGATTTAAAATGTGATTTAAATTTAGATTTTACTATGAATAATAATTTCTTTCATACTTTTCAGGTTACTTCAAATATCTCATCAAATTGTTGGTAGAGAAAGTCCCCGAAGTTGATGAGCGAGGAGGTATATCTAGTTCTCCTTTGGCGACGTCTATCCTAGACCTGATATTCTATCCCTTGTTCCTGGTTGCAACGTGTCGGCGAGCGGCCGAAAAATGGAGTCCTGATTCGGTCATAGCCACCAATTTGCCATGGGTGAAAATGATCAGTGCTGCTCCCAAACAATCTCAAGTATCTTCTTGCAGCTACGCTAACCTGCCAGCTGAGAACCAGTCAGACGTTGAGTACATGGATTTGGACTCGTCTAACGTTGATGATTCTGATAAGCCTGCCAAGCTGTCAAGCGATGATGGTAATATTAGCCGAACTCAAGTATTTTCCTCTGTAAGTTATTGTAATGTGCCAGTCTCAGCTAACCTTCCTTCTCAACAAAACCCTGGCGCCTCTACAGACTATACTGGCTCACAGTGCACAAGTCAACTACTCTGCTACGCCTTCAGTGGCGTACCTGTCCAGTGCCCTGCTAATTTAATAAACTTGACTCTGTACCATTTAGTGGACCAGCTATTCGCAAATTCAAAATACAGCCAAGTACATAATCTCCTGGCCCCGCGCATCGAGTCCAGTAAGCTGCTGTTGTGTCACCCGTCCGCGTCGCACTCGCTCATCGAGGCGATCCATCACGTACTGGCTCTAACACACAAGGAGGATACGTCTTCTACTATTGCGGAGGTTGGAGCTGAAGGTGCGCCTACTCAGCTTATGGTCCTACTCACATTACTACCAATCAAGACCGCACTTCCAACTACCAGCCTCCAGTTGTACTTGTTGGCATGTCGTCGCTTGGTTCACAAAACCGCGCATTATCTTCCTCTAAAAAAGCATTGCGTTCCTTCCACTGCAAATATCCCTGGAGGAGAGGTATACGAAGAAGAAAGTGAAAGCGAGGAAGACAGTGATGAAGAAGTGGAGGTCTCGGACAAACAAACAACCGGCCAGAGAGGGGCTGAAAGTCTTCCTGCAAAAGTCACTGAAATTGGTGAATGGTGCTTGTCGCACATAAACAGTCCAGAGTACGTGAGCTGGGTCCTGGATGAAGTTGAGGCTTCCAAGTTGGACAGGGAAGTGTTGACAGAGTTCTGTGGCCTCACCCACACTCTCCTCACTGCTCCGTGCCTCAGCCTTTTTCAATGCAGGTAATGTGTCATATGAACCATTCTCATTTATCGCAATTCATTTGTGTGATTCGCCAACTAACGCAATTGCTCGCATTGCCATTGAAATGAAAGTTTGACAACTTACGTATCAAACATCCATTCAACATTCTAGTGTGTTCAAAGTGTACGATTTTAAAAAGGATTGACGTGAGATGGAGCCTTGTAAATTTTTAACAATCACCACTTGTGAATATAAAGCTCGTATTTTCAATTCTTTGTTGCCATTCTTATTCAACTGGGTTTTATTTTTTAAGGCTTTTGTACGGCGTGGTGGGTCGCCACGAGATGCAGCGCGCCATGTGGTCACTCTTGACCAGCCTCTACCCGTGCTGGGTGACTGCACCAACCATCGCTAACGACAAGACCGGCCGAGGGAGCCGCCGGCTGCTAGATACTGTATCCCGTGGGGTGCCGCTCGAGCCTCTGGACCGGGACACGCTCGTGCCCGTACTTGCGTCCTTCGCCACGGCGCTCCTAGCTGTCCTTGCCACACTCCATGATTCGGAGCTCGTTACTTCTACTGAAGGTATAATCGAATTCTTTCAAACGGTCAAGCAAAATTATCCTGAGAAATGCACTGATTGATAGATATATTTTGACGGCGATCCGCTGTATTGAACTTTTTTTCTCATGCAAATGCCCTTTAACTTCTGAAGTTAGATTGTCCGTATTCAATACGGTGTTAAAAATACGTTGAGTGTTAATAGCTGTTGGAAATGTTTCTGAAGAACGTGCAAATATATTTTTTTTTAAACGTGCCTACCTTGATTTTTTTAATGAATGCAGTTATAAACTCGAAGTATGCTTCATAATACTGTCATGACATGCGTTTCACTACCGACGTATTCCTTGCATCGCGATTCATTCGGTCTGTTGAATTTAGATAATCCATGTTAATGTACAGAATATTTTTACACATTTCGTCTCGTGGTTATTTTCTTTCCACAACAAAAATTCTTAGCTGCGACATCAGTCGTTCGATTCGTTTTGTGTTTACTAATCGTATTTTTCTTTTCAGACACGTTTGAAAGCATCATGTCGCACCGAGATGTAGACATCACGAAACAGTCTGATGATCACTCGAGTAGCAACACAGGGAGCTTTGCCTTCACTGCAGCGGAACTTGTGACCATAAGCGGCACTCTGAGAGACGTGTGTTTGGGCCTCGCCGAGTTAGCGCACCCAGACCCGCGTGCGTCTACTCTCACGGACGTGTCTTACAAGCCCACTTGGGACCATTGCTTCAGGTGCTGCGTAGACGTGGTGCGCCACCTTCATCTTCGCGACACTCGTCGGCAGTTTTGCCCCGCCAAACATTGGCTCACGACACGTGTGTCACTTCCTGACGTCCCCCAAACGGCCTCATACAGGAACCTGCTCAGCGCCCGAGCCTCTAGAAGACGAACTTTCATGCCAACGCGCTGGAGGACGCGTGACCAATTATTGGCTGAAAGCGGAAATAAAGCCGCAAAACAATTGTCCATGTACGAGAAGGTGCGAGCCCTGCTGCTGCAAGAGCTCCCGTTTGTTTTCTCTTTCACGGACCGAGCGGAAGTGTTTCTCAGACTCGTTCAAGAAGACAGGAATTCAGCGCAGGAACATAGTGCATTCAACGTGGGGCCTAATATAAGTCTTAGGGTGCGGCGCACCCACATCTACGAAGACTCTTTCGAAAAGCTCTCTCCTCAGAATGAAGCCAACATGCGACTATCATTACGCGTGCAGTTGTTGAACCCTGCAGGGGCCGTGGAAGCTGGTGTGGACGGTGGAGGCCTCTTTAGGGAGTTTTTGTCTGAGCTTCTCAAAAGTTCCTTCGATCCCAACAGAGGATTCTTTCTACTGACTCGGGAGAACACATTGTACCCCAACCCCGCGGCTCACCTGCTGCACGAGGACTTCCATGCCCACTACTACTTCATTGGCCGGATGCTTGGCAAGGTATCATCCGTGGTTTTCATATGTTTTTCTCAATAGAACTATAAAATTGTACCTTTCACTACATTATGTGTTGCAACAGATATACAATAAATTATCCTTTGAAAGATTTGAGGTCTGTCCAATGTTGGACAAGAGTTTTGCAGTCATCCATTATATTAAATTAATAAGGAAATACCCGTGCAATGTTTAAAAACTGGAAGATGACCACCAGAGTAACCTCTGTTACTGTCTGTGACCGGAATGTATTCGTTCATTAATCTAGAGTTTTCTAGTGTGAAAACTGAAATTCAACATTGTTTTCGTTGCTCTCTCTGTATTATTTTTTAAATTTTATGTCTAAGTACTCGGGTATTTAATGTGCTAATAATTTGAAATTTAAAAACTCTTTGAATTAATACTGTACACTTGGTAGAGAAAGTTTTTGGTATTACATGGGTAGCTCAATTGGGAGAGGACATGCATTGGTAGCTCAATTTTACTATAACTGTTTTTTATTTCACCAGGCTTTATACGAAAATCTATTGGTGGAAATTCCGCTGGCCGGGTTTTTCTTGTCAAAGCTGCTATCGAGGAAAGGATTCTCTATAGAATTCCACCACCTAGACTCGCTTGACCCTGAACTGTGTCGCAACCTTCTGTACCTCAAGACCTACCAAGGCGATGTCTCTGAGCTCGGTCTCGACTTCACCGTCCTCGTGTCTGAGCTTGGACACAATAGAGTAAGTTTGAGAATATTCTAACGCCTCCGATATTCTAGCAGAAAAGCAAAAGTGGGTTAATTGTGTAACAAAATCCTGTTGGAACAGCCTTGCATTAACCTTTAGGAAAATACGTTTCTAATCATATTTGCTATATCACAATGAACGAAGTTTTAAGAACATTGAGCTCTCTGTATTGTCCTATCCGCGCGCAATCGAACTAATTACGCTTTTTTCGATTTTTTTTTTACCGGATTGATGCTTCTCGCCAGGTTGTGGAGCTTGTGCCTGACGGTGCCAACGTTCAAGTGACGGCCGACAACAAGATCGAGTACATCTACCGCATGGCCGACTTCAAACTCAATCAACAGATCGCCAAACAATGCTACGCTTTCAGGAAAGGTCAGCTCCAACAATGCTGGATTATATGACAAATTTTCTTTCGATTGAAAGGCAGATTGATGTTCATCGGTATTAGGCTTACGGACGGTAGAAATATTTCGTAGCTTCAACTTGTTAGCAAGTTCGTGTTTGAAGCTAAGCATCAAATGTGATTAATCTTGTACGTCGTGTAAGAGAACCTAATACTTTCCTTCGAATTGTCCAAAATGTTTTGATATCATTAAGGCAAGTATCAATTAATCCCTGAACTCTTTAACTGCTGTTCCTTCCTAGCACTGCTTTTTTCTGCTATCTCGTACTTCATTTTTTAATTGTCATTTACTGCTTGGAATTAGAATTGAACACATTAATTCGAGGTAGGGTAATGATAGGATTTAAACGCATTGATATCTTCCTAATATTCGAATTCCTCGAGATATTCGAGATTCCTAATACTCTATAATTGCATTCTTACTACGTACGTATCATGTTCTTTTCACATGATCCGAAAAAACTCTAATTATACTTTATATTTTCTGTAATACTGATCAGGAAATGGAAACCCTCATAGTATACCTATCTCGACACCATTGAGCTGTGTTCTTAGAAGTGATCAATTTACATAGTGGAATGATTCGTTTATTGTATAACCGTTTGAATCGCACATTTTTAGTACTGTTTATCAACCTGGAATTCGTTCATCACGCTATTCTCTGATCAAATAATTTGAATTTTGTGGATCAAAAATCGGTACCGTACCATTGAGATTCATCATCTAACAATGTCCGGCTGTGGTATTTAGCTTCATCTGAAGCCCTGAACACAACTGCCTTCAAATTAGCATTTCTTAAACTTGGCACACTTTAAAAATTAAATTAAATTCTTCAAAGAAAAAATTGGCACAATCAAATTTATTATCAAACGTTCCACTGCCTGGTCGCTTTGCAGAATATAAATACCCAAATACAACTGGCTCTATGTTTATATTTCTTGTGCAGGCCTTCATGACGTCGTGTCGGCAGAGTGGCTGCAGTTATTTGACTGGCGGGAACTGCAGACGATGATTTCAGGTTCTGCCACGCCTGTTGATATTAATGACCTCAAGAAGAACACTAAATATAGCGGCGACTACACCGCCAAACACAAGACCATCAGACTCTTCTGGCAGGTAAAATTTTTTGGGAATAGTCTGCCTCTTTGATGTTGCAGTTGTATCATAAGACACATTCGATGTATGTATTTGAATTTAGTCGAATTAGCATAATCGCTCACTTTGGCCGAGTACTGTTATGACTAAAATTTTTATCACACGAAATGTCTATGTTCAGAGCTGACTTCTCATTCACCACAGCACATAATTTTATCAGAAGTGTAACGAATTTCTCACACATGTATGAACTTCATGTCCAGGTTGTGGAACAATTTGACGAGCAGCACCGCCGGTTGCTGCTGAAGTTCGTCACAAGCTGCTCTCGACCGCCTCTGCTTGGCTTCAAAGACCTGCACCCTCCCTTCTGCATCCAGCCTTCAGGCAGCGACCAGCGACTGCCCAGCGCCGCGACCTGCATGAACCTCCTAAAGCTGCCCGAGTACCGAGATCCCATCACCCTCAAAGAAAAGCTCCTCTACAGCATCACCAGCAACGCAGGATTCGAGTTGTCTTAGCCACATCACCATCAATGAGAAGCTCCTCTACAGCATCACCAGCAACGCAGGATTCGAATTGTCTTAGCCCCATCACTATCAATGAGAAGCTCCTCTACAGCATCACTAGCAACCCAGGATTCGAGTTGTCTTAGCCCCATCACCATCAATGAGAAGCTCCTCTACAGCATCACCAGCAGCGCAGGATTCGAATTGTCTGAGCCCCATCACCGTCAAGGAGAAGCTCCTGTACAGCATCACCAGCAACGCTGGCTTCGAGATGTCTTCGAGTGTATGTTTAGTCAACTCTTTCCTGCGCTTTCGCCGCAGATAATTTGCTTTGTTTCTATGTTATTACCTTATTTTATTTTTGTTCTAAGTGCATAGTCGCTTTGATAATTGCAAGTTTCGTTTTTTCTATTGGCGTTTGCTCAGGTATATATGTCATTTCTTTCTCATTCATCTCTTGAATTTTCTTTTCATACATTGTATATGTCTTGTATCTTTTGAATAACTTCGAGATTTCCTTCCAACTGAGTCACGAGTTAATTTAGTGCCGGTATTTAAAACACTTGCACAACTGACGACCATGAAGCTGTGTCAACAGACAAAACTTGATAACACCAAAAATGTTGGTATAAACCCGTTTTCTATGTTGCGGACCAGGAAATTTTTACGAGATTTTCACTCTGTGTCTTGTTTGCGGTGTCAAAATAAAAATTTATATTCTCATCACATAATTATGATTATTTAAAGACGATTTTGATTATTATTATTCACGTTACGTATTCATGTTATTATTAGACGATTGAGATTATTTCACAAAGGATGGCAATCCATTAGTTTCCTTATTATTCGCTTAATTTTAGACTTTTTTGAGGTTTTTCTTTTTTCTTGCTCATACTATTCCTTTCAATTAACGGATTAGCTCACCTCGTAATTAGTCTAATCTCAGATGGAGTTGAGGTTGTTCCTCCTTTCGGCAGATAATTTTCCTGTTATGTGGAACTGAGCTTCCCTATCAGTGTGTAAAACGTATAACATAAAAGCGCGACTAATTCTTAATCAACTGTTTGGTTAATTTAAAAAAAAAAACATTTTTTACGTGAACCTCCATCTAAGACATTCGACCAAAAAAATTTTTTTAATGATGATGAGCTATTGGCTAATGGTATACCGGTTGCTACTTTCAAACGTTGGATAATAATTGTTGTGGGTTGTATGGAATAAAACATTGTTTCATTCACTCGTATGATTTGATTTCAGAATTGATTGAACAAAGAAAAACTATCAATAAGAGTGATTTCGCTAAGCTGCATTCAACATCTTTTGTATAATTCATGAATTTCGATAATTCATTTTGTGTACAAGTTTAATGAATCTTTAGTGGCTAATCGATTAAAAAGTTACTGCTTCGTGACATATCGACTTCCAAAACGTACTTCACCTTGCACTTGTCTTATGAAAAATGTTTGTCTGGAATCCCGATTCGTTTCATGTAACTCACTGAGTAGACTAGATATTTGTATGACGTCGAAATATCACATCGTCGTCTCTATGGAAATTTTCAATCAGTTGCAAATCGAGTTTATCTTCTTGGTCATTGTGTGAATGTTTCAATATGTGCTTTACTTCGTGACAGTATATGTACTAATTTTAATGGAGAGCCCATGTTGTGGCTGCTGTGATATCATTAGCTTTCAATATTCTTTTTCTCTCTAATATAAGGATTAACGGAGGAATATTTGATTGTCGGTAATGATGAAATGTATTGTACTCTGCTTGTATTATTATTCCACCCTTTTTAGCAATTGGAGGGCTAATTGCACATCTGAGGTAACCCCGTAAAATCGGCGCCTGAGCACCAATGCAGGAACAAGTACGGCAAGGAGTTACGGGCGCCGGTTTGTGGGCAATTGTGAGCTTCAGTGCGTGTAGAGTGCGGAATCATTATTACCTTCTTTGTACGTCCATCAACTGCTGCCGATCGCGTCTTACAGGACTGAGTGCTGTTACCGTGTTAGTGACTGCGATGCTACGAGCTAACCGACATATACATAACTGAGTTTTGATTCCGCACTCTACACGCACTGAAGCTCACAATTGCCCACAAACCGGCTCCCGTAACTCCTTGCCTCAATTGTTCCTGCATTGGCGCTCAGGCGCCGATTTTACGGGGTTACCTCAGATGTGCAATTAGCCCTCCAATTGTTTTTAGTTTTTACCTGAAGTTTAGCATTAAACTTTTTTAAGATACGGTTGCCATTGAACTGATGTGCATTGGAAAGCGATGACAGTAATTTCTCTAAAGGATGACTTAATCCAGTATTCGGTGAAAGTCATAACATATTTTTAGCGCATTTTCTCATTTATGAAAAAAAGGCGCTATTGTGCTCGTCATGTCCGTCCGTCTGTCTGTGACTTCACGTTTTCGTTAATTTGAAGAAAATGCGCTCTCTGTCACTCAGTTCAGTGAGTACCGAGTTATATTATTTAATATCGAAGTGGCGACTGAAGTATTGCCAGGAGACACCTCATTCTGAGGTGATTTCCAAATATTTATTTACTTTCTTACACAAAGCACAAGAACGAACCGGACGTAGCAGTGATACGCCTTTCATTTGGACAGGCCAAACTATCAAGGATGACCTGCACAATAATAATTATAATAATAGCGGTTTCAGCGTTTATTAGGCCGTAGGCCTGTCGCCGATTCTTAGCATCGCAGAACGTTCACAGCTTGTTGCGGTCTTGAACTCGCAACTCACTGCTCCAATTCTGGAGCGCTCAACCGCCCGGCCTCCTTGCCGATTCTGACCAGAAACTGACGCACAGAGCTGGGATCGAACCCGCGCCTCTCTGCTCCAATCCTGATACTCTGAACTTTAACCACTTTAACACAAATACAAAAAAATATCGTTATTTGGACCACGTCTCGCTCATTTCTTTCAGCGTTGGTGGCGTTGCTGTCCTGCCACAAATATATTAATATGTTTTGAGTCAGTTTCTTCAAGTTCATCTCTGGTCTACATGTGCACATTTACGACATTACCATAGAAAAGCAGAATTAAAATATTTTATTTTGCAAATTTAAAAGAGAGTTTTACTCCGAGAATCTATATGTGCAGCCTGCAAATCCGACCTGTTACAGACCCTCCCTGCACGACTCTGAGTTACCAATGCAATGGAACCTTGGTAGAATTACCAGGTAAAACTGGAAAAATTAAGATTTTACTTAATTTTCTATAAGGTAATAATGAAGAAGCAAGAAGCACACATGCGAGTTGGTGCGAAAAACTGTGTCCGAGACACCTTAGTTATGTAGCACTATTGAAGACACCTCAATAATGCAGCGAGTTCGTCTGAAAAGAATCGCGTCGTAGAAGAGGTTGTCTGAGACTACTGATTTATGTTCCGCTAATGAATCACACCTGTAAGTTGGTCCGGAGAACCGTGTCATTGAAGAGGTTGTCTGCGACACCTTGGTTATGTGGCACTATTGAAGAAACCTCAATGATGGAGCGAATTCGCGTAAAATAATCGCGTAGTAGAAAAGGTTGTCCGAGACAACTGATTATTGTTGCGCTATTGAATCACACCTGCGAGTTGGTCTGGAGAATCGTGGCATCTAATAGGTTGTCTGAGACACCTTAGTTATGTAGCGCTAGTGAAAACGACACCTTGAGGAGGTTGAAGAAGCGAGCGAGTTCGTACTAAATTTTGATAACCATGCATCATCGCTGCAGTTTTCTATGACACCTCAGTGTGTCTCACTGAGGTGGCACTTGCCCATCTATCCCCCACTGACAAAACTTCCGTTGTTTGTTAGTGATCATTAAAGGGAAAGAGGAGGGTAAACTGGACGACCAGTTATTAGAAGTAAAAATAATCTCAGCCGAAGTTGCAAAAAATTGGCGACTCGAATTAATGGAAGTAGCAGAAAAATCGAGTTGCCGAGGTTTCATGGCAATACATAAATAAAATATATTTTTTTAACTTAACGATAATCGGACAGTTAAAGATATTTTTTTTGTAACATTCAAACACATCCATTAAAATCCTCGTTGAAATGTTTACTGACCATATTGGGACTAATGAAAGTTGAAAAAGTTTTAAATTATGTTGTGTCGATCGCAACGCGTTGGGCCACGCGGTAATGATGTTAGGGACAGAACTATTCGTTCATTACTCTTATTACATTTTCATCTGCGCCTGTGAGGTAATTTGTATCTTTCTCAGAGAAATTCAAAAACTAATTTTATAATTTTTCAAATTTAGTTCAATGCAGTATTGGTAATTTTATAGAGGCCGAAACATTTGCATGGCTCACTTGTTTATTTAGTGATGGAATACCTCTAAATGCGGTACAAATCGAAAACCCGAATATTACGATGCTCTGTCGCGAGTTCATCGGTAATATGAATAAATTGTTCTTGAATCAAACGTTAAAAAAATTACTAGATGAAAATTCAACAACCATAGTTGATGATTGCTCTATTGAAAACACGGCCGAGTGGAGGATAAATAAGGCAATATCAACTAAATAATTGTTTATTAATTGACCGCCGCAAGAAGTAACGCGTCGAGAGCAGAGGATGGCATCATGGCAGTGGCCACCATCGGACGCGTCTCCCGAGCTTCAGCACACTCGCCCGCTTTCCACTAGATAATAGGAGTTTGCACTGCGCAAAGGAAATGTGTACAATCGTTTTAATTTGAAACGTGAATTATTATAGATCAACAGGAAGTCTTAACTATTCGCATATATAGCTCACAGGATAAGAGAGACGGATAAGAGCTAAGACGACTAAAATATTATAGCATTAGAAATACACAAGAGACACAGGACTTCCAAATTACACATAGTTAATATAGGCACAAGTGGAGGTTCTACCCTCCATATTGGAGGGACAAGGCACCATGAAGAGCTTAATGCGAGCACTACTCGTTAGTTTTCGCAGCTCACCTCCGTGAATGTAGAACCAGAAGTTCGGTGTCGTAGCCAGATGGTCCGCCGGTCAGTGAGCGCCGTGGCGCCAATACTTCATGCCGCACTGACGGGTAGTCGCTCCTGGTAGGGCCCAAGTCCCGTTTGCATCAGCGATAATACCAGTGTGGTCCGCCGTCACCTCATCACCGCCCGAAAGGTAGCCACCGCCGAACCCCGATCGCTCCACAGGTCTCTACTGCTTCATAGAGACGGGACCAATACACGAGATTTTCGTGTCCGACATCTTGATGTCGACCAAGGCAGAAGATGGAGAGATTATTAATCCGTGTGCTGACTTTTTGAACGTTAGAGTGGAACTGCTTGCTAGGACGCGGAACAGGGGCAGGGAAGTTTTGTCTATAGAGTCGTTATAATAGAAATAAGGATGGCTTTGCTGCTAAACTGCTGCGTGTGCTCGAAATTATATAAAGAAATTTAAAGCTTTATTTAATAAAGACATTCGATCGGAATTATTAAATTAGAAATCCGGTCAGAAATGGTTTGGGATTTTAATTTTATGCATCTCCGAGCTACCAGAACTAAGTGAAGGTGGGAAGATACCTTCAGTTTTCTACATGCTTAGAGTTATGAAAGGCTGTTGCTGCAGAGGGGCCTGTGGTGGTCTTGGTGGCAGATTAATCACTCCGCCACGGGTCCCTACAGTGAAAAAAAAAATTCGTACCCGCAGTGCCGCCTCGTGTGGTTCAAATTCGCGTGTATTTTATTTATTTCAATCATTTTTATTGGAATTATTAATTTTAGTTATATAATTTTAGGGTAAAATTTTTGTTGTTAACGATATTAACCATTTTACTAGAATTGAAGGAATTAGACCATTAGAATTAGACTACGACACTCACGAGCCTCATATTATGAGACTTACTTCGTGTGACACTAAATGCTTGTTAACTACAGCCGACTCAAGATCCGATTGTCCTCACCACTCATAGATACCTTGCTTCGCCGCCAATCAATTATCAATCCAGTTCCTGGTCATTGCCGTAGGGTCCTGTTGGTCATTGAACTATTTCAACGTTGAGTGCGAAATGAATACTTGATGGAAGATGATATATGTGTGGGAAAGAAAACGACCATTGCCGATAAAAGTAATTATTGCTCCAGTCGTAGAATGCACAAAGATATCTCCAAATTTATGAATAAGATTGCTAAGACTAAGAGATTTGACACATTTTCTAAATAAAAAAATTGGTAACGACATTATCGGGATAATCATCGTTGCAATGAACGGCCATAATTTCAATTTCTTAATAAATTAGGTAAACAAAAAATAATAAATGTAGTAATATGCACCCGCGTTGGGCTGGAGGTCTTCTTTTCCAGCTTGGAAAGAAATAATATTTGATAACGTCGTCGTGTCTAAAGGTTCTATAATAGGAGGGAAATACCGAAACCAAGATAGACTAGGTGAAAATTTTAAATTAGCGGGCATAAGGCAAAGTCTTTTCTAATACGTAGTCTAGCAGAAATACATACTTCGTCAAACGATCCCAAAGCATTCTATAATTCATTATTAATAATACTCCAGGAAATTAGTACGAGCTGTCCGTACTTATAATGAAGATAATGAGTATTATTGTGAGGAAGAAGGTCAATGACTACGTGGTCGAAACAGTGACAACGAGAGACTATTTACTAGCCGAATCGTAAAATTCAAATCCTTCGCCGACTACCTTCACCTATTCATGGGGTTTTCATACAGAACTTCTTTTCATTTCATCGCACCGACATGCTAATGAAAAAAATTAATGTTATCAGAGAGATTGTCAATCTAACCTCACATTTTTTTCTTTCTATTTGAATTTGCAGATGTTATCATGGTGCATTCATTAGCGAAAACAACCGAAACCCAAAATTAAATGGCTAACGGGTCTCGCTTAAAAAATTGGGAACACAATCGCTGCATATTACATTCCAAAAAAACTTATGCTTTAAGTCTTACAGTCCAATCTTTTGCCCATGGATACAGTCACGCGTTGATACCAAACGTAGCAATGATAACGAGAGCTACAGTCAGTTTAAAACGGGATCGAAGGTTATCAATGTATTATTACCGGATGTAAAAATGAAAAATGTAGCTTATGCCATAGGTAGTGTATTCATATGGCGTACAAGATACTGGATATTGATGTTGAAATTAATAGATTTGAGGAATGTTCCGAAGGTAAAGGACCGTGAAAATTATAGTGAAGATGCTGGCATGTCTATATAGGTAAACCATTCTAATAATTTATTATGGGAAGATAGTGAATGGTTCATCCAAAACGCTCCACAGTTACAAATTGGAGAGCTACAAAATTAATGTAATAACAAGACCAGAATTTACATTTTCTAGATTAAGTAAAATAAACAGCGTTACGGCTAGCTTCAACTCACAGTCTACATGGATAACATAAGCCTGAGTAAACCCTAGGTAATAGGAGTAAAACGTAGGATAGTCAGATTATTTTTATTCATCTTGCCATTTCCAAAATGAAATCTCAAATAGAACCCAAATATCCTACGCTTTGCCTTATTACCTCAGCTTTACTCTTGCCCACTTTAGGTATCAAATATTAATGAAAAATGCATGGCTATGAATTGCAAATCGAATACGCAATTTAAGTTTTACGCAAATAAAATGAATATATATTTTTTAACTACGCTTGAAGCAAGAAAACAAGCTAACCTTTATTTCTTTTGATACAATCAGCAAGAAGGACGCGCTCGTTTCTTGCAAGGTGAAGAGCTGAGGCAACAATCTTTACTGGACCTCTTTTTCCCGTTCACATGGAGAGGCATCGAGTTAGGCTTCAGAAGACAGGAGTTCTCTTTGTTGGATATTTCAGATTCTTCCTCATTAGACTGGACATCTTTAATGTCCTCTATTGAGCCACAATGGCTTGAATCATTTCCGTTTTCTGCGTTAGGTTCAACTTCGTCATCATTTTCAAGCCGGCTTTCCTCGTCTGTAAACTCGTCATGTACCTTGCAGCTGCTTTCAGCAACTTCAGTGGAATCAAGATTCACTGTCGAGTTGACCGAGTGTGACAAGTCATGGCTATCATCTTCAGTATCTTGCGACGTTTCAAAATCAATGAGAATTGGTTCAGCAGATCTGTTTTTATCTTTCATTTGCAAAGACCCTGCTACCTCTGGAGCAGGAGCATCGAGAAGAGCAAAGACCAGCACGAGCTGCGCAGCAGAAGGTCTGTCGGAAGGATCTGCATTGGTACAGTGATTAAAAGCTTCCAGGAACGGAGTGTAGGCCGCTCCGACGTCGCTGATGCTTTTCGGGAGACCAGGGCGCGTACCTGAGGAAGAACATATATACTTATCAAATCTCCACAAAGAAGTCACAGTGAGAATTCTCATTAGGAATTGAACGCAATTACAGTCAAAGAAATAAAGTCATTACAGCTTGTTATTTTGCGTCATAAGGATACAACCTTTATACTGGCATTGGAAATCAATTTTATTCGAGACGGTGTGTAGCAATAAAAAAATGAGGGATGGTACCAGAAATATCTTCCATAAATCGAAGCTTTTGCGAAATTGGCACGGTCATTGGAGTGGATCACATCATAGGAAGAGTTGACTTGCATAGAATACCGCAATGCTTTACATTCTCTTCTCATGTCCTCGTGCAATAACAGGCTAAGTTAAGAAATTTAATGCCACAGCCTTGATTGAGTTTATGGTCTTAGACAACCCAGTCTAGCAGTAATACAGTCAAACACCAGTAACACAGTCATGATGGTTTAAGACAATAATAAAGATCAGGCTAGTATATTCCTACCATTGTATTCATGCAAGTAGTACCTATAACAAGTTTTTAGTGGTGAACAGGAGCATAAAACGCAGGATTTCCTAATTAATTTTTTAGCTCACTCAGTTTTCTCAAAAACATCAGAAAACACTTAATAATTCAAGTTTTAGAGTTTCCTTTTTTAGGTTTCAAAAAAGGCCAAAATAAACAAAACAGGTAACAAATGTCTCAAGCTATATATGGACTAAGAATAAAAACTTGAGTTACTAAACTACACTAGAGTTACGCTGCACACCAATGTTGATAAAAAATCTTCTTTTTCTGAAATTTAAAAAAAAAAAAACAGAATAATAGAGTGAAAGAAAAGAATTCATTAAAGAAACATTAAATCATATCTTGAACACAAAATCTTGAGCATAAATCGACAGTGTTAGAAAAGGTTAGGTCAAGTCCGGTCAAGTTCATTATATTTAAATAGTAAAAAACTTGGCTGACCGACCTAACCCCACATTCATATACCTAGTATAGAAATGCTGATTCTACAGATTCGGCAAACTGGCTGCGGTTCTATGTAATCGGCAATTCCGCGATTTCAGCACGACATATGCATGATGCAGAAAGCTGCATATTTACCAATCATTTTCTGGAAGATCTCCTCCCTCGCTTCACACTTGAGATCTTGCTCCTCTTCGCTGAGCAGCTCTTCTCCCTCCTCGCTGCTCAGCAAGTGCACGTGCGGGAAGTCCAGCGTCAGGCACTCCCTGAACATTACAGCAACCAGTTTTTACAAACAAAATTAAAAAAATAACTGTTTCAAAAGGATCAGTTTTATAAAAAAATACAACTCGGGTGCTGTGAGAAATTCAGATCCAGAAACATCCTCATCTAACTTGTTTCTCTTGTTTACACCAGGAGTAAACTAATTTGGACAGTATTAATATAAAGAATACATTCATGTAATTATTGACAGCTTGATACGATCGTAAGGTTTATAAAAAGCAGAAAATGACGCTGAGCACATAAATCGAAAAAGTTTGCACAATGAGTGATGTAATGCGAAGCAAATTCAAAAGTGAAGATCCAAATCATATCAGACATGCCGAAATTCGTTTCAACATGCTTAGTTGAAAACAAAATTTTATGCAAAATGTAGTCGACACAACTTCAATATGATATGTAATATGACATACTATAAATAATTGAATGTTCACATTGATATATAATTTACCCTAAAATGAGCAATATCAAAAGTACGTTAAATCTGATCAAACACCAAAATTAAAAGAAAGTAAATTTTTTACAAGCGTTTGCATTGTTTGAAGATGAATATCTGTGGTCTTCATATCAAATAAAATTGAGAATAGCATAAATTCCAATTATTTATACAATCCTAGCTGACGAGAACTAACCAGATTGTCAGACCAAAGGCGAAGACGTCGGCCTTGTCAGTAGGAGGTGCATCCCCCAGCACAGTCTCTGGAGGACTCCAGCATTCGGTGCCTATGTAGTGCTGGCCTGGTAACGCCACCATCTGCAAAAGTGGTTCATGTACATGAAATACTTATAAATATTCAGTGAACCTGTATTTTACCATTAAAATAAATAGAATATAACAGGGTGCTGTATATGAATGAAACACACCTGTACATAAGGTTCATGGTCATGTCGCATCGTTAGACTTTTAACAAAACACACGAGACACAAGGATAGGATGAGGAGGATATATTATTAACAGGAAAAATATTTACAGGGACACGGGACTATTTTTGGAGATATTTATGTTGTTCACGCGCATTTCTATTATTCCTTTTCCATTCAGTTTTGCTCAATCCAGTTTTCGCCATGGGTCATTTCAGTTCTGCATGTTCATCCTATCACATATTAGCCCTGGGCTGTCCCATCCTACTAGCCCATTAACTTTCGCCTTTCATCTTCACATTGATGTGCTTATTATATTTTGTACGGTTTCCTTGAGTTTGTTCCTCTGAGTTTTGTCTTATTGTTTTGTTTCACTCGCTGTTACTATACCGGCCTTACCGCAGACCTTTAAACGTAGCTCATCCCCAATTATATGGTCATCTTAGAACAATATTCACTGGCCAATCAAATGGAGGAGTTGCAGTGGCACTTTAATATTTTATGTAATTTCACGATGGAGTGAATTTGTGATTAGACCTCAGAATTTGGAAATACAACTGTATTTATAAATATTATACTGACAATTCAAACGTTGTCCCATTTTTCATGCTTAATGGTTTGCAATATCACCAGCACAGTATTATTGCTTTGAGACCATACAATTCCATTAAAATTCAAAGCAAGAAACTTTAATTAATTGATTATACAGCAATGGCATAAACTTAGACTCTTATTCAATACTTATCTTTAAAATTGAATCAAGAAGGTAATAATTGTTGTCCTCTACAAATAAAAGCCAAACTTTGTTAGCCTCTCTAACTTAGTAGATCTTTTCACAAAAATAGCGGCAATATTGGAATTAACATTTCATTTATTGCACAACATAATACTCATGCAATGAAAATTGCAAATTTGATGACTAACATTAAACATTTACAACGTGAAATGACACTAAAACAATACTCCAATTAAATTTAGAATACATATATTGAAACGATTTAGATCAAAATTTAATTTCTTAAAAAACAAATGAACTGCATGAATAAAAAAAAAAGTCCAAATAAAATACCAGCAGAACTTCATATTCAGCCTAAAATATAAATTGACGAATAATAAAATACAAGAAAGTGAAGAAACTCACCATCTTGTCAAGTTTGAGGCTAACCCCAAAGTCACAGAGCTTAACCTGTTGAAAATCTCCTTTGACAAGAAGATTAGCGCTCTTAAGGTCCCCATGCAGCAGCTGCTGCTCTTCATGCAGGTAGTGCAGAGCACTCGACACGTCCTGGCAAACCTGCAATGTAAAATGGAATTTTAGCTAAACAAATATAAACAAAAACATTTAACCAAACACTTGGCGTGTATGCATCGGCAGACTTGATTAAAAAATTAAACCTTATTAGGGCAAACTTAACCCTAAAACAAAATACTAGACATGTGCACACTAAGATGTGTCAAAAGAATAAATTTTGAAAGGACAAACTACAAACATCTAAATAAGTAACAAGAGTTAACAGAGCAATCCTGTGCAAAAGGTATACAAATTTCGAATCTTCAGCCATTAAATGACAGTAAAGCCATACTACCAATCTTTGTTACCAGAGAAAGCAATTTAAATGTTAACAATTTCTTTGTTCCCTACTCTGTGTGGTGCTCCAACCACATTGAATTAATTTTTGAAGTGCTAAGCTAATTGAATATTGTGATAAATTTTCATAGATTACGTCTAGGCTAATTACATAATTATCTTGTTTTTGTTGTTGTTATTGTAATTGCCCATCCTGGTAGTGGCAACTAGGTAATGGAAGGGTGATAAGTCAGTTTTTCTGGGAACTAATTCCACTGGTGATTTCCACAACAATCACTGGCTTACTGACCCGCCAGAACCATTTTTACATTACACAACACCCTGGACAAGCCAGGTACTCGTTTATCAATCAGAGTTGGATGAATGGCTGAGTTAACCATGAGCTGAGCTTCCCGGAAGAACTTTCCTCACTGAGACTCAAACCCAGTAGCTGGGTGCGAGAGCCTGAGTCTCTCACCACTGCCCGGTCACAACATAATCATATTGTCTATAACCCTACTTCATTCCATTTGATATTTTTAAAAGGTAGAGAAAATGGTACGAAGTACGGTACTGATATTTTTGTCATGATGTACTATTCTGATCAATATTAAATTACTAAAACTGATTGATTTTCAGATTTGATTTGTGATAAGAAGGCTAGAAAGTACCAAAGGAAAGATTAAGTTATGTCGATGAAATGCATTAGTAGATGAAATCAATTACTCTTTGATAGGACGTGAATGCTGTAAAATGTATATCCGAATATCGGAGAGTAAATCAATGGAAAGGTTCTATGAACCTTTAGTACAGGGCAGCAGGATGCTTTTGAAATCTGATTAGATTGTTAACTGATAATGTTTTAATTTGGCTTCAATGGCGGGCAGTAAAGAGAATATCCAGGTCGCTAAAAAGTTTTCAGCATAAAAATATTAATGCACAATTAACTTTAGATCTTTGGCACATTCAACTGGTCACTTATATGTTTGAATAAAAAATAAACCATCAATGACTACAGAGAATTTTCTCCAAAAAACGTTTAAAGTTTAATTAATTGATGCAATTTTGATTCCCTTTTCTCATTGAATGTTATAAAAAAATTATATTGAAAATATAAACATTTGAGCGTTCATTATACATTATAAATTATAGTTCATTTGAGCGTTCAACAACGGGAGCGTCTGGGTAAAAAAAACTTTTATTTACTGACGGATCTTTGTGGAACTCCATACACATAAGTAATAGAGCAAAAGATGAGTACCGTAATAGAGCAAAGAATTTTGTTCCTGTAAATTTTTTGAAAAAGATATTATAGAAAACGTGAAATACATAGAAAACGGAAAAAGGGGGGTCCTTTATAAATCTATCTACTCCATCAATTCACGTGCTACAATATCGAGAGACATATCATCCGATTTGTAAAGTAAATATCTATCGACTTTAGAAGCAATTTTTCGATTAATATTCGTTTTAATAAAACTTTTTTCCTATTTTTCCCCAATTCCCCTCCCTCCCTCCCAGTTTTTTCATGTTTTTTCCCTCCCCTATGCACAAATTAGAAATAATATACATTTAAAAATTACTTTTTAAAGACAACACTTCCAAAGAATCCAGTGTCTCCAATCTTAAAGATGTACCATGAATTTCTAATTTAATTTTCGAATATTAAAAAAATTAATTTTTCAATTTTTTTAATATATAATTTTTTTAATACATAAATTTTTTTTCAAAATTATTTATTTTATTAATTGATTCATGCATTGCCTCTGACTTCACACAAGTGTGCAAAATTTCAGATCAATTAGACAGGTAAAAGTGTGTCAAATATCAGTTATAAGATTGGTAGCTGACAAAATTATTTTTTCAATTTTTTTGATGGTGAACGTACAGCACGACCCACGTTTTTTTGGGGCGAACCATAATTTATTTTCTACTTTTTAGTCCACAAGAAAAACGTGTTTTTTTAAAAAGTTTTTTTTTAAGTATTTTATTTTCTACTTTTTAGTCCACAAGAAAAACGATTAAGACTTGATTAAGTATGACGACGTACGTATCGATGATACGCAGCGTTAGCGCCTGCTCGTCTATAACGTGAGCGCCCGCACGTCATACTATATATATATATATACTATATATATACTTTACTCAATTAAACTAATTTCGGCCTCTAATTACTAGTTTTTATGATTGTATCTGAAATTGTTAGGCGAAAATAGCCTGCATGCCGAATTTCAGATCTCTAGAACAATCAAAAGTGGGCTAATTTTCGTTGTCAATGTTAACAACAAACAAACAAACAAATAAACAAACAAACAAACGCGAAGCTAAGCTAAGAAAAACGTGTTAAAAAGAGCTTCTAGAATCGCTAGATATGGTCTTTACAAATTGAATATGTTGCTCAATGCTTTAGCTTGAAAATCATAGGAGGAGATAGATTTTTAAGATGGCATATTCTGGCTAATTGGATTGTTCTGTTGAGCATATTAAGTAGAATTGATTAAAAAAGAAGAAAATGTTTAAAAAATTTCTTTATACTGCAGCCCCAGCCTTCCCACTGCCAATTACTCGTATTGAGGATACCATAAGACGTCCTTAGACTTATCCTTGTCTCGCTTTACGGGAATAATAAGCTTTAACTGTGATATTTCTGATATATTTATTTATATAAAATATTCATTATATAAAAGTTCTATACGGCCTTATGCAAAATATTTTGCATGCCAATCCATGTTTTTTGCTTAGTTAAGCGCGCCTTGTTTGCAGCTTCAAAATGAAATTCAAACATACCGTATTGCAATTAACGCAAATAATGATCTATAAATTGATTTTTTCAAAGTATATTTGTATATTTTTTTGAAAAATATTCATTTCATTTAAATTTGGAACTGACTCGCACAAAACTGAATTATGAACATACATACGGTTTGCCGCGTTAGACCTGCCTATTTGGCAGTCATATGCATAAGGAGCTTAAAACCAGCTTCCTTAACGCAAATATTTTCAAAATTATGTATAAGTACCATTTTTTAATAAGTCTTTGTTCATTCAAAAAATGTTCATTTAAAATAATTTTTAAACTGCTTTTTCGCAGGAACTAGATAACGCACATACATACGATTAGCTACTTTTGACGAGCCTTATGCGCAGCTAAAATACGAGCCCAAAAAACGGAAAAGCCAGGTTTATTATTTTTTTACCCAGACCCTTAAGCAACAAGGAAATGAAGCCTAATGCAGTGGCAAAAATAAAAAATTATATGTGATATCAAACTAAAAACAGCAGGAATAAAATGCAAACAAAATTAAAAAGAAAAAATAAAGAAACAAATAATAATAGAATAGTAAGTATAAATGAACTTGATGAATACAGACCCTGGTGAGCGCATGCACTGGGAGAGGATCAACCTGACCAGCAAGGCGCAGGTCTTCAATGATGGAACTCAGGTCACGTTCAACAGACTCCATTGCCAAACACTGAAATTAAATTTTTATCTAGCATCAATAATTGTGTGATTTTGAGACAAAAGAAAATTTCTAATCAAGAGAATTCATCATTGAACATAATATGAAGAATACTAGAAAAAAAGTCTAACTTAACAATTCCATATAAGCTTTGTTATGATATGTTACATAGGTATTGTATTAAGAGCCCAAAAAGCTGGGTTTCACCAGAATAATATAGTACAATTACTTTAACACCAGGACTTCATGGCTAGTCCTACACATGGCTATGTCCTACATGGCTATGCATCAAAAAATAATGCTAAGATTTTGCAATAGATTCAACTGCTCAAGTCCTGTAAGTTTCAAAATTAGACACTCTTTTAGGGTAGCATATTTGGATATACAGAAATCTTTCAAAACAACCATAAAGACATTAATTAATATGATCAAGCCCATTTAAATTTCATGACTATTCAAGTACTAGCCAAAGGTGTTAATAGCTTTGGGACTGCCATTTCTTAATTCTGGAATTCTACCACGATGTTAGCAATCATGATAAAATTCTTCTCTAAATAAGTAATAACCATTTTTAATTGCAAATTCGTTGGGATATGAAAGAGATTTATTTAGTAGGGGAATGTATAATGGTTTTAAATTCTGTCAACATAAATCAGGGTGAGTAAAGAATATGAGCAACCCAGTAGTCATCCCAATTGAGCTCTTGATTTCCTCTATATAGAAATGCTGTATATACACAAAAGAACCATGCAAAATATAGAATTCCAACAATAATATAAATGAAATTTGACATGAATGTTATTAGAAATGCATTTTGTAATTTTTATGCACCAACAGATGCAACACAATACCTAGTGATTAAATCTGTTTTAAAAAGTAAGTATATACGTACATACTTGCCTATTTGAATTTAAATTTTTATCTAATTCTTAGTTTTCCATGATAAATTTAAAATGTATGAAGCACAGGTAGTTGTCAAATCAAATAAGAAATCATCACCTTAGCTCCATCAGCAGCAGTTGTGTAACTTCTGAAGCAAACAATATTTGGATGATTGAGGCGACGCAGCAGCTCAGCTTCAGCATACAAGCGACTGCTGAAAATATCATCACTCCCCTTGTGTTTGCTGCCTGAAGCACCTTTCAGCAAACGACTGTAAAAGTTGATATAACTTCAAAGGTCAAGTTATAACAATAACTTAAATTAATTAATGCCATAGTTGGTTGACACAAAGCCTGGACAGAAAATGTTTGCAAGCATTTCATGCCATATTCTTCTAGAGTTCTTTTGCCAGATATGCATCTCTCATCAGGTGATGACTGCTTATTTTTACGCAATAGCAACAAACTAGCTTATAAAAATCTTTAAGAAGTCTCAATGAAAATATTCACTTCTGAATACAATAAATCTATGTAAAATTTCATCAGACAAGCACAGTATATTAGAATCAGTATATGCATATATTATATTAGCATCAGTATATGCATCAGTATATGCATATATGCATCAGTATAGCATCATTCTTGCACAGTATATTAGCAAGAGCACAGAAATTCAAATTTGAGATAAATGAAATGAGATTGAAGGTTGGTCACAAAACAGAGATATTACTATGTAATTTTTAAAAATTTTTCAAACAATCTTCTCTACTCCAGCAATAAATGTACATAAACTATCACAGGAGGATGATACTCTGCAATGAAGTGTTGCTGCAAATTTCCCATAATATATGTCAGACTACAAAGTTTAAGTAGGACCGACTCTGACATCGGTGTCAAATTGATTATAGCCGTCAGATACTATGCCGATCCCGACTTGCGTCCTGGTTTCTCTCTTATAGGATTTTGACTCAGACGCCAGGGTGAGTTGCGCGCTATGGTGGTGAAATCTAGCTTGGAATACTTGATGGAATATCGTGATTTTTGTGTATATACGACTTGTCATGCGTAGATATTAACTTTCTGTTTTCTGTTGTAGGATCGTGCGTTAGTCTCGGATCTCAATGCTCTAGCTCTCTCCTCGCATTTTGCTCTCATCGCACTTTAACTTCCTCCGCATTTAATTTATTAGTTCGTTTACCTCATATGCCGCACCTGTTTGATTTGTTTAGTGTCAATTTGCCGTTTATCTTTAATAAATAAATTTAAGAAAGTTTGTTTGAGTAACTATCTGCTCCGTCCAAGCTCTTGCTGATAAAACCAATAGGGAAGTTGCATTTAATTTCCGGTCATTGGTGGACGTGACAATTAGACCATCCGAACTTTGAGGTGACGCGATTAATTAGCTATTATTCAAGATTAGTATGTCACATACTCTGAGCAAGTGAAAGATATTGTTCAAATGTTTGTAAAAAGGAAATAAATGTTCATTATATTTTACAACAGCATGATCTAAAAAAAGGAATGATGGTAGTTCCACTTGGAGCATAATTGAGGACGTTAAGATTAACTGGAATCGACAGCCAAAATTTCATTAACATTGGAAATCATTTAGCCAGAAACTGGCGAATAAATCATATAAAAAAAGTTTTAGGGACAAACCTGTTTATTTTCTTGATGGCCCAAGGAGATTTGAAACTTCCTCTGCTTGGGGAGTATCTTTCAAGCAAGAAGACAGAAACACCTGTAAAAATATTAAGGAGTTAAAAACAAATCAAACTTATCTTTAGAGATGTATGCTCCTAAGCTTGCATGTATAATAAAAACATGAATTCCTGACACAATATCAGTGACAATACTTTACAAATTACAAATATTTACAACATGTAAGAAAAACTATGTATTAGCACTGTTAAAATATACAAGAAAAAATATATACATTGAATCTTCAAAGGGTTTCAGCACAAGCATATGAGAAATGAAGATTTAGATGGGTTATTTAAAAAATCTAACACAGTTGGCATTATGTTTCATCATTGGCATCTCACCTGAGCCAAATCCTATTTTCTTCATTGCTGGTGACGCAGGGATTGTGAGAATTTCTTTTCCAATTTCATGGGTAGATTTTTTCCCTCTACTAGCTCTGCTAATGTCATTTTTGGAATGAATGGCATTAGGAGTTTTGGATGAATCACTCATTTTAAAGGTTATGTATAAGAAGATTCTGTGAGAAAACATGCTTCATCATTAGTCAAACTAACTCTGCTGTGATGCCTTTCTCTATCTAATTTTTCAACTAATGTCTAAACTTCAGTAATATAGTCAAATGGGGTAAGACAGGATCGCAGCCTTCATGGGGTAAGAAAGGACCAGCCCATATCATGCATTCTAATTGCACTGAATTTAATTTGAAAGAAGAATATGTTAGAGCAATCATTGCATGTCATTTCAGTGCTTGTTTCAACCCTCTTCTGCAAATAATGAATTTCTGGCTAATTTTTAAAGAAANGTGCATTTACTTTACTAATTGATTTATTTGTGTTTCTAGGACTGAACTTTTTCTGAACAGAATTTTGTGGTTTGAACTGACGATGGAGCTGGACTCCGAAACGTTTTCTCTTATAAAGATATGGTGAATTTTTGTGGTATTTTCTTTGCTTTTAAATTCCTGGTTAACTTGCGATTCAAGCAAACAAGTGATTTTAATACTAATTCTATGCACAATTTTGTGATGACTGATGCAGTAATTTCTTGTTAAGTGAAATTTTTTTCACTGAGCAAGGTGAATTTAATAAAAATTCTTTGTTGATAATTGATTTTTTCATTAACTGGAGCCTTTGCTAACCAAGGTTCTACTGTAAATGCAATTTTAGTGGTGTCCCTTATTACGTACCTTGTTTTGTGGAAATGGCTGCCATTTTTTCTTGGAATGAGATATGCAAATTCTGTCAATCACGTTTTTAAGCCAAGACCAGTGTGCAACTTTTATGTAAGTAAAATTTTTCAATACAATAAATATTTTTTCTGCTACAGACCTTAGCAGAGATAGGGTAAACGCACCATATTCCAACACTGTGGGTAATTCCGACACCCCTCGACTTTTTTCTTTATATCAAGCTTGGTCTTAGTTCCACGCATGCTTAGATGGTTGAAATAGTGATGTCATCCTATTGCACGCAAGATTTCTGCAAAACACTAGGTCTAGCAGAAAATGTTAAGATCCGCAGAGCAAAAGTCCAAGTTAGCTTAGTGAGAACATCGAAACATGTACCTATGAAAGTTGATAGTTGACCTTGCTTTACTAAATAGTGATAAACTGTTTGTATAGAAAGAATATTATGGTTTGAGACTTTGAAATAAGTCTGTGAATATATTCGGAACCCTTTAAGTATACTTGTATTCGCTGATTTTAAGTGGTAAATAAATAAATAGATGATTAAGTTGAGAAATGGATTTAGACACATGAAAACTAATTCTGTCATAACTTGAATTGGACACACACAGATCGTTCCAAGCTGTGTACAAAAATTAAAATTTGCTTAATTAAAAGCTTAATAGTTGTTAATTAAAAGCGTAATTAAGTAAGACCATTTTAGACACATAAAAACGAATTCCAACACTGTGTGTCAGAATTACGACACACAGGGTGTCGTATTCTGACACAGGGTGTCGGAACTATGAATTATGATTTTGAAGCACTGTCGAAATTAGTCTCACAATATGCCGCATTTAGTCACACAGTGTCGGAATTCAGCGATTTTGTAGATTTCAATTCTAAAGGCTTTTAAATAAATATGGCAACAAACAGTTTGTGACATTTCATCATTGCTGGCACATAGTGTGGTGTTTTGAGTGATGTAAACCAATCAGAACTTGAGTTGCGCATACGGTGATCTATTTATAGACATTTATTTCTTGCTACGTCCTTAAGGTGTCGGAATATGGTGTGTTTACCCTATTTTTGTAAAATCTCACTTTTCACACCTTTTTCAAGGATTTTTTAGAGGTAATAAATGTATGATTTCCCAACTTGCTTTATGCTGCATAGATAGTAAAAATGTTAAAGTTTATGCCACTCTTTTTAGTTTTGCAATGATTTGATTAGTTTAGCTACTGCAACATTTCACAAAATGTTGGAGGACTGTCCCTTATTTCCCTGCCCATCCCTTATCACCCTGCTTGATGGTAGTGAGATTTTAATAAAATAAAGTCAAATGGATGAATATTTATCCTTGAAGCAAGGGTTGAAGCTGAAGGAAATACTTTGAAATTTGAGGGTTCAAGCTCATAGTCGCATACTAGAGATTATGCCCATGCATACCTTGAAAAAATATGTAGTATACCGTCAACCGGGGCTACTCGGGACAGTTTTGAGCGTTTTTTGTTAATAACTTCTTACGATGAAACATTTCATTAACAAGTTTAGGCTCATTTTATAGCTCTTTGTGAGGGCTATTGAATGGCATCTTCAAAAAAATTCCATATGCTATTCGTAAGGTGCCAGAAGCAAAAAAAGAGTGTTTCGAGTAGCCCCGTCGAATGGGGCTACTCGGGACACTGGGAATAAAACTTCATTTTAAAATATTTGAAGCATGCAGAGCGTACTCATTTATTACTAACAGTACTCTGAAGTCCTCCTCTTTCATTGTAGATGATGTAGAGGTAGAATAAATGACATTTTCTGTGATTATTACTTGTTTTTCCTTTATTGATATGATATTGCCATTACATTAATCACCGAATTATTGATGTGACATTATCGTATTATTGATGCAATATTACGGTACCGTATCCATGAATATGCCATTGAGCATTTACAACAACCTTGTCCACTGCAAGCTTCATATCAGCAGCCATATAGCATTTTTTCTGTATCTGTAAGCTTGCAAGATGGCTTGTAATTTCACAACATTTTGATTGGGATAAGTGAATTTACTATAAAAAAAGATCGTGAAAAACATACCTAAAACAGAAATGAATGTTTTAGTGACAACCATCATATGTTTTGGAGAAATAAATCACAGTTTAGGTCAATTACTTTTCATTCTATGATGCCTGGTGCACAATTCTATATAACATTCTATGCACAATTTTGTGACGACCGATGATGCACTAATTTTTCAATAAGTGAAATTTTTTTCGCCGAGCGAGGTAAATGTAATCAATATTCTTTGTTTTTAATCCATTTTTTTCTTAACTGGAGCCTTTGCCAACTGAGGTTCTACTGTAAATTCATTTTTGGGGGTGTCCCGAATAGCCAAGGGGAGGGGGGGTGTCCCGACTAGCCCTGCCGTGCGGAAATGGCCGGCATTTTTTTTTTTTTGGAATGAGATAGGCAAAATCTGTCAGTTACGTTTTCAAGCCGACACCTGGGTGCAACTTTTATGTAAGTAAAATTTTTTAATACGGTGAATATTTTTTTTGCTACAGACCTTAGCAGAAGTAACTTTTCAAAATAGCGTTTTTCACCATTTTTTTCAGGGATTTTTCATAGCTAGTAAATGTTGTATTTTTCAACTTCCTTTATACTACATAGATAGGAAAAATGTCAATGTTTATGCCACTATATCTAGTTTTGCAATATTCCAATTAGTTTCGCTACTATAACAGTTTTACGCCATGTCGGAGGTGTGTCCCGAGTTGTCCCGCCAGTCCTGAGTAGCCCCGGTTGACGGTATATATTAGTTTTAGACTTTTAGATGTCAGAATTTGCTGATTTATATGTGTGTGATTAGTGACCACAGAATTCATTGATTTAAATTATCAGAGAATCAGACAATTCTTCGTGTGACATTGGTACTATAAAATGGGGTAACTTAGACCACTTTTTTTTAATGATGCCATTTTTTTACTAGCTAAATTTATCTTGAATTGCAACATGCAAAATACAGGTCTATACTCTAGCTTCACTCACCATAAATTGCTGGCCCTTGCCTCTCATAGTCTTTATGTAATTTCAAAAAAAGTGATGGTTTTTGTTACCCCAGCTCTTGGGGTATCTTAGACCGGGTGGTAAAATCAATTATATTTTCTGGTAAAATAACTATAAATAACTCCAGGTTTTGGTGCATTGTAGTAGAACTCTTCTAGTTACATATGCAAATGACAAACTTGATGAAAGTGTCACAGTTTGCAAGTGGGGGAAATGCCCCATAATGGGGGAAATGCGACTACCAAATGACAGCCCTGACAGGGTAATATTGACTGGCTGGGAAATTAAGCTAAAATTACCATATATAAGACTCTGTAGAGTCTGAAACATAAAGAAAAAAACATAAATAGGCTGTCAAACATAAAATGTTATATATGGTAATTTTATATTAACTCTCAATCCGGTCTATGTTCCCCATCAGGGCTGACATTAGGTGGTCTAAGTTCCCCCATTTTGGGGCAGTGCCCCCCATTTGCAAACTATGACACTTTCCTAAAATTTGTCATTTGCATATGTAACTAGAAGAGTTCTACTACAATGCATTATTTTACCACCCGGTCTAAGTTACCCCAAGAGCTGGGGTAACAAAGACCATCACTTTTTTTGAAATTACATAAAGACTATGAGAGGCAGGAGCCAGCAATTTATGGTGAGTGAAGCTAGACTGCTAGAGTATAGACCTGTATTTTGCATGTTTCAATTCAAGTTTAATTTAGCTAGTAAAAAATTGGCATCATTTCTAAAAAAAAGTGGTCTAAGTTACCCAATTTTACGGTATAAAGGAAAAAAGTTGAGAAGTTTCGGAATTACCCACAAATTACGATGTTGGAATATACCGCGTTGGCATGTTTACCCTATTACTGTATTAGTGATGCTGACATTGCCACATTGGATGTAGTGTAGAATAGGAATAGGTTTGATGGGAATTGATGCTTAAACTCCAGATGATCTCATTCTTTTTTCTTGCATTTAGCCTTGGCTTACGCTTACTGCTTAGGCATTTTACTGATTTTTCTTCAAAACTTCAAAATCAAGCAACGCCCTCCAACTAGACTAGTTGCCTGTCCCAAAACTGCAATAATTTCCTATTTATTCCAACACTGACTATCAAAAAATGGTAGGCCTACTCGGTCTCTAGTCGAAGTGAAGATCCCTATTGGCCTATTCCCTAGGCTAGTCCACCAATAAGAGTGTTTGCAATTTTTATTAAGCAAACCTGTTGGCTGCTGAGTAGTGAGCAGCTGATATCTTCTTCTTTCCAGGGTGTCTACACTGGGTAGATTTAAAGCCACAGGTCGACCTCGAAGACGACCGTTGGGACTGAGCCCTCAACCCTGAGAGACTGAGAGTGTGATCAGCTGACAGAAGTGAAGTTAGGGGATCGCCTTGAATAAGTGAAATTCAAACACAACCACCATTTACGGAATCCGGAATCACTTCAGCGTTCAGCCAGTCCCATTTTGAATTCATATCTGAGTTTGGGACCGAGTTTTTTTGAGCGAATTTGTAAATTAATAATTGGCAACTCGGTTTCGACAATTATTTCGTCACCGGTTGAACGGTAATTCATTTACGTTGACCTAAATTTATCGATCACCTAGACCCGTTTTATTCGCATCGCACAACATTGCTCATTGGGCTAAATCTATATCACGCAAGACAACTTTTCTCTAATCTTTCATTTCATTCTTAGTAGGAGCGGAACAAGTTGAAAATACCAGCCTTCGCAAACATATGGTGCAAATACTCCCAAATCGATTCCGGGACCAACACAAAATGTTACCATTTGTTCGAACACCTGTTATTAGATTCACGCTAAAAAAAAACACGAGCGATCATGTGCGTTTTAAACTCGCATATCCAGCTATACAAGAAGGAGTCTTATAGAATTTGAACGAACAAACACCAGTGGTCACGGCTATAAACTAAAAAACTGCATTGTATGTAACACATCCATGAAACATTTTTTTCGCGCTTTGAGTCACCGACGTCTGGAACAGCCTCCCTTATAGCATCGATGACGCCTTGTTGTTGTAATTGCCCATCCTGGTAGTGACGACTAGGGAGGGCGAGGGATGGCTTAGTTTTTCCGGTCACTTGCTGCCACTGGTAGTTCTACGACCATCACTGGCCCGCCAGAACCATTTTTGCATTACACAAGACCCTGGACAAGCCAGGTACTCATTTATCAACCAGAGTTGGATGAATGGCTGAGTTGACCATGAGCTGAGCTTCCCGGAAGAAATTGTCCAGAGTGGGACTCTACCCGGGAGCTGGGTGCGAGAGACTGTCTCTTACCACTGCACCACCACAGTTCTTACGCCTTTCAGAGCAGGCTAGACGAAGCTATGCAGGAGCAAAAGTTCTGTCTTGAAATGCCTAGCATCGTACAAACATTGCAATAAGTCCATAAGCTATCTCAGCAATCGTCAGTTATGGTAAGATCGGATTCAAAAGGCCTCAGCAGATCCCTTGTGGAATCGAGTCACAAAAAGTACAATAATCGGCAACAGGCCATGGGCCTATTCCTTCATTGGTCACACTTCTACTCAATTAAAACGATTTTATCGTTGAACCGTGATTGACAACTGAAATTCTGAGGCTTCGCTAGGGATAATTCAAGAAAAATAGATATTAAAATCACTTGTTTGCTTAAATCGTAGGTTAACTAGGAATTTAAAAGCAAAAACAATACCACAAAAATTCACCGTATCATTATAAGAGAAAACGTTTTCTCTTATAAAGATATGGTGAATTTTGTGGTTTTGTTTTTACTTTTAAATTCCTAAGAAAAATAGAGCATTGTAACGAATGAGTAGAATGAAATGCACATTCGTGCCGGTGTCGACAGCTCAGCTTTGATCAACCAGAAATTGCAAGTTTAATTAAATAAAGGAGATATTTCGTACATGTTCTATGCTTGTTTAAAATTGTACACAGCTCACGTCTTGCATCACGAACTGACGACGATTTGCACAAATATCATTACTCTTAACAGATGTCAAGCGTTTTAATATGTTATAGTGGTCGCATGAATAGCCATTTGAAAACTCGGGGAAACTATTTAGGTAGTTTTTCTTACGATTTTGAGGCAAGGAACTTTAAGAAGTCTTCGGAGTGTCAGCCTCTCAGGTATGAATAAAATTTTAGCGAAAAGAAACCTACGCCATTTAAATATTCTAATTGACTTATTTCAAAAGACAAATGTCTTCACGGATGAATTCTATTCGTCGTAACGCTGCTTAATCATAATCTTGTACCGGAATTATACATTTTCCAGGCAAATAATCAACTAGTGAAAATAAAATAGAGATCATTAGCGGTGAAGCATTTATTTGATGTCCTTCACCTGTAAACCTGCAAAGAAAAAAAAATCTATTTTAGACTACCTCACATTTGAAACAACTCAAATCAACTAATATATTTGAAATAAAACTAGAAGCCAAGTATTAGAGAGGCTGAACAGAACATTAATTTGATTTACGGGTAAAAATGGCCGACCAACGAGGGTGAGAGCTTATTTCGAACTTTTACAATCATATAGAAATTGAAAACTTGATTCCAAGTAGATACAAGGTCTCCTATCTGATAGATAATATTAATGTATCATATTACAAAGTATAAATACCGAATTATAAATACTTTCATACGAGTATTTGAATTAAAATTCTGATAAATCACGACCCAAACGTTTTCAACGAGTTCTATAATATCTACATGAATGAATAACCCATTTTACACAAGACAGTGAGAGTCCCAACAGCATGGCTATTTGAGGTAGTCAGTTGGCATTGCCATCATATGTTCTACACATACATTAACTCATCGGCAACCAGCATGTTCATTATCATTAGTCAGCTTGCGTATCTGTTCATGTTCAAACACAAGTTCATGCGTATCTGTGATTGCAATAGTAAATTAAAAAAAAAATAACATAGAACGAATGAAGTTAATTGTGGTCGAATTTATAGATAGGATTTCAAGTTAGTAATATAGTGAACGAATATTCCAGCCAACCAGTCACTAAACGAGAAGCTGTTTCTTACCAGGAGGCAAGGATAGCCTGAGTTTCTCGGCCTTCTCCTTATCTTCAATTACGAACGTGTAGAGGAATCGTGAACAACGGAGCTTGAACTTGGTGTTGTTGCGGTTCTTCTTGATGGCCACAGCTGAAAAACAATTGTAATCAATTATCGTCCTGAATTGAACTTGTCAACTCTTGATTATATCTAACACATAGGATGTTAAACAACTAGTAATCCTATCAGGTGAAAAGCAAATCTCTAGAATGATAGATGACTTTGCTGGAAGTATTTTGGTTATCATATAACAAGTTTACAAACAATTCAAGTTACAGAAACTAGTACAATGATTTATTAACTTACACAATATTAACACTGACATATGGATATAAAAGCAGTGGACATATACTTCATACAAGAATCATGGTAATCATTCTTATCAGTTCTGGGGCCATACTTTCAAAACTCGCTAAGTGATCGTTAGTACTTATGCTCTATTTTTTGTCTATAATAGGTGGATTTGGCTAGAGAGGCCGTCAATGATTGGCAGATGAACTTACAATCTCTTAACTTTTTTTGAAAGTATAGGCCCTGATGATATTACTCATCAAGAACTGAGTATAATTTCTACATGAAAAATTAAAATTGAGTGAAAAAAAATATATTTGATGCTGCTTTAATGTACTCACATCTGGAATCCTTCCTTCGGGCCTTCAGGAGGAAGTCTTTGATCTCCATAATTTGCCGAGGCTGTAAGATAGAATTATGATATATAATTTAATAAATGAAAAAAAAAATGATTCATCTGGAAACAAAGAATACTTGAAGAACTTTTCAGCTAAATCAGGGGATTTCAAAAGAGTGACTGACACTAAACTGACAATGGATTGATTCAAGCAGTTTTGAAAGTGGCCATGCAAAATAAATAATATATTAGACCGTTCTCATCTAAATGGTAATTCCAGTATTGAATTAATAGTAATACAAAAATCAGCATAAATTGAACACAAACGTTGCATTACTTAGTATTCAAACTAATTATAGAAACCTTGATAAAGCATAATAAATATTCATCTATGTCCAGCTTGACCATTACAACATTTCAAATAGCTGTAATTGACAAATATGAAAAATATTCATGGAATATAAAATTTGGAAGATACATATGAATAATTCAAGATTACATATGTTAGTAAACCATCAGCAACATGTTTCAAATAAATTGCTGAACTGTAAAAATGATTTCATGAAAATGTACATATAAAAAGACTTTTGGAACAATTCAAGCTCAACTCACCATTTTAGTGAATGAAATGCAGCTGACACAGCTGTCAACACCAAAACACTGGAAAAAATGTAGGTACAATTATTACATGCCATCTGACAGAACCAATTAAGAGTGTATACACTGAAATTGATAGAGTAATTCGAGTCCTACTTTGACCAAGACATTCCCATAACCTCCATTTTTTTGAGCATATCAATATTGGTACATATATTAAATTTGCGCATAGCCACAAAGCCCACAATAGTGCAGATGTAATTTTGTGACCTAACAGAATTTTCTAGCATAAATGTACTGAAGGAGCCTGACATCCATGCTGTCATGTATTATAAAATATAACTACTGAATTATTAACATTTTCATACAAATCTTTGGATTAATTAAAATTCTGTAAGCTTCACCACTAATAAATCTTACAAAAGACCTAGTTTCTACTATCTAAAGTTGTATTGATGGTACATGCCCAAGTTCTCAAAATCATGCCCCTCTGATTTATTCAATAAAACAGGTAATTCCCACTTCAAACCAAAGAACTTTTTTTTTCAAAGACATGAAACACTCAAAATATAGATGGGAGACAAAATAATTCAGGATCTAAAGTGAAGTCAGTAAATCCATTTCAATAAAATGATTAAAAATCATTAAAAAACATCTGAATTAAATTTAAGAGGTGTTCAAATTTCAAATGATTTTCCATCATTTAATTCTTATTTGTTGTTGCTTTGAATTTGACATTGCCTAAACATCAACAGGGAGTGGGATAGATCCAGTCCAGTTCACTGTTATTAACTTGGTTGTATGCCATAGAAGAATTGAAGATAATATAAAAAATTCCATTGATATTATTAAAATCCTGAGGCTTTTCTGAAATAGTAGAGATTTTATTTTATTTTAGAAGATATTCACAATAAAAATTGGTCAGTTGAATATTAACAACTAGTGAAGATAAACGAGAATGACCTCGTGCAGATCAACATGCAGTTGGTAAATCAGGTGATGGCAGAAATGCAGCAGGATCTTGTGAGCTCAGTCAGCCTCAGCCCTCAGTGTACTTTGTATTGTGGTGGCAAGTGTAATGCAGCAGGTCAGGTAAAGTCATACTTTCTTCTTATATATTGCAGCTCTAATATCATATAATTTCTGTAGGTATGAAACCTCAGGCCTCTAACGTCATGTATTTTTGTTTGATTGAAAAAATTGTGGTTTGCACTTTGGAAACATGTCACTTCATAAAATTTAACCTTTTCTTAAAATAAAAACTTCCGCAGTCCACAATACTTTAATGCTACCACCAAAATATCCTGCAGAATGTAATGATAAGTCAACCAAAATGTTTTGTTGAAGCTTGCTTAGTTGCTGTCACGTCAGATTGGTCAGACTGCATTATCACATGTTCTGTTGCCACTAACGAAAGTGAAGTTAAGACAAATGTTATTGTTGGTGTGTGACTTTTTAGGGTAAAATTGGAGATTTGGGGTAACACATGCACAGAACTTAGTAAATAAATTTGCTGCTTGTGAATGGCTCTTCATGGCCAATGATGGCCGAGATATGGAATTCATGGCTTAAATGGAATCAGGGCTGGCAAATCCATAAAACCATGGTTCAAAAAAATCCAGTCATGGCTCACCAAGTAGATACCGTAAAATGGGGTAACTTAGACCGGCGGGGTAACTTAGACCACTTTATGTTTTTTAACAAAAACCCCCAAAACTCAAAAACTATTTGACATAGAAAAATTTTGTCAATGGGTGTTAAAGGCCTAATACTGAGGCTACATAACACAATAGAAAGATTTAAAAAGTTTGCATATCTAATAGGTTAAAAAATTAAAAATGTGACCCACAAAAAAAAGCTATTATTTAAAGCCTGTCAGAGTACCCCCTTAAATTTTTTTATTTTTTGGTATGTTTCAGACTCTACAGAGTCTTATATATGGTAATTTTACCTTAATTTCCAAGCCAGTCAATATTTATCCAATCAGGGCTGCCATTAGGTAGTCACATTTCCCCCATTATGGGGCAGCGCCCCCATTTGCAAACTATGACACTTTCCAAAAATTTGTCATTTGCATATGTAACTAGAAGAGTTCTACTACAATGCACCAAAACCTGGAGTTAGCTATTTAGAGTTATTTTTACCAAAAAATATAATTGATTTTACCACCCGGTCTAAGATACCCCAAGAGCTGGGGTAACAAAGACCATCACTTTTTTTGAAATTACATAAAGACTATGAGAGGCAGGAGCTAGCAATTTATGGTGAGTGTAGCTAGCTAAGCTAGAGTATAGACCTGTATTTTGCATGTTTCAATTCAAGTTTGATTTAGCTAGTAAAAAAATTGCATCATTATGATCATTTATAAAAAAAGTGGTCTAAGTTACCCCATTTTACAGTACCTATTTTCCGTGCCTGTAATGCAGTAGGCCTTTCATTCCATTTTGCTAAATCAACACGAGAATATATTACCTATCCAGAAATAAATAGGTACTGAGGCCTGAGGGTGCCTGTGGTTGCATGACAGCACTCAACTGTGAACATAAATACAGTACCTATGGCAGATTAAACAATTTTGTCCAAGATGCCTGATTGTTTAACTGGAAAATTAAGCCACCTGTGAATTGCACAATTATGGCCATGATTGAATCTGTATCTGGCCATAGTCATAGTACCTAGGTACCTAGCAAGCCAGGGATATTTTAGGTTCAGTTCATTTTCAATTTCCTTATTTAACCTACTCAAGATTCAAACCAATATCTTAGGCTTAGGCATCTGGCATGATAATGCTGGTATCAATGATACCTTGCTGGTATATTTGTAATTTAAATGACTCAAAATTGTACTTGAAGTCTAAATAAACTCACTGCCTTCAGTGCCTTGGGCTTGGCAGAGGGATAAATTCAGCTGTTCCTACAGCTTTTCTGGACGTTTTTCCATGAAATAAAAATAGCACAACTTTACCAGCAATTATTATTAATAAAAAGTGAAACTAGGTATCATTTTGAACCACAATTAAAGGAATCTCCTGCAGCCTGCCCAATATTCCAAGTTGGCAACTTTGCATAGGTAGGTACTTGGCCATTACTATTTACTACTCAGCACAAATATTCAGCTCCTGAAATTATAATGCATTGTGTTTGGCTCCTAATGGCAAGTAGCCTATTTACAAATGACAAAGTTTTCCAACACAACTGTTTTTGGTTGAATGCTATGTAAAATATTTATATTAATAAATCATTTTTTGTCAATTGTAACATTTAAAAAATTGATCTTAAAAGTTTAGCATTTATCAGGCACAGGCAGCAATAAATAAACTCATATCCAAAATAGGTATTTCACGTAGCTATGAGCAAGTTCATTTCATGAATGACACTTGGCTTAGATCGGCCACTGAGTGAGAGGGAGACACCGCTTTGTGTTTTTTTTAACGGAATTTAGCGACTGTAAAGATAAGTACTAGGTTCCCATAGAATATATAGCTGAAAATTTTTGTTCCAAAATTTAGCTGGCATTTGAAGTTGAGCAATTCAGTTGATATCGTACAAAGTTCACCATTTTTAGAAAACATCCCCCTAGATTCAAATTGATGAATACGAAGACTGAGCTACAAAATATTCCAAATTTTAACAGTCTTATAATCTTATCTAGTCCAAATTTCACGAAGCCTGTACTACGAAGCCAAATAAATACATGATAAATGTAGTTCATTACACTTAGACTGTTAAAATAGGGCTTAAGTAGCAAGAACAATATATTATCGCTCACCTAAGCAACGATTCACAGGTTAACAGGCTTCAATAACTGAGAATATGGTTCTCGTTCAATTTCGGTGTTACCGAAATTTCATGAGAAAAAATTTTTGATAAAAAGCGAATCATAATATATAGTATAATTTAATATTGATGCTCGCTTCATCAAAAATAGCGCATGACATCTAAAGCTCAAACTCAATTCATTGTTCGGATATGATGAATGAGTTATGAATACTGGACTAAATCAAAATATGCAGATAGCCTTAAAGGCTTGAAATATTTTACCAATTCAACCATGTATTTTACCCATCTGGCGCAATTCACGTCAAGAATTATCCAAGTAAATTGTTTTTCTTACAATATTGAAACAAATTTGATTTCGCACGCATCGTCGAAAAAATATAATAATGATCTCTGACTCGACCATGAGATCCTTGACCAATTAGATAATTCGACTTGTGTATATATAGATTTTTTGAATGCTCAAAATGAAACGCAGGTTTCGTGCAAGTGCCCCACGCGAACGAAGGAGAAATCGAAAGAATTTCCATAACCTTAACGTCACAGTAAGGTGGTTAGGAATTTATTTCTAAGGTTTCGTTCAAATGTTTACAGTGGGATAGAAGATATACTACCCTCACTGCGAATTTTGACCGTATTAGTATTATAGTATCTTCGGCATTGATGAATAGGCCTGGATGGGCCTGTCGCCGATTCTTGTATTTTTCTTGCATAGACTGGCCTTTGATCAAATCTTTTCAACGGACGGTAGGTTATAATCGTTTTAAGATTTCAGTTGTTCCGTAGGATACGAGGCATTTCAGGACTAGACATATGCTCCTGCGTGGCATTGTCTACTGTCTAGTCTGTTCTTGAACGCGTTCATACTCGGAGTTTCAACAATATCTTCAGGGAGGCTTGGAGACTGTTCCACATGTCGGTGACTCGAAGCGAGAAGTGTTGTCGCATGGATGAGTTGCACCGCAGTTTTTCAGTTTATAGCTGTGGCATCTGGTGTTGGTTCTTGTTTCAAATTCTAATCATCCTTCTGGGACCTTGTGCAAACAATGAGCAAACTTGTATACTTCAATGAGGTCACCACGCAGGTGACGATAACGGAAACTAGGAAGCTTCATAATCTTCAATCTTTGTTCATAAGACTTGCCTTTTAAGCCAAATATTATCCTTGTTGCAGGTCTTTGAGCACTCTACTAAATTTTTGTCCTTTTCAAGTCTCGGTGACCACACAACGTTTCCAAACTCTAGGTTCGGGCGTACGACAGAGATGAACAATAGCTTCATCATTTCTACCACTAGGTAGTCGTGTGGGGTTATTTTAGTTTTATCCACACATATGTATTTTTTAGACTCGCATCAGAGGATTATTTCAGGCCAACAGAATTACGTCTTGTATCATTTACTAATTTCAGACGGAAAGGATTACGGAGCGGCAGGACGAATTTGGTTGGGAGAAATGAACACACAATAAATTCAGAGCAGTCAGAGAAAAGTTCGACGTGGGCCCGCTCCTCGCTCGCGTCACAGCTCAGTGACCCTCGGAGTCGGTGTAGGCCACCATCAGAGGCGTTAAGGTCGGGGCCCTGATCATTGACATGAAACCATTCCCTGTTTTTAATTAATAAAATCAATTCTTTTTTTTTGTTGTTGGAATGGTGGGTGTGGGAGGCCTTTAAAAAATTAATAAATGGATTTATTGGTTTAGCTCACGTGACCTGCTTGATGTGATGTCACTGAATGTACGTGGTTGCAACTCCAACTCACAGAATATGTCCAGCGAAAGATCTCTGAATGAGTTCACTGTATGAGTTCACTGTATGAGTTCACAGTATGAGTTCACAGTAGGAGTTTACAGTATGAGCTCACTGTATGAGTTTACAGTATGAGTTCACTGTAGGATCGCGGAGGAGCGTCGGCGCGTAGGGAAGGCGTGGAGACGCACCGCGGCAAGAAGGCGTCGTATACGTATGCTTGGCAGGAAGATGCGGGCTTGAGACGCCGAGGCTACAGGCTGCAGGTTGTAGGTTTCGTTGCAGGGGACAGCGAGATGTTGACAGTTCGATGTCTGACGGCAAATGGGCTTTTAGGATTTGAGAGGCTATAAAGGAACCAGTATGAAAAGGCCTTGCATGTTGCAATCGACTGAGCTGCTTTCTCCGAAACTCTTATGATGATGTTATAATTATTTAATATGGTTTAAAATGTACGATTTTAATGTATATTGTAGTTATTAATATTAATGTGGTGAATATAAAATTAGTTAAATTAGTTCTAGTTAGCGGGATATATATACATCATTTTAGTTTTATGTAGCGATCCGCTACACTCGTAGGAGCGTCTGATCAGCACAAGCAGTTTATTGGATTTATTAACTTGTGTTTCAGTATGCCTAGAAAAATTTTAGCTCCTCTTCGACACAAACTTCAAGATCTTTTTCCACGCTATGCTTCTCAATCATAACCCTCTCGTTGCAACCGTGTCTTCTCATGCTGTAAGCTTGCTATTCGTTGTTCTTGCCGAGGTGAAGTACTTTACACTTGTCAGCATTGAAACGCAGCTGCCACGCATCAGCCCAGTCAACTAAACTATCAAGATCATTTAGCAGTTGCATTTTATTAAACGCATCCTTAACTGTATTATAAACTTTGGTGTCATCGTCATACATGGAGAACACGCTTGACACTACTTCTGGTAGAGAGTTTATAAAAGTGATAATTATAATTGCCGTCTAACTCGCACACAATGGCGAAATCGAAAAATGATCATGACCTTAACATCATTGTTAGGATCTATTGAAAACGTGTGCGAAGTTACATGGAGCTGAGTTTTCATTACTTCGGGAGGTATCTGCTCAGGCTAACTTAACCTTGGAGACCGGTAACGACCGCTTCACCAGTGAGAAAAGTGCCCGGGAGGTTCAGCAGTGTCAGAATTTTATACCACCTAGTTTTTTTTATTCAAAAAAAGCGACCGACTCCCGCATGTGGCTTATATATAATCTCATTCCGGCTCTGTATTATAATTTACAGGTCAACGTGTATATTTTTTTATCCAAATCTCCGTTAATTACTGTAATGTACCGTTAATTGTAATAAAACTGCGTTCGAGCAAAGTCTACCAGGACCCTGCACTTCAAATCTATTACAAACTCGTTCTGAAATGACCGTTTCAAAACTCAGTTGCTGTAAGAAAGCGTTGCAACCGTTAATTACGATGCATTCAAATAGTTGGGTTTTTATTGTGGTCCACCTCGTTTTTGCATTATAGATGCGGTAGTGGAACTCAACTTTCAAGGTTGAACATAACTTATGAAAATAAAAGCAGAAAACGTCATAGCATCTCTAAAATCTGTTTACTTTTTGCCCAGCAGACTGAAACATTTTGTGATTGTGAATATATACTTACCAATATCAGAGGGACTATAATCCTCCAGAGATGACTTAGCTCTTACGTTCTTGAAAACATTTAGATTTCAGAGATTGGATAAACTTGCGCTTCGAGATTTCGCGATTTGATATGGGAAGAAATTTCTAGGAGATCTGAGAGGAAAGTAGCAAGAACGAGATTAAAGTTGCCCATATTCACTGTGATGTAAATGCTGACTTGTCGACTTCCTAAAGTGTTCCAACGATTTATGCCGACCGTGACAGGCAGTCTAGCTATTGCAATTCTAGATAATTACTTTATATATTAACTGTGAGAATTCAAGGTAAGATGAAAAAGAATTCCTTCCCAGACCATTAACATCAGATGAGGTTGTGCGGCTTTAATGACGCCGAATTTCCAAAAAAAAAAAAATTGAAGAGGCACGAAGTTCAAGAACATGGACGAAAAACTTGAATTAAGACTTCCTCTACGAGAAAGGATTTAAATCCTCTGTGAACACTTCACGCATGACCAGTAAGTTAAGTAAATTCATGCTCTTGACGAAATGTTTAATGAGTACAGTGTGAATGCAATCAAAAGAATGGAGTCTTGAGTAGAGACAGGTCTTAAGGTAGAAATAATTTTTCGATAAATCTATGACAGGTGTGTAACATTATAACATATCTGTGTCACATCTGTGTGTTACATTAGAACAGATTTCAGAGCACCTAATATACAATATATACAACCTGTAGATGTTGCATCAGCCTCATAACGCATTATCTCAATTTGCATTTAGGCGTTACCCTTATTGCCTCTCTAAATTCTGCTAAGCAGAATATAATAAGGAGATTCAATTAGCCGAATTACTTTCGCATATCATTGCACTCTGTGCTTAATTCGACTACCAACTTGGAACTCTAACAGGCCTTCGGTTCTTAGTCACAGGGTGAAATTAAGTGCTTCAGATCACCTATTGTCCTATTCGGACGTTGAAATCGAATGAAAATCTGATGGGAAATTTCATACATCATTGATGCGCAAATTTTATAGTTAAGAGCTTCGTAAGCTCGAATATTTTAATAAATCTAACTGTACTGATGTGGCGATTTCATTCTCCGTTTCTTCCGCCATTAAGTTACCAATCTTGGTGTCGGTTGAGGAGCGTTCCCTTCATCGCGGGAACCTCCGGTCAGAGTTGACCAAATATTTTGCAAGAACGACTCGCCTGTTTTCGTGGCAGTAGAGGCTCTACGCTTGGCAGATATTCTTTCCTTCCCTGCAGCTAAAAGTTCGGGTTTTTCGCCTTCAATGACTACTTGAGGAGCTAACTGCTGGCCCAATCGACGATTGTCATGAATCAAGGGGCCTCTGATTCTTTGAGAGGCTGCGGTTCTGTTACGATGAAATCGTTCTTGTCCTGGACGCACAGGACCGTGCAAGTTTTCACCGAAATTAGTGATTCGAGGGTTTAATCTATCGCCAACAATTCGCCTAGGCCCATTTTGGTTGGAATGATGCCGAGGACGTTGACCGGGCAAATGAGGTCGTCGATTTCTGAAAGGTCTTGTTCCAGGCACAAGCTGAACTGGAGGGGGCAAAACTCCACTCGGTGGAACGGGATGAGAAAAAGGAAAACTTTGCAACTGAGGGAAGCTAGTACCAGGCACTAACGAGTTTGCCGAATCGATAGGTACATGATGCACACTGAACGTTTGAGGGGGGTCTTGAGGGCCCTTAAAGTGAGATGAAATGCCATGACCATCAGCTCCAACGTTGTTGCTGAGAATCGAACCTATCACATTTGGTCCTCTTAGCTCATTGACGTGAAGACTTTCCTCCCTGAGCACCTGAGGGTTGAGGGAGGCGCGTTCGTCTGGAGAGATGTGCAACGGCGTAGCACGGTGAATTGAAGTATGAACATGGACTAACTGGTGCGTGTCTTGCAGATGGTGCGGTAACTGAAATAGACCTGGCGACTCGTTTTCAAATGGCAATGGTCCCTGAAAGTGAGACTGAAGTGCACTCGTTGGTGCAAGAGAATTAATTATTTGACCCTGCCCTATGGGCTTTCCAGAGCTGAATACATGCGTCGCAGTTGGGCGTATGTTATGGGTCGGACGTCTTTCGGAGGAAAACAAAGCCAGGTTAGGATTATCTGGTTTTAAACCATGTCGTGAAAAATCGGGAAGTATAATAGCTTCAGATTTAAATATATTGGCTGGCCGTATTGTCTCAGAACTCGGGTGAGGAAGTCCATGGTCAGGCTCAAAATTTATTTCTCCAGTGTGTACTTCCCTTAGCTGATTTGAACTCTGGTTTCTAATTATTCTTGTACCTTTCGTGAAGTGAGGTATCTCTAAAGAATCCGGATGGAAATGCGACAAAGACGTTATTGGACGATCTTCTATATCAAAGTTTCCTTCAAAGTATCTCGGAGGGAGATGATGTTCCTGGAAACGTTCATGATTCGAACCTCTAGAGGAATCCCGACTTTGCTGGAACTCCAGAAGTGCGCGTGGAGGACCGGGACTGTCTTCAGTGAGGATCGGTACAAAATCAGATTCGAAAACCACAGATTCCGGTTTGAATCCAGGCCGGTCATCTTCATATTGTTTTTTCTCTTCATTGTGGCGATTAACAAAATTGTGTTTCTGCGGTGTTCTCTGTCGGTTTCCATGAACCCTTGAGTTTATTTTGACTGGAACTGGCGTTTCTACATCCCTGTTATGATTTTCATAGTCATGATTTGAGGGATTGTTTTTAGACAAGTCGTTCCGGTAGCCACGCTCTGTTTCATCGTGAAACGGTCTTCTGCGATCAATTACACCATCTCTCGCGTCTTGAATACTTGAGGGTTTCGAAACTCTCAACCGAGTACTTTCAAAATCATGGGCAAATGATGTTGGGGCAGCTGATGTGGGTGGTTTCGTTATGGAAAGAGCTACTTCTCCAACCATTTTTGGAAAATCTGTAGGCCGAACCCTCAAATTTGAGTCGAGAACTTCTTCTCGAAGATTCTTCGTCACATCAACATAATTGTACTCGTTTGTTATGGCATACTTGGATGGAGGTGGAGGTCCAGGAGGCTTATGTTCTTTAAGAACAAAGCCCGTTTCATCACCTTCTGGAAGCGAACTTTCTTCGAGAGAATTAATTTTTAACTCTGGCAATTTCTTGCCAAAATCTTTCGGGAAGTCGAACCGTATATTAGCTTCCGACCAGCTACGTGGTCCTTCATTTTGGGGTACGACTGTTCTAGAAAGGCTATCACCTCTAAATTCATCTACGGAGTTCCTTGCATCGTCACCTCTACCAAGTCCTCCTCCACGAGAAAAACCCGATCGTCGGTTATTTGTATCAGAAAAAATTGACTGATCGCTTCTGGAGGCAAATTTCTTTGTCTGTGGGTGAAGTGGCGATTCCAAATCTTCATTTTCTCTGTTATTAATCGTCTTTCTTCTAGATACAAACCCAGCAGTCGACAGGTCAATAACAGTCTGTCTGGTATTCGAACTGCCAGTAGCTAGTTCAGATTGGTCTTCGGTATGGTAGTCGTCTCCATAGTCTGTCAAGAAACAACTAATTAGCATTAGAATTTGTCCTAAGCTGTCCTGAAGACGTGATGCAATAATTTTTGTTCAGGTTCACAGTTTCGGGAAGTGTCGGGTGGTCATTACCCCCCAATGGTCAAGGTAAAATGAGCAAAATTTAATATAAAATGCACTCAAGCGCAGTGCGATGCACTCAAGCGCAATATTTAGAGGTGGGATGATAATTACAAAAAAAACATGATTAAGCCCTACAGTGCAGAGATAATATGAATAATAACTTGCTAATTCTTTCTTCGAAACGTATGCATTTTATTCAGTCGATTATATTTTTCAAATTTTTCATCGGAATGGTATCCCATCGTTCAAATCTTTTACAAGCTGTAAAAATTCTGGTCTCTTACAAAAAGAATGCATCAATGCCCGCATTCAGCACAAGCCATCAGTAAATCATATCTGGGTAAGGCAGCCAGTCACTCACTTCTACAGGTTGTCTAGAAGCGATATTCAACGTTGCGTAGAAAGCACCAATGGCCCACGAATTTCGAAGAAGATTCATAGGTGAAGAAAAAACACAGCAGAAGTTAGGATTAACAAGGGTTTATTTGTTACATTCAACTCAAAAGAGTAACTATAAATCTAAGTTCACAAAAACGTATTGAAAAGGAAATAAAAAATACAGATCACAAGAACCGTAAAATTATATTCTAAAAGTGCGGTGCGGATAATACGCTGATGATTCATGCGGCCTATGAATAGAATCATTTCCACTGTCAGATGCATAGAAAATGTAATTTACTTTAATCGAAACTTTAACAACAAAAGTCACCAAGAGGCAAAGGCCTGAAATTTGGAGACAGAACAGTTGCCTCTGAGTAAATCCCAATAATGCCTGGCGTAATTTAAGGAACTGGATCGAAACTAAAAGCGTTCCAAGTTCAAAAATCGCAAATAAATACATAAATAGTAGAGATTCAGGATAAGTATTTAGCTTCAGTTACTGGCTCTGGTGGAAATAGTTACAGGAGCACAAGCGGCAGATGAACGCTCGCTTTGCTGGCCAACGTTTAATTTTCAGAGGGAGAGGCAGTGAAGTGGGAGGGTATAGGGACTCAAATAATTCAAGATCATGACGTGACTAAACTTCTAGACTTTATAAGCATAACCAGTGTTTGTTTCAGGCATAGAAGAGGAATGAGGAAACTTACAACTTGATTTTCCCACTGAGGGTTAACCTATGTGCAATATTAAAGTTCCTTTAGAACTTTCACCAGCAAACCGTGAGAAATACTCTAGATTTGCACAATGCACAGGTTATTGAAAACCCTTTAGCCAACGGCAAATCCCATAGTAAAAAAAATTGAATTCTATGCCTTCATGTCCAAACATGAGAAATTTAAAATAAAAAAAAATCGGAAAACAGCATAAAAAAAATGTCAGGAAAAGTACACGATTCAAGAGGTCGATAGCGTATCAACTTTTTTTTTTACAATTCTCTGCAGACAATCGTTCATGACGAAAAGAAGTTTCTTTTAACTTATGGTTGCTTGTATCTATGTGCCCATTAAAGGTTATAAAAAAAAAAAGAAAACGTAGGAGGCGGAAACTAGAGTCATTCAGGATATCAAGAACCATTCTAAAAAAATTGCATCGAACGATTCTAATTTTAATATAGAATAAGGAACGCAAAGATGAGAACCCAGCCTTCGGAATAGCATTTTCAGCATGATAATGGAAGCAATAAACCTATCTACTTTCCAGCAAACATATTTATCAAAATTAATGGCTAGGTTAAAACCATATAATGTTTGCTGAAATTTCTTTTTTCACAAGCCGAATTTATTTACAGCTACCGTGTAGTACCGTTATGAGAGTTGCACACTTAGTCTTTCGATTATAAATTGCTAATAAACAACACTGGCTATCTTTCCAACTTAGATTTCTGATCTTCATCGGTTTTGAAAAAATCTCGACATGAATAATTTTTTAAAAAAGAACGATTCATGATAGAAGAACGGAACAATTAAACGTATCCAAGTTCAAATAAAGTGCCTTGAATTATTAAATCGTGAGGCAACACTTCAAATCGATAGGTAGAAAAATAAACTTCTGAACTCCCAACACCTCCATTTGTAGATCGCGAACGTTAGGGTTTCAAGGCTTTACCACTCGTAACATGGAAGTGTAGCACGACACTACAGCGTTACAAGAGAAAAGGCCTGATAGAAACCAGTTATTTACCACCTGTACCTAGTGAAGAACGCTGAGCAGCTGCGTCGCAGGTATCATGAACGTGAATCTTCCATCCAAGGTATCGGTGGCTGAAGCACTGAGAAAGAAAAAGATTTTAAAATTATGAAAATTTACCTAATCCCTTTGGGCACTTCGATCACCATACAACTAAACAACAGGTATCAGGCCTCAAGAAAAAATAAATAAAAATATCAGCAGAATTTGATTAGGCTTTCATTGTGAATAACCTTTCTGGATAATTGGGAAGGTAAAGTTTTGCGCAATAAACATACTAAACCATAGTTGGACTTGGAAATAAATAACCTGATAATAAACTGTGTCGGGGGTGTTCGCATCGGGGGTCCACTGCAGGATGCCAGGCTGTCCCTCCTTGCAGTCCAAGTTGAGGGTTCGCTGGAAGGCGCCGAAGGAGGTGAAGGCGTCCGATGGTTGGTCAGGATTAGCCTTCCACTCACAGAGCCGCCCGAACGAAGTGGGCGTCGGGTTGCCGTTAGCATCGAAGTCTACACCGGCGAATACTTTCACTTGCTGCCGGTCATGAAGAATTCGATAGTAGTATATTTGTAAGTAGAAAGCATTAAAAATATCAAACATTCATGGCGCTTCAATTGTGTTTTCAATAACTTTAGTGTATCCTATCCTGGAGCAACTCTGAGCTTCGACACAAGTCTATAATTGAGAACCGTACAAAATTATGTTAACACAGAGTCAATGTAATAATATATAGCATCCCAACTCATCATCAAAGCAGTAAATGATTATATTCGGGCGTCAGGAACTTTTCAACAAGTCCGATAGGAATGAAAGCAACCGACAGGAAATGAAGGCTTCGGACAGAAATCTGACCGCTCGTTCCTGAGGAGATTTATGCTCGTATCCTCCCTCGGGGTCATCGGTGATGTAGAGAGGGTGAGAGCGAGATGGGTTCGCTTCATCGTAGCCTCCCTCGACCACGAACGTGTAACTCTTGCCGCGCACCACGTGGATCTCAGGGATCAGAAGTCCGTTGATGTAAAAAGCGACGCCCCAACCCACGTGTCCTGCGGCAGTACAAATTTTACTTCTCACTCAAGAATTCTCGTTATTTAACTCCGTCCATTCAGAACATGAATAGTTCAAGAAAATTAAGATACAAGGAAGAAAGCAAAGAGAACTAACCAGTAATAGCGTTGTATCCATTTTCGCCGGCGGTGGGGCCAATTTGGGCATAGAAGACTCCGTCTTCAGGCTCGTAACATGGGATGGGTGGGATGTACCAGGCGTTGGGGGAAGGCGTCACCGCTTGGGGAACGTTACTGGCGACGGGGGTAGTGGCTGGTTGGCGGGCCTGGGCGGCGGAGGGTGTGGGCGTGACAGGCTCGTCGGGCAGAGGGCAGTTCCAGCGAGGAGTGCGGCCAAAGTCAACGAACATGTCACCTGGATTTCATAAAACTAGTATATAAACGTTCGTAGCTAAGAATTTGTCTAATGAGGGAATTTTCAATACAAGCAATTTTCGGCGCTTTCGTTGAATGCAGCAACGCTGTTAAATTTTTGCCCTTGCACGAGTCCATTATATTGCTTGTTCTGTTCGAGAAAAACTAAAGGCAAATGTAACTATGATATCTGTACTTGCGATTTCACTCGAACAAGGACGATTTCAAATTTTTTACGAATTCAAGATCAATGAAGTCAAATTCGCTTAAAACCTTTGCCTTTAAATTTGCTCTGCTATCTAGGCAAAGATAGCTTTTAACCATCTCAAAAGTTGAGCATCTAGCAAATAACGAATTTCACGATAACTACCTGACCTATTCTAATTACCAACTTTCGAATTTTTCCTCTAGTCATGGTTTTCGTCTGACGCCTAAATAATGAAGTACAAATGTTCACATATAAGGTTTTTATCAACATTTTATGCCTATGAAGCAAGAAATGCATACAAATGTAATAAATTTTATGAATGGACATCTTCCATAATATGCAGAACTGGAGGCTGGCTCGGAAATGTAATAGAGAAAGTCATCGCAGAAACAGGGTCCTGTCAGAGGGCGTTTGAATGTGGTACCAAAAACCTCGGAAGCTGCCTGAGCTGACGGTAAAAGTAGTTAGCGTGTGGTAAGAGAAGTTACCACAGACCTCGGGTCCTGAGAGTGTGGCAAGAGGAGTTACCACAGACCTCGGGTCCTGAGCGTGTGGTAAGAGGAGTTATCACAGACCTCGGGTCCTGAGCGTGTGGTAGGACGTGTGGCCCTGAGCATTGACGGGTCCCACGGCCCAAATGACAGCCTGCGAGTTGTTGGTGTAAATGGGGCGGTCGGTGGCGTCTGTCGCACGCAGTGGCCGTTGGAATGTCAGCATCGTGAAGTCGTTGATCAGAGCTGCGTTCAGTAGTCGTACGTCGTTGCTTCCCTGCAGGAATAAAATTTGCACTTGACCCAACAGAATAACCAGAATAAGTGAAAACAAGTATGCAATCATCGATATCAAACTGACAAAATGATGAGACCGACAAAATTTTTGAGACTAATCAGCATAATTTTCGCTGCCTAGCACCACAAGCTATTTTTCAGGAGGGGAAGGCTCTATCATGTGTAATTGAGACAAGGAATTCGCACCCGAGAATCTGTATCAGGGCAGGAACCTCTGCCTCCTTGGCACTGGGCTTTAGCACCCAAAAAGTAATCTTCTGCGAAGCCGCGTCCAGTATCGCGTTCCAGCCAAGCCGTCACGACATCGCCTCCTATCATCACCGACCTCGTGTCAGACCCCGACACTCCGAACGACATGTACTCGCTGTCAGCTGCAAAAATAATTAATAGGCTTCATCGTCCAAATAGTGGCATACTTCCTGCATGTAGCACGCATCCTGTCCTGATCCTGTCCAAATTGGGTCAAGATGATCACACAAAGTAGAGTGCATCGCTATACGGACAAAGTCACGCTCGTTTCTGTGAGGGCACAGGCAAAGGCTTATTTATAAAAAGAGAGGTCATGTTGTATTTTCGAGTTATTACTATCACTGCATGAATTTGATGCTTTCTTATATTATGAACGTGGACGTCTGGATACATCGATTTTGATGATCAAGTAATATTTTATTATACAGGAAATGCAGTTGCAACGCGTTGGGACATCACTAATATCACACGCTACACATTATATTATTCATATTTTCCATGCGAACTTTTAAATTTAACTATCCTAGAGCCTCTTCAGATACAAAAATCTTAAGAAAGTAAACCTTAAATTACCAGATTCCTTTGCTCTATGAAAAATGCACAGATAAAGCTTATTTGCACATCAAATTCAACTACATTGCTGCAGCATTGAGTGACTCGTCTTCTCACCAACACGTCCGACCAGCTGCATGACGATGCTCTCCCCCGCTACAGCCCAGCGCACCTCCAGAGCCAAGTCGTCGTACAACACCTCGCAGTTCAGCTTCGTCTGTTTCAACATTCCAATTTTAAAATCATTCTAAAATTCGAAGAATTCATGGGAATCTGTAGAATTAACTAATAAATTAATAAATAAAAAATACTTTCAAAAGTATGCACTACTGATAATGTATTCATTAATGCCAATTTAGTATGACTTAATAATTTTTTTTAGATGCGAATCAAACTCACCCTATCCGGAACCCCACAACTTTTGGAGCAGTCACAAGTCAAAATGGTTCTACAATTTACGGCGTATTCAATCGTTAAGTTCGTCAAAGCTAGCGCTCACTGTCTAAAGTTGCGTATGTTATGGACTGTCTGTTCGTCCAAATAAAATGCTTGTAAATTTTGTTATACTCGAGAAATAATTCATGAAACATTGAGCTACAGAAGAGAGCAGGAAGATCGACTTAAGTCCAAGTTGTTCGTTGTATTAGATTGCGAGTTAGAGATGTCAATTCTAGATATGCAACTAGTGATTCACGTTAATATAGATAAAGATAAACAATAGTTTTTTCTGAACCATAAACCTAACGCTATGCACTTTTGGAAAATTTATTTACAAAAAATCGAAGCAAAGAGAGTTATGATAGGAGTGTGCATGCGGAGCAGGCACTTCTAAATCGAAGAGTTATATTAGATGCTAAACATATTTACATTCGCGTAAGAGTCGACTGAAAAATTTCACATAATAAAAATATAATTTCTTATTTTCATCATCATATGCAATTTTAACTAGCTGCAAAAGCAGTGGTTGAAAATGAATAAAAATTAATAATTAATCCAAGTATAGTATAGTATAAAGTATAATAATGTCGTTAAAATTTCAAAGAAAAACATGTTCTTGATCATCGTTTATGGTTGGTGATGAGACCCTGTTTAACCTAGCCTTATCCTCAGTTAGTATTTTTCTACAAGTCAATTTTAATTGAGTGGAGCTCCAAGGAATAATATCCTGTAATTCCTAATGTTCATCAAACACCACATTAGATAAAGATATTATAGCCGGTCATGTCGATTTTAGGAAGATGTCAAATATATATTTACACACACACTATCATCGGCATCCATCACTTTGACCTATTTACCAATGATTACGCGACAAAAACTTTACATCTATACAAATAGCATTGTAAAAATTAGAAAAAGCATACGTAATAAAATAATCGAGCAAGAACTTCCAACGAAAACTATGGTTATGTTAGGAAAATACAATACTAGTTGAGGATGAAAACCATCGAGTCTTAATTCTTAGACTATTTACAATACATGCTCATGCCACGTGCACGCGCCATCAGCCGTAAATTGTGAAGGATGACCTAGCAGCGCCGGTATTAATATGGAATGTTTGACCAATTTGACCATCTTTATTGGGTGGCAACACGTACGAAGAACTAACGCTATACCCAAATGCTCCTTGTGATAAACCAGGATGAGTCGCTACGAGATTGTTGCCAGAGCCTCGTAAGCTACCTTCCAGAGATTTGCCCTGGTTGAGGGGCTGATTTTTCGAGAAGGGAATCAATTCTGGAAATTCAGGAAATTCTGGAAAGTTTGGGAAGTTTCTCCTTGAATGATCAGTGGAACTTTTACTGATTTGAGAACTGAAATTGGGAGTTGTCTTCAGAATTTTTATACCATGAGGATTTTGAGACTTAGGAGTTGGGTTGTTCAGATTCGATTTGGTTTGCAATGAGAAGTTAGTTTCTTCCTTTCGAGTCTCGTTGTCATCGAAGGACTTCACGTGCGAAGCAGCAGTCCAATTATGCTGGTTACTTTTGGGTTTGGTTTTGAGATGAGCATCCCAATTATGAGGAGCTTCAGGAAGCAAAGAAGTGATGGAAGTCAGCAGCGCAGCGGAGTCTGAAGATGTCGCCGCATTTGCACCCGTGTTAGTATTCACAAGATTAGGTTGAAGAGCTACTGGGTTAGTAGTCAAGATACCTGGGTTAATTTCAGCGGAAAGCTGTGGGTTAGTGATGGAGGCAATAGAGTCAGGGGTCTCTCCAAAATTAATGAGAGCATTTTGTTGGCCTAATGAATCACCGCTTTCAGACAGCCGATTCTGCTGATTGATATTGACAACTCTGTTGCCCGAATTCTGCAAAGTCGGGCTTTGGGTTGGACCCACATTATTCAAGTTACGGTTTACAGTGCTGCCTGAGAAAGCGACTGGTCGTCTGTTACTTAGAGGATTATTTACGTTAATATTACGGTTAGCACTCTGAACTCTCCTCCTAGGAGTTCGAATTGCACTTGGATTGTTCGGATTGTGTGTGGCAATATGGTTATTCTTGGTGCGTACATTCTCATTAGTTGTGCTACGATGAGTATTAATCTTTTGATTTCGAGGAGATATTCTATTATTTTGACCAAGATTGTTATTATTAGTCCGCCCGAGATTTAGAGGGGAGATGGTAAAAATTTCGTTGTTAATCAAGTTTTCGTTGATAGGACCATCTCTTCCAAGAAAACTTCGCTGATCAGTTTCGAAGCTTTGAATACTTTTGGCAATATTTCCATTGCCACTAGAATTTTCCAAGTCGTCTCTGTCAGTTTTAAGAGACACCGGGCTTGGTACGTCAGGTCGAGGTCTGTTAAGGCCGGTTGTTGTCAGAAAATTTCTATTTCGCTCTGCAGCATTAAGTGGAATTATTTCATTTTCAAAATCTGGATTCAAAATTTCAGCATGGACAACATCTGGTTCCAGAGCCACTGCTGGAAGAATTGGCACTCTAGGAGGAACCCGAGGTCTAGGTGTGGGCCGAGGTCTAGGTGTGGGCTGAGGTCTAGGTGTAGGCTGAGGTCTAGGTGTAGGCTGAGGTCTAGGTGTGGGCTGAGGTCTAACCGTTACTGGTGTGGTAGCCGGTGGTATGGAACGAGGTCTGAATGTAGTTAGAATCGGCTTGGGTGTCGAATGCCGCGGTCTGAAGGTGGTTGGCACTGCCCTAGGTGTCGAAAGTCTCGGCCTGAGAGTGGTTGGTATCGGCTTGCGTGTCGTAGGTAGCGGTATGAAAGTGGTAGGTATGGGCCTAGGTGTCGTAATTCGCGGTCTGAAAGTTGTTATTGGCCGAGGTGTCGTATTTCGCGGTCTAAAAGTAGTTGGTATTGGCCTAGGTGTCGTAAGTTTCGGTCTGAAAGTAGTTGGTATTGGCCTAGGTGTCGTAAGTTGCGGTCTGAACGTGGTGGACAAGGGCCTGTGTGTCGTTGGTCGCGGTTGAGGTAAGGTAGGATTCGGTCTAGGCACGGGGAGTCGAGCATTACTGATAGGTGAACTAAGTCTGGGTTGTGGGACACGAGATCTGAAAGTAGTAACTTCTTGGAAAGCGGGTGGAGAAGGAAGTGAAGGAGCTGGGGCAGCTTGGAGGAGGTCGCGGATAGCAGAACCACTGTTCCCAGTCCCGGACTGCGAGGCAAATTAATACCGTAGATACTTTCAACAAGTTTCCACATCATTTCAGAGATTGGCTGCCGTATTACAAACAATAACCATTTCTGACTAAATTTGAGCTCAGAACTGACTTTAAATAACGAATGGATAACCTTTAAGGCCATCTGATGCAGTCCAATGCAAACGTTTGCGTGTAAACAATTAATCTTACAGAAATAAATTCCTATAAGTAAATGTAATCAAGTTCAGGAAACCTAATTCATTTCCTCAACTTTAAGGCATTAGGTGAACGAGTCCACTCTGTATCGCGAGGCAAGGGCGTCATCAACACTTTCCTCTGTTGAGGTTAGCCTTTCATTTTTGGGGGAGGGGAAGGCGAAGTTTCGTTTCAATCTTTCCAATTGTATCAACCAATGCGGGCAGGATGATATGGTAATAGCTTATAATTATTACCAAATCGATAATAAGATTTTGTTTTCCACTGAATTTTTTCGCAATATTTTCAATGCAGCTTTATTTCCCCAGTGAAGCAAGCCAGGAAATAGTGCAACCGCCCATCACTCAGTACATGCAATTTGATACTCGAATAAATTGCGAATAACGTTCTTGTCAAAAGCATGTACTTCCGGGTATGCAATGAAATAACCCAAAAAATTAACCATTACGCACATTAATGAGCAACAAGTGTTTGGGAAAAAGTCGTAAAGTTAAAAATTAATAAAAGCAGAACTCGCATGAAATATGTGAATTACACAAGAAAATGCTCACAGTGCAAAGTTGGAAGTAGCTTCTCAATTTAAAAAGAATTTAGAATGTAATAAGTCATAGAACGCCCTAATTGCTACTTAACATTGACACACGCTCGATTTTTTCATTCATGGTACGATGTAACCAAAACACAACGATATTTGTTCATCGAAATCAATTTCTGATTGTTCGATCTCCAGGCGAGTTCATGGGCAAGAATTCATAGGTTCACACCACTTCGGTAACACTGAATCTCAATCAGCAAAAAAAAAATAATAATTAGAATTCTAATGTTTAGCTATTCCATACATTTTTTCCGTTGAGTATCCCAATTAAGTTAATAGATTATTTGAAGCACCATACAAATATTCGGCGTTGATTGGAATCCGAGTGATCGTGGCAAAATAAAAGTTTTAAAAGACGGCAAGCTCACCTGCGGAGCAACACCAAGCATCTTAAGAGAAGGCGGTACGTTGAGGGTCGCAGGGATGCGGACGTTTCCGAAGTCAGCGAAGAAGGCCTTGCACCACACACTCAGGTAGTCGATGTCGAAGACCGTGAGGTGGTCGGGCAGGGTGATAACGATCGTCTTGCCCTCGTAGCGCTTCAGAGGGTTCGTCGAGCCGTTCTCGTCTGGCACAACAGTGCCGTCCGAGCCTGGCTTATCGCCTCTTCCAACCCAGAAGCGAGCGTCTAGAATTGAAAAGCGGATGATATACATCGTTAAATATTAGTTCATACAAAATATAAAGGTAGAAATTCGATTATTCTTCCATTTCTACAATCATACCATAAACTGCGTCTAAAACCGATAAATTATCATTTAGTTTTAATTTATCTTCCGTCAGTGAGGTAGAAGCAAATGATTACTGCTTCATACTGCGAGCGAGTTTTGTACAAGAGTTCATATTGGACTCGATTGAAGATTGAAATAAAATGAGACTTATCAGATATATAATATGGCAACCTTGTGACATTGTCACTTTCGAAGCTGAACAGAAAAAAAGCCGACGTGAGAAAAAATAAAAGTGGGTATAATAGCTAATACCTAATAGCTTGCGTATAAAAGCTAATATTTATTAGCTTGCGTATAATAGCTTATCCGACGCAAAACCTCTTCTAGTTTTCAGAAGATATAAGAAGGCAAAAAAATTAAGAAGAGAATGTAAAAGAAGGTAAAATACGTTCAGCCATATTAGAGGTTAATAGTACTTATTCGACTTTCAACTTATAATGGCTTTCTTTGGATTCGCTAAAAAATTAATAAAAGTGCGATGAAAATCGACTATAAGTTTAGGAGACTATGGAAGTATGGAAGCATTTATTATATATACAAAGTTTAGAAGACTGTGGAAATATGGAAGCATTTAATAAATATGCATTCATACATTAGCCAACTAATAAACAGCATGCATATTTTCTATAGAGGAAAGAATACGACGGCAGATATACATGAACAAACAGAAGCATCCTCAAGGTATTTACACAAGTATTGATATTTTATACAGGCAATATTTACAAAATAAGAAAAGAATTTTCAACGAAGTAATAAGAGACTTACTTGTACACAGGCAAATGAAGAGGTTGCAGATGTGCAAATGCCAATCGAACAGAAAACTGCAGACAGAACTCGTGAGAAATGAGTCGTGTTGATCTGATTTTATAATTTCAAACTTAATGTGAGTTCAATGCAAGTTCATGTAAACGAATCTAACATTTCGGGCGAACCTAACCTATTTGGTCGAAATGAGAGTTTTTGCGTACATTTAATCTGACGCATTCTTATTGGAGATGACGAAAGTGAAAAGGGAATACAATGAATAAAGTGGATAATACGGCAAAATTATAAATTGCACAAGGCTTACAAAGTTGGGGATGATTTTCAATGTAAGGAATAGATCGACCTTCACATTCTGCATGTGATACAAGTTCTACTCGTAAATTCCGTACTCGTCAACCAATTGAAATCATTCTAAGAAAAATCTCAACTACTGAGCGACAACAAGAATGATTAAAGTTCAAGAGACCAATACAAACTTCGAAAAATTTTTCGAATCGTAGAAGCTCATGATGAGTTTGCCACAAGTCTGCGCAATATAAAAAACTCTAGATAAAAACCTATTTTTTGTAAAACCTTTAGACCTTCAGAAGTTTCCAGACCGGAATCAAATTAGGGAAAGTGTCAGTTCGAGCCGCCGTTGATATCACACTTTTGCTCTATTCGAGACTGAAGGATATCTGAAGTTTCTGACGTTCCCAGAAGTCTGGTATTATTTTTAAAAGGCGTGACTGGGCTTCTTTTTAAAAGACGAGTTAGTATTTTAAGCAATAGTCACACGCGTAGCATTTAAAAATATTAATGATGAACTACAGAGAGAAGCTAAAAGGACTCGCAATTTAAAAGCTGTTTTACCAATATTTACATCGTAGAACACTAAATACAAGGCAATATATCCCACACTCCTTGAAAAAACAAATTCATCATGCACAACGAAAAAATTATGTACAAAAAGAAGTCGTAACGAAAATTCCATTCTAGTAAAAAACTACGACGCTAGATGAATTCATAGATTTTCTGATCTAAACCAAAAGGACAGAATCCAGTGACAACTAAATGTGGTGGTTTTCTTTATTACGAGAAAAATGCATAGCGACAGAAGGGTTTCAGCAGCATGCTATGTTAAGACGAGGGGTGCATTCAATTCACCCCGTTTTACTGAAAATCCAATCATTGAGAACAAGATTGCGAGTACGATACAATAACACAGAAGAAAGAAGAGAGAAAGCAAGTGTGATCCTTCAGATATAACCTGAATTTAAATCTCTAGAGAAAAAAGTTCTACTTGAATAGTACACATCTACATCTTGATAGACAACATTAAAACTATCAGTAATTTAAACAATCGCAGTCAATATTGAACAATTCAAATAAATTGACCAGGTTATTGCTAATGGATCAGCGGTTGTTTAATATGGATAGGTTGTTAAGAATATACAAGTCTAGGGAAAAACTATATGAAACTTAATTAGAAATCAATGATACACGAGATACAACTTTTAATTTAGATAAAAAAAACTCCACGATTTCCATAAAATTATTCAAGGCTGAAACGTCGAATTTTAATTAGAAAAACATCGTCTTTGTTAAAAAAAGTTGCTAAATCGATTTGTTACAGTTAGAAATTCAGAATTTTTTATACAAATCGCCGTCTGTACAACGCCCACGCTTGTTTTTTTAATACAGGAAACAAAATTTTTGTAGCCAGGTGACTACATTCAAATAGCCATTCAAACGGTAATGGTGAGAGAAGAAGAGTTGGCATTGAATCAATAATTGCAATATCCCAAGACAGCTTCAAAATTTCATAAAATATTTTTAATTAAAAAAACATTTTCTATTTATTTTCATGAAGTTAACAGTTTACAGCTTAAGCTATAGCTTAAGAGAAAGAGACAAGCTTTAGATCGTTTAAATTAATAGAAAAAAACTACAAGAAGAATAAATAGATAAATACATAGGTACTATCAAACTTATACTAGTGATCTACATACCAAGTGGTATTGCAAAGAAAAGCATACACAGCCTCATCATAGCCAGTAGACATTATATAGAGACACGTGTAATAGGTTGAGAGAATAAGAAGATTCATTTTACGTACGAGGGGTGTTAGCCCGTCGACATTTCCACTACAAGAAGCAGCAGTAGGAGCGGTACAGAAGTGATTATTGAGAGGGCGAGAAAGCTACAGATAGGAAATCTCTTATATTATTAAATTTATAACTAAGTGCGTGTGCACTTGATACCCATGTAGTAGCCTCCAAGATTCTATAGAATGTATACAATTATAGAATGTAATTAGGTAACATGTCAATTATTTGTACGTAGCATTGATAACACATACATTTTTAGCATCACTCGGAGCTATGGATCGACGAAAATAAGTACATATCCACAATTAACTCGAAATTTCTGAACTCCGACGCGTTATTATATGTAACTTATGCGAATACTCTATCCACGAAAATGCTGGAAAGCAAGATCACTGGAAGAAGATTTACGGCTATCGACAGTTTGGCCGGCATACCCGCCACTTCCAGCCGCTCTTGCGCTACCGAATACACTCTGAGCAGATCCTGAATATTGATCGAATTGGCCACTGCCCCCGGCACCAACTCCTCTAGCACTGCCAGAATTACTGAGCCCAAACGTATCACTGAATGGCCTCGACGGAGCGTCGAATGTGTAACCAGTTGACGGGAATCTAATTGGCTGCTTCTCGCCGCTCGACTTATCGTTAAACCTGGACCTGCTCGAGCTACTCGGGAAACTGAGGCTGCCGCCAGAATTCTGGTTTTTGGGTCTAGAGGAAGATGAAAACCCACCAGGGGCCGCTCCGTCGTAGCTGAAGTTGGGGATGAGGAAAGTCTGTGCGTCGACAACCACCAAGCGGTCAGATGAAACGCCGTGATCGAGGGTGGAGAGCGCATTGATCTTCTGTGGTCGAGGATACTGGAGGCCGGATGGCACGACTACGTGTCCGAAATCAATCTGAAATTCAAACAGTCCTTTGTCGATGTTCTTATAAACAAGTTTATGAATTTTGTGGAGCATAATCTATTATTGAAATCATTAGGATTTCAGAGCTTTAACGACTCTATCTTGACTGGGCGAATGTTCCATGAATTGACACGTCTGTATTGGCCTTCAAGCTTTCTTACCACTCCTAGGTACATACGTGTCTTGAATTTAAACTCATTTGGTTCAATGAGCTTATAATAACTGCAATAAATAACGTTCGCAAGAGCTAAACATAGCCATGTCGCTTTCATCAGCCGCAAACTAAATTTTTTTATAACGTTGGAAGAACAAAGAATAATATTTCTTGACTCACCGCAAAAGCCCGACACCAAACTGAGATCCATTTGACATCCTTGAGCGTGATGCCTTCAGGCAACGTCAACGTCACGTCCTTGTTGCGGTAGCGCTTTAGTGGCTGAGTGCTGCAAGAGACGTGGCCGGGAAAATCGTTACAAAACAAATCTACGGCGTTAAGAATAGTTCAATAAGGAATTGGGTTTTAATCGACGATTCGTGCATTGTTATCCTCTACCGATTCTTCCTTGCAAAGAAGGGCAGTAAAAAAAGTTGATGAAAGAGTGACTAATGAATTCATAGTAACTGGGCATTAATGTACATTAAAAAAATTACCTACGTGGACAGATCATTTATCTAGTAGGTATAAGTTAGTTGATGTGCGAGGAAATCTAAAAATAAATTGAAGAAATGTACTACACACAGATTTGAAGCGACGTTCTCAGCCAACTCCTGAATTTAATTTTAATCCATATCCCTTAAAAAATCCACAATGCATTCTCAACTAATTTTTTACCGTGAATTCACAGGAAGAGATAAAATGGCCTTGGGAAATACTTGGTTAAATTTGCTTCCTATAATAAATACATTTCTAACTGAACACCTAATCTAATGTTAAACTCAAACTAAGTGAATACACATCATCTCTTGACTTGCTCGTTGATCAATCGTTACGAGTCACTTGCCTTCCATTTTCATCAGGGATGATGAAACCTTCGTCGCTCGGCCTTCCGCTGAAACCGCCGTAGAAGAAGGCATCTGTTGAGTAATGAGAGTCAATAACCGCTGAATTCTTTAATTTTGTTCTCGACACATCGTTAGTTAAACTCTACTCTTCGTGCTATAATTGCTTATAATGAATAGATGTACGAAGGGGTAGAGATTTAATCAACGAAAAAAGTCATTTACACATTAAAGTGATGATCCATTGGGGTACGTGCTGCTTCCAGTTGAAGCAATACTAACTTTACTCGAGATCCTTCTTCTATGGTTATAACCCTCCCAACAAGATTAGGATCGATCAATTCTATGCAAGGCGAACCCTTTGCTCGTATTAATTTGGTTCCCAGAAACAGCCCTGCTGAATAAATCAAGCCCATGAACTGTCTTGAGTGGAACAGTAATAAAATCGAAAACTGCAAGCAATAGACGCATACATTATCTAACTTCATTCTTATCCAGAATAGTTATGAAGGCAAAAACCAATGAAAAGATTATCAGTGAGAGTGCGCACAACCTTTGGAAGAGCAGCTTCGAGAGGAACCGAATAAAATTTGTAACAAAGCATAACCTAGTTCTGACGGATCAAATCCAGCTTCATTAACCCAGTTTCTTTGTTATCACATTCCAATCGGACAAAAGAAAACTCATTTTCGATGAGCCACGAAGACGTCTGAATAGAATTTACGAGCAAAATTGTCAACACGCACCTGCCTTTATACCCGCTAGACACACGCTTCCTTCATACGGTAAGCTTTGGATGATTTTGGATGAACTTTCGGTCAGAATATATTATTCGTATATACTAGAGTCAATTCAAAAAAAGAAATTCCACATAAACAACTTTGGTAAACAAACCAACGAGTTAACTTGATATATAACATCTGGAGATGTAACGATTAGCCTCGTTATATACTTATATACGTTTACATTTAAACGAAAATTTCTCAACGTTGATTAGTAGTTCACCGTTCCCATGAAGTAGAGTAAATTTTCAGCATAATCTTACACGAGTGTAAGACATTGACAACTTGACAAGTTCACATACGCTATGAAATCGAGTATTCAAACAAATCCTCTGGAAGATACAAATCCCATTTATATGCGAATTTAGAGTGAGTAAATCAGACTGATCAGCAGCCGTACAACGAGATTCAATAAATACTAGAGACTCATGGTTCAATTAGGAGCTGTAAATTCTATATTCATTAGACTGACCAGGTGCTGCGCCGTCGTAAGAGAAGCCCTTGACGTGGATGGTGCGGGAGTCGACAGCGAAGACTTCACCCTTGACTCCGTGTTGAAGTTCAGACAGCGCACCGATGCGCTTACCGAGGTATTGTGCGTCCACTGAGGAGCTCACTGTCCAACATAAATAAACGTGAGGTTAAAAAATGCGTTACTAATATATTTATATAGTATCGAGAACTTGTTTGTTATTGTAAAGTGTAAACAATATCAATGGGCGAGACGTCAATGCATTAATCAGGTCAGGTGATATATGAAATCTATCTCAATAAGTTCGTTATCGACTGATGTGGCAGATGAAATACATTTTAAAACGCTTTTGTGTTAATGAATTACCTAATAGAGTGAGGCATTTTAATAAGATTTTCAGCTCTAATAGAAATAATCGTCAGATCGTCAATTAAATAATTATTGAAGCCTAAGAGCCTTGTCAAGTGCCATCGTTCCGTCATCGAAATAAAATATTTTGATAGGCCGAGCTTTGAATCCAATGGAGAAATACTAGAAATTCGGGCAAGCTGTCGATAGACTAGACGAGAAATGTCCAACAATTCGTTCATCCGAGAAATATCTGTTTCTGATGCGAGATAAAAGATGAGCATATCAGGCGTTGAGGTGTAGATTAAATTTACTATTACTTCTTATTTTGTTTTGCTGACTGAGCTAAGAGAGCTGTAAAAAGAGTAATTGATAAATGCAGGGTTGCAATTGTTTTGAAAAATTGGTGATCGAAAAAAAGCCCCCGACTTATTCAACAATTTAAAATTTGTAGTTTGAAATAATTATTATTGGGACTGAGAACCTGCACCATACATTACAATTGAGAAATGGAATCAACCTAAACACGAGTCTTAACAACTAAATTTGAAAAAAATTATAAGCAATAAAATGTTTATTTAACCTCGATAATCGCTAATGATACGAATAAAGAAAGAATAAAGAACTAATGACCATCAGCATGACATGAGAAACATGCAGTTGCTGGGACTATGCATGTAAAACGAACACTTCCGCACAAAATGATTCCATTTTAAAACAAATTATGCTCAAAATAACACTTCATGACACAATCGCACTCTTGCGAGACTTTGAATGGAAAGCAATAACGCAGACTTGACCAGGATCTCTTATTCTCTGCCTTGTAATACGAGGAAAAATTTATTCCGGCATTCAAGGCAGTTTCCAATTTTCGTGTTAGCGACCTACGGGAATTTCTTTTTCCAGCCAGTCGTTCATCCGGAGTTGATCACAGGCTATATGGGTGGCAGGGCAGCGCTGTTTGCCCTAGGATGCCTAGTCAAATATCTATAGAAAATGTTCGCCTAACGATCAGTACGACAAATCTAGTCCAAGGCGAACGTATCTATCTATATATTACCCAGCAGAGTGAAAAACTCTTGAGGCGGATTCGGAATAAAAGCTTTGTTTCAAATGCATTTCAACTAAGTATGATAGAAGCATACATTTATTGTACCAATCGAGAAGATTGATCAACAACTTACGTGATAAGTACAAATGAAGGAATCGTTAAATCGTAGAGCGTTCAACAAAGTACGGAAAAAATTGGTTAAATTGGTCCCAAGTTATTTGAAAACGTTCGATGAACCATCGAAAGCGCCATACTATTATGCCTAACCAACGTAAAGGGATGCGATTTCTGTGACATTCCATTTCAAATGAATGCAAAAAGAGAGAAAAAAATATATAAATTCTCAAAAAATCAGGTAGGCAATCGAATTTTGCTCATCAATACATCAAACAAGTCAAATAATCATTATAAATTAATCGTTAAAATAGATTAAACAATTAAGTTAAGTATGGGGGTAAATTTTACCATCGCTCTCAATTTTTTATCACATGTTAAATATGTTCAAGGTGAAATCATTAAAGCATTCGAGTAAAAAATATTTTTTTTCTACGGTGCATCGAATAACACAAGCTGCACTGTGATTACGATGAAAACCCAGACAAGGCGAACGAAACTAAGCCAAATCGCGATGATCAAAAATCAACGAGGAGCGGGAGCACGAGGACACTTTCACCCTATTTTCAAAGCTTCAAACTTTTCATCTGAAAAAAATTCGAAGCAATGATGGGCATGGAAGGCCGCGCCCGAGGTCAAAGCGTCACGCGTGGTCAGCGTTACCAGCGCTACCTCCCTCCCTTTCTATACGAGCTCTGGCACTTAGTGAGAGGTGGCCCATGTCGTCCATCAAAGGATTATGTCCGTCATGACCCCCTCGAATGGCCGATATGAATAACGGCGACGTAGTGAACCATTATACATGTACAATGTACACCGAAACTCTCATCAGTTATTCGGCAACCGAGTTCTGATCAGAATTTTAAATTAGTTTTATGAAGCCAGTAATTATGTCTCGCCTATTTGTTGTGCATAGTGCAACCGTCAAAGAAAAATTCTGTTGCTGAGATTTAATACGTCGTCAAAATAATTTGCAACCTGAACGATGCATCTAAATTATTAGACAACCTACATCTCGTTAGTATATCATTGTGTTCTATCTCTTATATTTCATCAAGCTAAAAATTACTAAGTTTTTGTAAATTTATGCAGGATTATAGCAGTACGCCAGCCAAATTTTTCAAATATACAGTGAAACGTATAAAAGTCAAAGAAATTTTGAAGTTAATATCTTTAAATCGGCTCACTAGTGCTGCAACAAGTTCAGTCGATTAGATTTATTTTCAAAGAAAGTAAGCTCGAAATTAGAATGCAGTTGGCAGCATGCAACTCTACTTGCATATCCGATTCCTTCATATGCATGCAATATTCATGAATGTCACGCTGCGGAGAAGAATAATTAGCAAGAAACAAACGTTCACAAGAAAGAAAAATCATCGTTCCTATCTCTGCTAGCAAGTCATTAATCACAGAGCTCAAGAGACGCATTTGGAAAGTGCGAATACTGGAAGCATTAGTGGCGCGGTCACTTTATTTCTCTCAACAAACAACCTATTAAATTTTCACACGCTAGACAAAGAATATTGTGAATGCAACAATTCAAATAAAAGAAATAAGTTTTGTAGTTAGTATGTCTAACGCAATTTCGTTACTAAACATTCTCAAAGTCCAGCGATCAAATGACTCAGCTGGGTAACTCAAGTTAGAAAAAAATTACGATAAATCAGGTCAGGTGTACGCTCCTTACAACCTTCGGAAATTCGTGGCGTGAAGCTACCGAACAATTATTCCGTGGCGTTAAACAATTTAGGTTGCAGAGAATGGGAAAGCTTCCAGGACAGGAAGCGCGGTGACCAGCCACCAAAACTGCGCCCTAATGGCACATTGAGCAACGCGTGCGTGGGCAAGCCCTTTTGTAATCAGGGCTAAGTTTTCTCTGCTGGAACACATTTGCGGCATACGAGTTACTAAGGAAACCGCACCCGGCTTGATTGCGATTACATGAACTAAGCGCATGAAGAAATCGACTAGAAGACAGTTGCTTTCACTGCGCAAAGGCATCAACATTGTTAAATTCAGAATCCACATTAATAACTTCGATTCATCTTAAAATCCTACTGTCGTCGATATTGCAAGAAATTGCTGTAGTTAATTAATATCAAGGCGTATACATGGATCAAAAGGACCAGGAGACGTGCCTTTTTTCTCAATTGGGTGTATCTGTCAGCAATGTGGTAGAAAAATTGTTGAACAAATGAACCGCGTGAGTGAATGAATAGACGATTAACAACTGTTTACATAGATAATAAAATTTGGAACACTTCCAAACTTGGGAACTATAATCAAACTTGGGAACTATATTTTGAAGATTCTGTAGACTAAAATTCATAGAATCGATCAATGACCATGTAGGATTGCTTGCTTGAAGATTTGGCTCTCATGCAAGAGTAAATGGACACATTTATAGCTCACAAGCAAGAAGCAGTGACGTCTTGCCGACCGATAAATTGGAACTCAGACAATCAAGGGCTGCGAAGTGTTTTTCTGCAGCGAGAGAGATGCGATTGTGACCATGATGACAGAAACATGAAAGGCTGTTTTTTTCTGCTGCTATTTCAGAAACTTAGCATTGCAGCTTCGATGATGGTTCACTATATTTATTTGGCCACATGACAAAACAGTCCGTGTGCATAATTTATGCAAGTAATAGCCATCACATCAAGAAAATCTTTTCAACCAAAAGACCTTGCGGGCTAGCCATTCTAACCAAAATAATATTGTGCGCAATCCCGTTGTAACTGTCAATATCTAGCGATTACAAATTTCAACGACGCCCGTCAAAACATCCTACCACTTTTTACGGTTGTAAAATTTCGTCAAAATCGCCAGATTATATCACAGAAGAACAAACTGTGATGGTATCCATGAAATTTTAATATTTCCTCACTTGCATTTTTTAGCCAATGCTATTATTCTAATGGAAATGCTAATGGGGCTACACGGAGGATAATGCAGCGGCAACTTAAGAAAACAGATTCGAAAACGGGTTTGCTCACTAACTTCAGAAAAAAAATTCACAAAAAAAATTTACTGCCGTTCAAATAAATTTTACAGGTCTTCGTAACTTAAAAATGTGCTAATTCTGATACAAGACAGTTTCAGAAACCGTTGCGGGAGATCGTTAACATTCAAATGGATGACTTTAGGTCACTTTTCTATTACCGACCCCGCCTCAGGCTAATAACCTTCCAACAACACTTAAATGTTCACGCATCTATGGGTGGAAACCAATGCCTCTGGCCTTCGTCAAGCCTAACTTTTCCATTTTAACCGCGGTGGCTAGGCGTGGGTCCACGGTCCAAAAATGAGACCATCGAAAGCCGGATGGACGTGACGCAACATTGCGGCCACGCAGTGGGTGTCATCAGCAACGATTCCGGAGGCCATTTCGCGAAGCCCCGTCACTGCAGGTGTACGTGATATGGAATTTACTGAATAGAAACGGGGAAAATGACATTGAAGTGATGACGTTAGAAATAAAAGCGTGTATTGTTACCACGAAAAGTTTTCAGTGAAATGAGGGCGATTTTGCAAGCGCATTGGGGCGGTAAATGACTTGAAGCGACCGACAAATATTATATTCGCTAGGTGATATCGTAAAACTAAGTGGTTAAGTCTATAAGAAAGTTCACATATCAATCCCAAAGATAATGTTGAACATTAAATGGAATGTTAGATAGCTCCTAACCACCATCTACTGATAACTCTGAACGAATATTTCTTCTGAGAAATTTCGAAATTCTAAGTTTCACTAATAGAAATACAATTCCAGGCTTGCATCCCAACTCCAGTATTTTCAGAGAAATTTAGGGGATAGTTAACTGTTCAAATTTTCAACATAATCTACATCAATAAACTTCTGCATTATACCAACACAATTAGAAGAATCTGTCGTAATGAACAATTGGATAGATGTGAAATTATTCAGTTTAAAAGTACACGTTATTAATACTACAGCGGATCGATAGTAAATTCTATGTTGCTAACATCTTAACCCATTAACGCCGAACGGGAACATTTGTGCCCAGCTAATAAAAATGGCTGTAAAAGTAAAGACATTGCATTTAGCTATTTTCTGTTGATAAGGTGTGTTCTCTGAAGGTTCAGAACACGTACGGAACATGTTTTGTTTCTCTGCCACCAGGCATTCATGCGCAGTAGCCGGCTGACCTTGACCGAAAGAGAGGTGTATGAAACATGGCTCCACCACGCCTGAGAAAAACGTATGTACCTCAATTACTGAAAACATTTTACTACATCCAATGATTGGAATTTGTAGCTGGATAATGCACCAATTGTATATAAATCACAAATGATCAATAATGTTGATAACATTGAATGCATATAGTAAAATGTAAATTTTGGGAACAAATGTGCCCGTTAGGATGTAAAATAAAGATTTCGCCCTACACGAAAGTTGAGGCACTTTTTCTTATATGATGTGCGTAGATTTATTTTAATTGCTTTCCCGTTGTGTCGTACGATATTATAATGAGAAGTTAACAGATGTTTGCTATTCTGTAGCTCCTAAATATATGTTTAGAAAACTATTCATGATAATATTGGCCCGTTTATATGTAAATTCAGATATGCCTTATAATAAATTTTCAGTAACTATAAAAATCATTGTAACGAGTTATGGGTTATATTGCAAGAAGTGACTTGAGTGATATTTTCAAACATTGAAATAATCTTATTAGATGTTTCTTTCTTCAGGCTGACTCTGGACGAGGTGTGACAAATACTTCAGGAAGAATCTGATGATAGTGATTTTGAAATAAATGTTGCAATCGAGCCTCCCATTGAAGAAGCAGCTGCTGGTACTGACTGCGACTCTGATGCCTCCGACAGTGAAGTTATATGCAATCCCAATCATTTACTATGAAGAAATTTACTTTCCGAAGTACTTACTGACAAAAGAGATCATCAAACGTCGTCTCCTGATTGTCAGCAGAGGAAGAAGAAACTCAGAAAATGGAAGGTGGTTTGGCATAGACACGAAACAAAAGTTATTGATAGTGTTGGAGATTATGAAAAGCAAACAAAGGAACAACAAGTAGTGAATGAGAGTATTTTGAAATGCATCGGACATTTATCGGAGAGTATCGGAGCATAAATGCTCAAGTGGTAAATGCTTGGCGTCAGCGCAGACGAATACATGCTGACATGAGCTTACTTGACATTTCTGGGAACTTAGTTTTAGCTACATTGAAGGCCTATGGAACAACCAGAAAGGCAACAGGACCTAAATACAGTACTGGTAGTGCAGAAGAAAGTGTGCGGTACAACGAAAAAGGCCATTGGACTGCAAGAGGAGAGCATGCACGCAGCAGATGCAAGCAGTGTCAGGGCAGAACAACTCACATATGCAAGATGTGCAAGCTCCCCTTGCATCCTGAATGCATGGAAAAATACCACACTAAGCCATAGATACTCTACTAGTTAGCTTTTGACAAATAAAAAGGAGTCTGTATGCATAGAGCTAACAAAGGACTATATTTATAGGTTTATTTCAATTTCTTCTAAAATCATGATTTTATAGCCGAATGGGCACATATGTTCCCAAGCGGTATTTTTCATATTTTCAAATAAATTTCCGTTTTGAGCGTTTCAGTTGTTTATTGACATCATAAAGAGTCATTTGGCATGAAAAATTCTGAAAAATTCTCGTTACCTAATTCTCGGCATTAATGGGTTAACGAGGAAAGAATTTTACAGGAATAGTTGTTTAGCTTTTGCAAAATAATAAATCCGACACAATAAAGGAAATCCTGACTATCATACCTGCGCAAAAAAAAAAAAACATTTCTCTAAGAAATCTCTGTTGGTACTATTACTTTTCTATGACTGTGACATTTTCAATTTACTGGCTGCATAGAATTACGCCTATATTGACGCTGACGATGGGGTTTGTTTGGGGTCAACAAACATTGTGGCCGAACCCGAAAAACAACAAAGATTTTGCTAACCAAGTTGTGAGCATAACGCAAAACAAAACTTTGATATAAGGAAAACTAAACGATAAACCACGCATTCACAGAAAAAAAGAATTGACATCTGTATACAAATATAGCTCAATTAAAATCAGTTTTGGTAGATAAACAAGTTTATCAAAGCCCATTGAAGTTCCTGTATCGGGACAAAACCCAGTGTTGTTGATAGAAACTATAATTTAGGATATAGGCTGGCAGTGAAAGTGTCCGCGGCCAGCAACACAATCACGATTTTTCGCTGCGACTGTACTGAGTTAATAGTGGACAGATTATTTTGAACGCCGGTCATTTATGTTAACATCGAGGCAGCATTTAACGGTGGATGGAAGTTTAATTTTTACAATAAAGGCGATGTCAATACATGAAGCGAGGCAATTGCCGAGTTCCAAGGTCGAGTTGCAAATTACGGAGAAGTGGAAGTTGTTTACATCCGATACTACCGGACACGTGTATATACAGTGGGGGGAAATAAATATTCGTACACTTGAAAAATCGTATTTTAATGTATGTAAGTACACAAACTTAACAGGAAAAGTGATTTAAATTATGTATAGAGACGCATAGTTTTAATTTCTTTTGATAGTATTTTTGAATACTATGCGTCTCTATACATAATTTAAATCACTTTTCCTGTTAAGTTTGTGTACTTACATACATTAAAATACGATTTTTCAAGTGTACGAATATTTATTTCCCCCCACTGTACGTACTCAATTCCAATCTTGTTGACCCAGCTACAGGTCTGAAATTTTAATTAATAATTTGAATTACTCAAGTTCGCAAGACTCGAACCGACGTAAATCACCTAAGGTCAAGATAGTCATCCTATCGAAGGATTAATAGAGAAAGTTTTTTTTTTTAATAGAGAGTTGGGCAATGAATGGAGATATCGAATAAACGTATCTTGCAAAGAAAAAAGAAAACCATATCCACTCAGTTGAAAATATATATGCGAACACAAATCCTGCTCGTTGTACAGCGCTGTGGACCATTTAGCTGAGTGGTCCACTAAATGTGTTGTAATCATTAAAGAAATAGGTGCATGAATTCAATTTCCTAGTAAATAAATGTTAGTTTAATATCTCCCAGGCGCTCTATCGATAACGAAACCATTTCTATTCGAATTATTCGGTTCTACTAATTTAATTTTTTTATTCAGCACATGGAACAAAATTCAAAACCATAACATTGACAATATAATGTCAATGTTATGATTGGGGATTGAGATTCTAATTTCTAGCTAAAACACATTAAGAAAAAAGCAAAAGGTCCAATTTCCAATTGAAGCACACATTTCTTACGGAATGCAGAAAATAACCGAGGACGACGGTAATCTATACGTTAGAGACCCCAATGGAAGAGACCTATTGGGAAATCTATGACTTGACCAGCAGCGTGCGATGTAGATTTATGCGCCCTGCAAAGTAGAGCTCGTGCATCGCTCAAGGTCTACAAAAAAATTCGCATGAAAAAAGACAAATGGAAAGTCCCATAGGATTTCTAAGGCCATGCTCAGTCACGTACTGTGCATTCATTCACAAGTATTACAGTCATACAAAGCCACGTGACTCATTTGCGGTATAAATATAGGAAGATTTGAAAAAGTGAAAAGGCCAACAACCAATACTTGTATGCCCTTTCAAGGCCTTCGATAGCAAAACTGCACATGTAATATGCCACATGTGTATTCCAAGCGGTCAGTGATGGCCTCAACAAGTAGAATGGGTAGTAAAAATTGGTGTGGATTTCAAGCTAAGCTTAGAAAGCAAATCTATCAATAATAAGCGGTCAAATAAACGCTAATGTATTTCTAATTTATTTTCAACATCGACAGTGTAATGCATCAATTTGGCTAACTGGACTGGGTGGATCAAATTGCTGGTTACCGCGGTGACTCCGTAACAAACCATAGTGGCCTCTCTACGAAAATTCATCCACAGGATGTTAGCGAAACGCTAGCGATCAATATAATCATTTCAATGTAATCGAATTTTAAATATGACGATTGTTGACCGATAAGCGTAAGGAAATCAACTTATGCGCTATGATTGCTCAAAACGTCGATCTGATACGATTTCGGAGGGACGTGAACCTGTGTTATTCAAGGGGTTTCAAGTGGTCTCCTTGCAAAGTTTGTTGTTGATCGAAATGGCCGAAGCTGATGCATGTAGTTTATTTCAGTCACAATAACTATTTTTCTTCCAATGATTTGAGTACCAGTAAAAATGGTCAAACTTCTAACATAAGAATATTTCATGCATTAAAACAAGCCTCATTATAATACACCACAGAAATGGGGTTTCCAATCTTACCTTTTGCCATACCAAGAAATTCAACTAATAGTCATAAAAGTGTAGGTACAAGTGCCTAATTAAATTAACTGGACCAAAAACTGCCGAATTGAGTAATTGAATGATGGAACCATACAAGCAAGTCGTGTGCTGCTAGAATAGCTCGCTTAAACTCGTACCATACAAAAGGTACGGTCCAATAACTAAGAAAATAATAAAAATAAAATAAAAAAAAACGAGGCCGGCGTGGTCGTCGACAAAAGAGGCTTAACGTGGAAGCCTTCATTTCGTTTAGGACTTGCAGTGCGTCGTACACAAGTCTTAGTCAAAGATAGGACTTTCATTGAGTTAGCTAGGGCCATTTCTCCTAGCTGAACGCGTCTGCGCAGCATTGTGCTGAATATCTGCATGCGCAGTTGATGAAGTCGTGTGCAGCTACTTTAGAAGTGGATCATGAGTAACTTCAATTGTTACCTCAATAAATTTCAAAATTAATTCCTTTTCTTGCCGATTGATTGGAGTACGATTCAGCAATAAGTGGGTTGCCATTTCCAGGTTTGTTTAGAGAAGTCCAGTTTACAAACCCCATAATGAAATTCGCCTAAGGAACTTCGACTAGTCAAATAAGCTTGATAAAAATTCGGAAAATAATACCGGTATATCCTAATATAATAATAATATTACATTATCCTCCTAATATAATAATATGCGATTTCAAGTTCCAAAAGTTACCAAAACGGTAAACAATGAGTCGGCATATGGACTCAACATTCAGGCTAAGCTTGAATATGTTACGAAAGCAGAATTTTCCCAACTGTTTACGGTAGAAAATAATGTAATGCTTGAAAGAAACCATGAAGAAATCAAAAATATTGTAATGCTTGAAAGAAACCCCGAGTTAAAATGCAATACAAAAAGCCTGTGCGTACCCAGTAACATTGCCTGTAACATTAACGTACATTGGTAGATCCAAGGCACGCATGCTGCAAGCACAAGAGGTCTCGTTTACCGAAAGAAGTGTCTCTGGCTTTCACTTTCGAAGTGGGAGCCAAGCCGGGCGAGTCCAAACTTTCTATTTAGGTCCCGATAACCCGAGGCAAGAACAGTGAGCATCAAAGCAGATTTTGCAGGTAACGATTCTAGTTAATTTAAGAATACAGTGGGCATTGGACAGTCTCCTATCGGGTCAGTCAGTGGGCACGATTTTTTTCAATATGAAAACGTTTCGACGCATTTGTCAACTCGGCATCTTGCTTTTAAACACTAATATTAAAATCAAACTGAAGACGCTCATGAGTGAACACCAAGGTAAATCAAATTTTTTAATTCATGAAATGGAAATTCAATCAAATAATACAATTCGTTTCAAGGTAAGATATCGCAGGAAAACCCTAACGCAATTGGAAAAATTTTAAAAAAGTAAGGCTCATAACATGGCACGCGGACGTCCAGAACAGGCGAATGCTCGCAGGTCTGGCGAGCACAGGCGAGATGAATGATACGCAAGAAGGACAACTACCAGCATCTTGATGAGATTAACGATAATCATCAAGGTAATTAAAACCTTAATATGGCCAAAAAAATCATTAGGTTTTAATGAACGGTCCTACAAATTGCTATAGAAGTTTCCTTCAATCTTAAAAAAATGATAACCCTTCAAATTTAATACCGTCTTCGCAGGAGTGATGCTTACTAAACGAAAGTTGGCATTGCATCCTAAAGGCTGAACAGACGATACTGAGCAGGTGGCCAGTCACGGTGAGTCTACACAAGGCACAGGCACTTGTGTGCAGTTTGGAGCAACTTTAAATTTTAGAGCCATTGCTTATTTTATTTACGGTACATTATAAAATTAAACTTATTCCCAACTCGGCGAACAGAACACACCCACATTAACTTTTTCTATCTAGTAACCTAATTGACGTTCCAAATAATGAAAAGTTAGTGGTACTAAAGCGAGAAATTGCAGGAGCTTGCAAACTGAATTTTCGCAATTAATCTCGAGGCTAACAAAATTAATCAAGCAGGGTATCCATGAAGGGTCTGCGGCATTGAATGTGGCATCTAATATCAAATATCACCGAGAGATCGTTAGACCAAAGAAGGGATAATTTTTCCTCTGTCTCTTCCTGTCAATAAATTGCCTGCAACGAAACGACGCACCAATGGTCAGCGCGAGCCGAGGTCAGACAAAAGCTGCTGGGCTAATAATGTAGAGGTCAGTAGCGTTCACAGCTCAGCGAGACCAAATGTTCACAAAGTCACATACGTGGAATCTTTGTTAAGTACGAGGTCACGAGTAGCAATTTTAATTGGTTATTCATTATTAATTTTCCCATCAAAGACGTGCAAATCTCAAACAGACGACCTCTAGTTAATTGCAAAAGAAACCAAGCCTTTGATCGTTCATCCGAGAATTTAATGCTACTAAACTAGACTGAAATGATGAATAAAGGAAGCTGTTCGATACAAAAATCGAACCAGTATCACGTGATCAAATACAGGTGGACAAGCATTATAATTAGAGAGCAGGATACTGAACCGAATGCATCGTACACTGCGTGAGCAGTTGTAGCTATTTAACTGATCATACACAAAACAGAACCCCGAGTCATCATGAGTCCAATAGAAATTATATTTGAAGAAAAAATTCCTCAAGCAATAAATACCTATGAAAAGAACAAACTTCCAGGCTAGCAAGGCAAGGGCGCGGGAGAAAGCTGCCGTGGACCACCATCTTGGTACTACCCGATCCTGATTGTGACTTGCAGGAGAAAGTGCGTTCGAGATTACTGTCTGTTTCGGCAAAACATCCCTTCCAGAACCTCGTTCTCAAAAATTAATTAGGTTTTTTTTTAATCCAACCGCCAGAAACTAATAATCATAATAACGCGGTCACATTACAGATGTTTACATAGAAACAATTCGCGATTGCAGAATTAAATGCAATATAGCGCGTCTCGTGCAAAGAGAACTCTTCCTTTGCCTAATGGGCGAACAAATTCATATCATTTCGATCCTCGCTTCTAGAGTTGTGATTAGCAGGAGAAAGTGTCTTCAGGATTACGCTGTGGCATCCTTTCTCATCAGTGATTTATTCTAGGCATCAGACGAACAACTGATCTGTTGGTGATGAAAATGGCAAGTGTCCAATGCTAATTTGTAATCACGCAGAGTTCTGATAACATTAATTCACTTCAGCATTCTGGGACTGAGTGGTTATCATCACAAGAAAATTTAAGCGCAATGAAATTTTTTTTCATATAATGGCACCTGACCGGAAATATTTAAAGCATCTCAGTATTTTAGCAAGCACCTTTTGCAAGCTCAGAAACAAGATTCCACTTTCAGGCATTTCTATCATGCTTAGAAGTTTACATCAAATGTTACTCACCAACAGTTATTAAAGGTCAAAATGAATCTCGAAATCTAAACTCTGCCTGGAATCATAGCTTCGACAGCGCGTTCATACATTGCTTAGAGCTCGCCAAGTGTAGCACGAATAAAAGATTTTGTTCTGAAATAGATACTCTTGAATTTTCTTCGTGCATCTCTCAAATAACCGCCCATTCCTGACATTGCAACATTATAGGTCCTTTATCAAGAGGACAAAGTTTGTAACTCTACAACCAGAAGCCAATGCTGAGCAGTAAATATTTTTCCAGCTTTCAGCGTTAATTCCTAATCTATCGACACTAAAAATGAACTCCGGTCAAGCAACCGCTTTCATTTTCTTTTTTTCTATGGCTAACTATTGTTTAGCTTTCGCTGTGAGGTCTCAGAGCTATGGTTATGGTCGATATAATGATGAAAAGGCTGGATATTGCAGTGAATGGTAGTACTAATACTCTTAAAAAATCAGTTCTAAAAAAATTTAAACGTTATATAATGTGCTTGATGAACTATTGCCAAGTAACAATTAACTAGGCATCACCGTGTATATTTTAAAAACCGACGTAATAAAAACTGCAGGTCACAAGACAAGAAACTGCAGAAAATATGATTTCAACCTCAATAGTAGAAATATGGATACGAAAGATCCATGCTATTGCATACGCAAGAATCGCCAGAGAATTCTCATGGAAATTAACGTCTAGCTCCTGATTATGGCGTACGCTGTGCTGGACGTCAATTGGAGGCGCATTGCGCGTTTTTCTGCGTCTGGCGCGCAAGGTAACGCGCGGAAGTGATTCCAGAACAAACGCAAATGCGACAAGCTGTACTGGAGGTTCTTGCACTCAAGGGCAGCTTATCGTCAAGTAGGCTTTCACATTTCACTCACGAAAAAAGTGATGTAACAAATTATTGGATCAAATCCAAATACAAATTCTCTTTAATTGTCGCAAAGACATGACGATTTGTAAATAATTGCAGCTGATTAGATGAATTACTTACTTTTCAACGAATCAAGATTTTATAACATCGTATAACAACAGATTCTCGACAGCTCCTCGGTGAACGATAAGCTCAATTATGATCACAACATTTTTGAAAAATGAACAGCAGTTACCGTGACAGAGTAGCTTTTAATTATTGAAAAATGGATCATAAGATTAAAATTTTTTAACATGACACAGTTAAAACCTTGAAAATGAACTGAAAAACTGATTTTCATGACGCTATATATCTGCTATCGAGTTAAATAATTTCCACGCCAAAGGTCCTCCACTTCTCAGCAATATTACGAGACAGTAAAATTGCGCCAGTTCAATTATTTCCCAATCACGGTCCTATCATTATAAATCATAGGCGTAATGACGTGAATAATGTGCAAAATCTTTAGCATAAATAAACTAAAATAGGTCACAAATTGGTGTCAGTATGAAAACGTGCATTTCAGGTAGCGCAGGCTGAAAACAGGCTAGGCAACACTGCAACTTCTTCCAGTTTACAAGTGTGGAGAGAATCGAGAGAAAAACTCGGTAAAGAAGATGGACTGGTCAGCCATGGCGGGAGAATAAAAAATGCCGTCAGAAATTAGAGTCAGTGGGTCGGTCAATCGAGTAGGCCGGCAGTGAATGGGCGCATCAAATGGACGCGAGAATACTGCATGTGCATTGCTCAACGTTGCTGCGGTACAGGGTCTGACCTTTAAAATCCACCGCGTAAATTGCAAGGTAGGTTCAGCACCATAGATTTATTATTGCAGCGCTATGAATAAGAAATTTTTTACAATATTTCCAATCTCCGTGCAAGAATTTTCAAACGGAGTCATTTCATTGGAAATTACAAATCATATTTAGCAGAGCTACTGAAACATTTTTACAACCTTGACTGCGACGCTAACATGCTAAGTTATTTATAATCATAAGGTTTTAATAACATTTTATGCCAAGCTTTAGAACCTACAAGCGGGCACGGCCGAGAAAACTGCAGAAAAGGCGGGCGAAAACTGCAACAATCATAAAAAGTCGTGTTGTCAACAAATGGATTGGCGGAAAAACAAGAACAATTCACCCTTTTAGGTCAAGAATTGTAATATAATTTATTTTCGCTAAAAGTCCGAGAAAATATGCATTATTGTTGTATTTCCAAGAAAGCTGTTGTGGCACCAACCAGTTAGAACAAACCAGTTCTCCACATAACGGCTACACAACGGACAATGCCGTTTCTTTTTTTCTAATATATATTAGCTATTTGAAAACCTAAATACTCGTCATATCAAACGAGGAATTTTCAAATAGAACGCAGATTATCTTGCAGAAACATGGTTGGAATAACGAAGCTCTAAACTGCTATGATGTATTTGGCTCAAAAATCAGGCAACGAAAGTTGAGAACCACATGATTCAAATAAAACCACTTGATGTTCGCCTGGGGATAGAACCAAAATATTATTCGTCAACAAAACGAGTTCAAAGAACCGTCAATTTAGGCATTTGCAAATTAATTTCTCTCCCCCCAGTAGGATATATGAAAAAATTGTCGCTCATTCAACTACTACAGATCAGTAATTTATAAGTGGTACTTGATGCAAATAGTATAAAATACACGGAATTTTTCACTGTGAAAATCGAAAATGTGCATCATAAAGAAATACCAAGTAAGTGTATCGTTCAAGATCCGATAAACGCTAGCTCTTTACACGATAAAAGTTCCTCCAGTAAGTCATTGAGCATTGGCCTTCGAATAAAGCTTGCAACTTATTCTTTTGCTAGAAGTTGCCTTCCAATCAGCTCTGAAAACCTCTTGTCTGCACCCGTTCGTGCTAGGAATACAACGGCCTCGGCGAGCGCCCTTATGTCTATCACAACGCATGTAACGGCTGCTGTCCAGACTCATTTGACGCCTGATAGACTCGACAAATTGATCAAATCGCTCCAGGAAACTGCTCATTACACCCTATAACAATAGAATTGCTGTGCGGAAGCTCTACAAGTTTCAAAGTAAATTGTCGGTAAGGAAACGATTTACTTTCCAGGGGAAATTTTTCTCACCAATCGTATCTGATGCGCATGACATGTCACCACCGCTGCTCGAAAAAAATTAGCGGAAAATTAAAGTTTATATAATGTCTAGAAACCTTGGCGATAAAGATACAATAATTCATCTGTTCTAAGAAAATTACCGCGGAACAGATCACTTGTTCGTAGGTATGCAAACACTTCATGTATGATAATTCATTAAAACGACTATTTACGATAATGTTAACAAAAGCGAGAAAAAGAAGTCGAGAAGATGCACTGAAGAAAAACCATTGCTTGAAATCATTCATACAGAATGGATTATTCATTCACTAATTCAAGTTGCAATCCAAACAATTAGGAGTTGCCATTTTGAAGTATTTATTACGTACTTCATGCATTTAATTACTTCCTTAGAATACCAGCGCACTGAAAGGAAAGAAAAAAAAGCACGATGATGAATCAGCATACAGGTTCAACCGTTATCTCAGCCCAGGCCAGAAGAAGAGGCGTGTAATGAAACGTCGCCCGCTTTCTTGCCTACGGCAGACGTCACTGACGCTCATAATTAACTTGTCCTACATCGCGCATGGTGTAACCGGCTCCAGGTATGACAGTGTACGCACTAAATCCCACAGGCAATTATTAATAACACGTCTTCCACGTGTATACCTGATGCTATAAAGATTACTACTGGAGCAAACGCATAGTTGCTCTAAGAATAAATTGATTTCAAGGCATTTCTTTGTGGAAGAATTTTTGACTTTCTGTCACCTTTCCAATGCCATTTAACTGAAAATTATATACCTACTCATAGTAAAATTCGCATTAGAAACTCCGACGAGACACTCTAGAAATTCTTAGAGCCAAGGACATCAAATCATCCCAAATCAGCAAAAAGCGTACGTATGTAATGACCATACATTGAATTGATTCAGATTATGCAGAATCGAAAATTAAATTCATAACTTCATTAACTTGCAGTATCACAAAAAAATAAGTAGCTCACTGTCAAAGAGTGATATAATAGCAGTAACAATTAACGAACGCATGGACTGAGATTTAGGTCATCTCGTGTCTGGAGGGGACGCAAGTCAGACAACTTACTGTCACACTTACGAGTTATTCACTATTTAACAATAAGGCTCAGACACTCTTATCGAGGAACATGAAACTGCTAATACTGGAAAAAAATTGGAAATGCGAATAGGGGCCGGATGCTCTTTACTATACGAGTACCTATTGGTGATTTATATTATTGTTCACTGACTTGGGGAAAGTGATAGAAACATTCAATAGTTTTTACTGCATATGGATAGGCTAGCATTATTTACAGACGGCGAATTGTTAATAAAGTGCAATTATTTGTTGAAGGAGTTTAACTAAATCCATTTATACCCAGTTTGCGTTGTTAAAGATCCACGAGAGAGAGAGCACACCCTAGTTCTGGATCAACATTCAACATAGTCCAAGTAGCATTCGTTCTCTCCACTGGCACGCGCATTGGCCCGTGACTACCGCAGACCATTCAACACTTCGCCAAAGGCTGGGGCGAGACTAGCAAAAACTTCTTGTACATCAATAAATCAGAAACCCTCTGAACGCAAGCCCATTTTATTCAGGAAAGAGCGGACCTTTCATGCACCTAATGAAATTAGGTCACAGATGCAGAAATAGAAGCTCGAGATCAAGGATGACAATGCAAATTAGATCTGGTAACAAGATGGGGCAGTCGCAATCAAGCAAGAGGTCAGAAAGCGAATTGCCCGTGTGGCCAGACAGTTCAAGCTTGGCTCGTCGTACTCTTACGTCGCTGTTGCTAACAAGTGATTGTGAACTCTAGGGTCAGATGTTAGTGCTCAAATGCAAAATTATACAATTAATATTTCAACAAATATGGCAAAATAATTATATCATAATTATCTATATCAATCGATTGATTGATATAGATATCCCCATATCAAACTTCTATATAGTAGTTAACACTTTCATTGAGAAGTCCAATAAAAGCATAGTAAATAACTATCATTGACTGAAAAAACTATGATTGAATAGTAATGTTGCACTGCCGATCGGAAAGCTAGAGAAAAACACGAGCCACTAACGTTGGTCGGACATAGGACGAGGTCATGCAAGCTACATCTGCTGCCATGCGGTTGCCTCATCTTTAGACCCATGTAGCGGCGCAACACTTTCCCTCTCGGCTTATTATGCACCCAGGCGCCTTAAGAACATTTCCAACAAAGCTCCAAGTACCACACATCAGATTAATGACTCGAGGCTTGCCAGGAGCGGGTGCTTGGCCAGTGAAAAAGGAGCCAGGCTCAGGGAAATGTTGCAGAAGTTACCCGCCTAAATCCCTTGTAATCTATAGGTCATTGAGTGTCGTAAATTCAGTGCCTACTTAAATATGAAGCAGAAAGAATTTTTATAACAAGGATTTTTTCTCAAAAGAAAATCAGAAGTAAGAAAAAAGGTAATGTATATATAGGCTGCGCTTGATAGGTCATGAAGGATAGGCTGCGAGGGAGAATTCATGACATAACGAGACTTTCATTATTGGGGGCAGAGATTCCCGCTGTAAGCAGGGAAGATAATCTAATTCAGAATTGAAGCCTGCCAAAACGCTCTACTTTTTCATTTGACAATAAATATTAAAAAAATAATAACAAATCTTCTCAGAAATACCAGTGCGGGAACACCAGGTCTTCTATTATTGCAATTTCGCCGGGATTACGCAATAAATTTATCTGATGCCGGAACACGTCATATTTTTCTCGCCAACTATTTGCTTAATGTACATCATTTCAAAACTTACAAATTTATACAATTAACTGACGGAAGTTGAAGAGCAATGATGTAATTATAGATAAAAAATGCTGAATGCTACAGCTGCTCACCAAGTTTGAATTTCACTGACAGAAAGGTGGCCACAACGGAGACGAAGACACCAATTTTTAGTGAAAGTTCTCCAATAATGAATTCATCACCAAGCCACTTAAGGGCCCGATTATTTCAACGAGATGGACGCTACAAGATTCACCTCCAAAAGGCCACCTCAAATGGAATGAAAAAGTAGAAATGACCTCAGTTGCCAGTCATAAACGACGGTGAGGAATGTTTCTTGCCGAAGAACGTCGCCTGATAAAGAATGTAACCATGGTTGGAATTCTCGAGCACAGATCAACTTGCAAATCGGAATCTTGCGAGGGTCATTAACAGATTAACTCCATTTATACCTCTCAGCCATCTGCAGCCAAGGAGAGCTAATGGCTTTCCAGACAAGGTCTTAAATTTCTGTAGCATGGTTGGCGTAGTATCAAATACTTTCTCAAGTTTTCGCAGAGTCAAACGGCTCATTACATCGAAGAAACAAAATTTAATACCGATTAAAAGCCTCCGCTTATATAACATAATTTTTCCTAATAAATAAAATCTAAACTTTCCTCAAGTTAGAGCTACCTTCATACAAGTATCCGCAAACTTTGCAGGAAGAAAATTCTTTTCTCACTGATGTAAATCGATACCCGAAGCCAACATTTAGCCCATAAGTGAGCAAACTCAAGGAATTACGAAAGAGTCTTGACAGCATTCAAGTATCCCAGACGGATCATGTGAAGAGTCAACAATTATATAGTGCAATAAACGGAGATAATTTCGGGGGATGAATGCCAATAAACTATGCGTTTGCCTCCCATCAAGACAATCGTACCAATTTTGGGCACCGAGTAACGACAGACCAAGTTTCATACTTGACTGGTGTAGTGGCGATAACCAAGTATTCGGTGGCCGTAGATAAAACACATTGCATGTAAATATTGAGAAGTCGAGACTTCAATAGGTGCAACAATTTTAAATTGGTTAGCTGAACGGTTGAATGCACCAAGAATATTTTTCACTTATTACGATGCGAGTGATGGCCAATAACGTAATTTCGACTAAACGAATGCAAAGGAGGCTCGACCTCTACTTGCGAAAAGCAAGTGGAGGCGCGTCAGAGTTGCGCGAGTTAAGCAAGAGTTCGCAGTAGGCAGAGAGAGGCCTCCGCCTAAGAATTAATTAACATGTTCCTGTGGACCGGCGGCTGGAGTGAAAGAGTGCACATCAGGGGTTAGAATTCCTGGAGTGTTTACGTCAGAAAATTACATTACAAGTTACGAGAACACAAAACGAAAATCCAGCACACACGAACATCAGAATCAAATCGAAATTACTGGCTATCATTAATATAGTTAAGGACAGAGAGGACCAGGCAAGAAACTCACTACGTCGTAAGGACTTAGTTACGACTAGGGTCACTTTAGCGTCGCTGCGAATGCCCTACTACATGACAAAATGGTACATTTTCTCTCAGCCAAGATGTAAAAGTACATGCGACCATGAGAGTAATTCCATACGTTTCACTTCGCTGATTACAGACTACATGTTCGACCAAGGTTGATATGCGAGGATTGAACATTAAACGTGAGAGCTCTTTCGTCCGGCCATTCTCTAGGCATACTAGTTACAAATAGAGTTTCCATCACGAGAAACAGAGAATTATTATGTGAAATATATAATGAAGCTATCATACAATAATCATTTTCAGAAAGTTAATGGTTTCCTCGTACCGTTACAGTAGCCGTCAAAAATAGAAAGGGTTCCCCAGCATCACAAAATATCGCGCGTTAATTCTTTAAAATCAACCACAAAATAAGAATGTGAATGCTGGTCTTGTGATGAGGTACTTGAAGCAAAAATGGTGTATAAAATCAACACGGTTATCGCTGCCAATTGTCGCTCATGACAAAGTCGAGCAAAAGAACTTCAATCAAGACCACTACCTCACGCGGATGTCATATGCGAGAAAAACGAAAATCCCTTCACTTAACCTAATCTTCATTCACCTTGAATTGTTAGCTCGTTACCAAACCTTTAGAGTGATCTGACAGAGCTAATATCATTGCATCAGAGTGAACTTCATTCGTTCAATCACCCAATTCAATCCCAAATATATTTTATTCGATATAATGCACCCATGTCCCTTTTTGCTGAAATTTCAATCATATTTCAATACTATTTCGTTTAATCTAAGGCATCCATGTCACTTTTCTAGTTTGATTTTTTATAAATAAATAGAAATAACTTTCCTGTCAGCAGTAAGAGTGACATTCACAAGCACGATTAGCCGAGCGTAACAATGGCGGGCTATGAGAAATGCCACCCATAAGTCTGACGCAAAGCACAAGACGCTAAAAATACTTTCGATAGTGGAAAAGTGTTCACAAGTCACCGGCTGACCTTGACTATTCATCTTGGCTGCCCCATTCATTTGGGAGGCGGGAGATAGGCTTGGCAGTTGTGCATTCGCAGCCCCGCTTGCGCATTGCTCACTTCACCAAAGGGTAAAAGCGGCCAACGAACTCTGGACGCACTCACCACGCGGCGGAGGATGAAGTACCTAACGAATCAAAGCTGCCCGTCAACTTATGAATTTCCTATGAACGCGAGGGTTTCATTCATTACGAGGGTTTGATCTCGTTCAAGAGGTTTAGGATGCCCTGCTCCAATATACCGGTAGTATTGCCTCTATATGCGCCGTTTTTTTTAAATGAACTACACACAGGAATAGCGCATCTGAAAATCACGAGAATGAGCGAAGACTTCAATTAATTTTTTAGCTTATAACATGTGCATACTTAAATGCATCAAAGGCGCATGCATAGGGGAGCACTGCACAATGTTATTAGTTTTCGAGAAGACCGAGTTATTATGATCGGCTAGAGTGGAGCAGAAAGATGGGGGTTCGATACCCGGAGCAAAACGTAAAAATTCTGAGATGTCAAGAATCGGCGACAGGTCACACAGAGATCTTTGATATCCATCACTGATACTACTTAACTCATTGTAATTGCTCAACGCTACATGCAGTATTAGTTTGTCAGTATTTGTATTCATTAACTATTAATAACTAATTGAAAGTCATCAATAGAAACAATGTACTAAGCTATTTTAAGAATATATACGCAAGTGTTGAAAATTTTTGTTGACCATTCAAGTGATCTAAAAGTTTTATTTTTGATTGTCAATATAGCATTCATTGAATAGCAATAAGGAATAGAAAATTTTCACTTATTCGAGTTTGCTTAATTTGTACAATTTCAAGATACAATAATTGAGCTCAACACGATCCCGGCAGCAAGTTATTAGCAGCAAAACCGCAACAGGATTAATATTACGAAAAAGACGTTGATTGTCCGGGCAATGAGCGCATACTGAACCATCTGACCTCTTACGACATTAGCACAAGCCCGTGAAGGTAAAGAAACGAAGAGGCTAGTGGTGCTCGTAGAAAACTTTTAAGTAAGAGCGCGTCCCATAACAGCGGTGATTTGGAGCCAGGATTCTAAGTCATAATAAGAAGCTATGACTACATTATGAAGCATCAACGCATCACGGCCTGATAAACACACAAAAGATGAAGTTACAAATTGCTTACTTTTGGCGTAATAAGCGTCGAGCAGTTTATATAAAAAACTGTTTTGCCTGAAGATGCTTCGTAACCAGCCGCGCAGGCAGACATTCAAGTTTTAACAAAGAAGAGAGTTTCTCAAAGTCCAAATTGCAAATCCAGCTTAATAGAAAAAATATGTTTTTTCAAAAAAAAAAAAAAAAAGACTGATCAATACAGACGAAATTCTAATTCCGATACTTCCCGAAAAATAATCAATTGACAGCACCAGCATCAAAAACAGTCTCACTTGGTTTTACAAATTTTAACGAGTGCAAAAGAAACAAGACAATATATTTTAGAAGAATTACAGAATAAATACTTTCAATCATTTGTTCTATTGAGAGTGATATAGTTTCATCATCTGCTTGGATGCTAATTTCATGTACACTATTCATATTTATTAATAGAGCAAACATTTCGAACGCGCAGCTTAACGAACAACAACCCAACTAATATCTTGCGTTTGGGTTAAAATTACTAATAGCGTTCCGAATTAATACGGGCAATCATGCTTAGATATTATTCAATTTCATTGGTCTCAACAAAAAAAAAAGTTCATTGAAGTTTATCGCACGAACAGCCTTCTGCATCGAGGTCGTAATCTTGCTGTAGGAAGTATAAAATGCAAAAATAATAAGTACACAACTCTAAGCCCACCAAAATATCACTAAAGAAAATTAAACAATTTCCGTTGGTTGCGGATGGTTCATCGTTATAGTAGGAGAATGTTAACGGTTCACGTGAAGGTTGTGGCAAGCGGACGAGAGCAGTCAAGCGATCCAAGGACAAACTCAGAGACCACAAGTACAGAACGGCCAATGATGAAGGGTGATGAATGATGTCAAGCATTCTCCTGCAAACACTCGACTGCTCAATTCACGTTACGCACGGCCCTGAATTGCGTTATGGACGGCGTACGTTATCTGACCAGCGAGTAATTGAGAGGTCACAAACTAGGACCGGCGCAGGAAAGAGTTGACGTAGAATATTTGAAGCTGGATATTGTCCGTGTTCCTATTCATGCAGCAATCATAGGAGCCTGATAATATGCAATGAATTGAATTGATGCGTGACAGTTACGGATTTAGAGCGTACGAGTGTATATAGTATAGCGAAAGATTTTAAGTAAATTCTAAACAGATTCCTCAATAATGAATACTAAGCATATGTGTTACGGATGCATAAAAAGAGTGATAGCATTAAGGTGCGCAAGTTGATGAGAAGTATTCAAGTTTATCAACTTACATTATAATGAGAGAAGGTAAAATGTAAGAGGGACAGACGTTATGCATGGTGTCTCGCACAAAGCAGCGAGTGCCACAAGGAGTTGAGAAGTGCAATATTCGGTATTGCATAGCATCACATCAAACAAGCCCATAAAATGGCATGAGAACATTCTGAGAAACGTTCAGTCAAATTTAAAAATTATCTGATAATTATTATTTAAAGTTACATTACGTCAAATAAATGTAGGTAAGAATGAAAAATATCTATGGATAAAAGCTGCATACCGACAGAATAAAAACAAATTGCTGACTGGAGCTGTGTTGCAAAACGTTACAGCAGCGGCAGATGGCAGCGCCGCGGATAGCGGCATAGCGTGCCAGGCGGTAGCACCGTTAGGCAGGATCGCGAATCTCGGCTTACGCTACAGAATGCGCACACTCATCCCAACGTATGCCACAATACAATGCATCCAGGCCATAACTGTGCTTACCGTGAGTCTGGCACGAGTAATCCTGGAATATTCAGATCAAGAGGTAGATTAATGCCACACAAATAACATGCATAATTCATATAATAATTTAATAACCTATAAATCTGCTTTCAAATATAGGTAGGGAAACCTAGCAGCATCAGGCAACCTTTGGCTTCAATTCCAAAATAGTGTGGGCACTAAATGACAGGTAAGGAGGAACGATCATTACTAAATATCTGAGAACACATACCGATAATAAGCAATTCAAGTTCTGTAAATGATACTATCGTCGGATTTAATTCCAGATAGACACAGGCGTATATATGATTTGAGATGCTGTGGGCAATTCTGGCTCGCAGGCTGAAGCGATCACAAGTCAAGTCATATTTATAACATTGATCTACAGGCGGGTGTCCTATTAGAAAAGAGTAACGCATTAATCAATAAAAATCTGTCAAATGCTAACTTAGATCAGAACAAAAAACCTAAAAAAGTTTCAACATGAAGAAGTGGGAGATGATGATACTTATTCAAGCATTTACATTTTAATTACTTGGCAAGTATTCTTTGTTTTAAAGCGTTTTCAAACCCATCCGACACTCGTACTACCGATCAAGTTACGCGGGCTGTTTAAATCTGCTGACAGACTTTCTCAGAAACCTGAGATCCGGCGAAGATCCGCAAATGATTCTTCTTGAAAACCCGCAATGAAGTAAAGCCGCGGTAGGTGGAACGCGATATAGCGAGGGATTACTGCACTTCGCAATCGCAAGCGCTCAGGGCTAATCATCGTCAATGTCGTGAATAATTATTCGCTTGATTAATCAAAAATATGCTTCACAATTCTAAAAATTAAATTTGAATCGTCTTCATGCCGCTGCGTTTGACATCTAACATTTCTATCCTGATGAGGCTCGTGATTTAGATAACAATTAGTGCCTGCGTTCAGTACTAGTTGGGGTGTACATATATGAAAAGCGTGACCGCTTTGGTCTCTACAAATTAAAAAATTTAACATTTACATCGAGCAACAGGATAGGTGATATTCACAAAAATATTCGCAGAATATATATTAGTATATAAAAATAATATATCTATGGAGAAATTGGTTAGAAGCAAAGCGATGCATTTTCTTGCGGAGAGAGTGTAAGCACCCACCAACACGTGCCAGCTATAGGCCAGTTTTTGTTGGCCAAGCTTTCGCCAAATAATCGACAGCGACGAAAGCGCCAACTCCAGGATAGCTGATATAGACCAATTCACGTCAATAAGAAGCGCAGTGAAACTAAACCCAATTATAGGCCAGGAACAAGCATCCTTGACTGAATCTTATTTGATCGTCAACAAACATTGATAACTCTGATCTGAATAAAATGTAATCTAGTTACAACGGTTAAAAATGATCATTTTCAACCTCGTCTAATTCAAGGATAAATGATTTTGGTCAATCCGAAGTAACAAGCTCAAACAAGTGATTTACGGCGTACTTGGATGGCCGATCATTTCGATGAAAAAAGTAAAATGAATAAAAAGTAAAAAAGTTTCCATGGGAAAAGTCTCATCTGGGCGCACTATTCCGGATAATCATTTTCGGTGCGAACGTCTCATTGGAAGCCAAAAAGTTGGCCTTAAGTTATACTCCATGATCTTCAAATAAATCTCCTCTTGCGGCGCACATTAGTCTTCGAACTTCCCTCTTAACCCAACTTCTACTATTTTTGACCCAAGGACTTCAGGTAAATTTATGCTGTTCACTTCACTCGTGAGAAATATATTAGACGAAACTTATTCCCAGAAACAGACACAAAAAGTCAAATCTCTCCCTAACGGAAGGCTGTTTTTTGTCCAGCTTCCAGCCGAGGAGCAACGCGGCACAAGTAGGCCAGCCAGGTACTCTCGGCGACTTGGGCTTGTGACGACATTGGCGGTACGCCAGGACCGCTGCTTCTATCCATCACTTGCTCAACCGTGAATAGCATACAAAAGATATCAAAATTTCCACGCATTCAAACTAATATATCAAAGTTTCCATGCATTCAAGCTAAAGATATCGAAGTTTCCAATTTACATGCATTCAAACGATAAAAATAACTACGTAAATCATATAGGAAGCAGAAGCGACTTCGGTCTCTTTATTTCGAGGTACATTTCAGTCAGGCAGGTCCGATAATGTGCAAGTAAATAAACTATTCGTATCCTTGACAGACGTACCAATTAGTATATGCATTAGTATGCACTGACAGACGTACTAATTAGTATGCATTAGTATGCATTGAAAGACGTACTAATTAGTTTGCATTAGTACGTATGCATTGACAGACGTATAAACTCGCCATAAGATAGGCTTGGAAACGGGACTGTTAGACACTCTTTTCGCAGTATTTGTTACTAATAATAATATTGACCAGTTCACATTTTCATTTGTTGATAGTTGGAAGATACATCGCTGTCGTCAATAATGTGCAAATTTTACAAGAAGGCCTTATAAACACATGAGAAATGGGGTTACATAACGAAATTTTGGGAACTAATGCAAGCGGCCAAGTTGCAAGAGGTGTTCGTTACAAATAAATTTTTCGATTTAGAGCACCCGACAACATGCATAGATGATTAGACAATGGTTTATTTGTTCGCTCCACGGCATGCGACATTTTTTTATCTCTGTTGATGACAGTTTTTGAACCAGGTGAGGTCTATAAATGAAAATCTCAACCGATGCGAGGGCGTTATTTAGCGTCATTACTTTTTCGGTTAACTAATAAGAATTTGATAATTGAAAACCATTATCTGGAGATTTCGGGACCGATAGCACAATATGTCTCCAGCTAGACAAAGAAACTAGGTGCAAAAAGTGCACGTTTTTATTCGGATATACAGATCAGTTCGCCGATACATCTATACACTCTCTTATGTTAGACTTAAATTAGCGTTAGCACCAAAATTAGACATACGAATTGTATCGAGTTACAATGGAATACGGTGAAAAAAGGCTTCACATCAGTTCTAACCAACATCGTTTTGAAAGTAATTTTGTAAGCTGGAGACATTGGGACCTCATTTCCATTAAAATGAAGGCCTAACAATTCCCTGATGTCGCATTCTCAGAAAACGTGATTTAACGAACATTCCGTATACCAGCTTACAAGAGTTTATAACGCAATTATGACAACCTCGAAAGGCCTTCGGTATCGAGGTGTAGCTTTAAAAAGTTATGAAAGCAGAGCAACGACATCATTAGCAGTTGTTCACTGGCCGCGCGGTGTATGCCAGGCCTTCGCACTCACTCACCTCAAGTGCCGACATGGAACGCATCTTGTACAAACGACCATTGCTCAAATGTCAGTTAGGATCAGTCAATAACCTTGCATTTTAATCCTTTCTTAATTGGCTTAGTGGGCGAGTCTCCGGCACGTCCTGGAGGCACTTGAAACAAGCTCGGTACATTTACACAAGGAACAGAATTAGGTCAAGGTCTAGAACTGCAAATAGAGAGAATCAACTAGCACGTATCTCACCTCCATTACCGGTCAAGGAAATCCATGAATTATGGTTAACGAGGAGATGGCGCACAAAACTAACAATTGATAATTTAGTAATTAAGAAATCTAACATGATCAATTAGGAATCGTGCAAAAAAACCGTGCAATAAGGCAGTGATCATGAGGCATCAATAAATTAAGGTTGAAGAATTAAAAACCCGTAAAATTGCAGGGGACTAGCTAAATAATAAAAAAAATTTACTACGAGTAGGCAAAATATTTTTTCGAAAAAATACGATCGCCTTCAAAGTTGTGCCACGTTGTCGTCATGGGGTTGAATTCTTTAAAATTTAAAACAAATTAAACATTGAGATATTCTATCGAGACTGAATTATTTAACTTTTTCTTGATTGTTGAATTAAAATTCCACTTTCAAGCATCTCTAACAAATTATTAACATGTCAAATCAATCCGAATAGCTTTCATAAAAACTAATACCGAAGCTTAGAAAGGAGGCATGCAAGAGGGATCTAAATGCCATTTGTGGTCGATCCAAGTGAAGTGGTTGGTAAAAGTGTAGGCTGGCTGAAAGAAGGGGGCGATCTCGGGATCATCTTCTCGTCAAATGATGAAGAAATGAGAAAATTACACAGCCTTAGCTCCGTTCAGGGTAAAATAAAAGTGAGACGCCTCCATGTTTGGCGGTTAACGGTGACCATTAGAGTTTGATACAAAGAAGATTGCTTGTTATCGGTTACGTACACTACTAACAATTTATTGATATAGCCTCAATTTAATGATTTCAACATCTCCTGGGTTTCCTATGTCTCCATGTATATGAATTTTTCAATTTTAATTTTGTTTAATGATGGACAAAATTAACCTACAGAAGCAAGGTTAAGTTGCAATGTAAATTTCATGCTTATACAGTCCCCCACCCATTCTCATTGGGATAAAAAAATCTATTAAAGTGGAAATTGGGAAATTCTCAACATGGAATTGATCCTCTTGAACAGCGATGAATGTAAGACCAGATTTTCCGAGGGGAAATAAATTTTTGGTGGCCCAACTAAAACTCTGCTACAACCCGCCTTGGGGGCATCACTACACTTGCCTGCCCGTAACACAGCCCTTTCTCTCCTAAAACGCATCATAAAGAGTGGGGTCCTGGAGCAGTGAAAAAATTGCCAATATCGTACAAAATTACCAGAGGAAGGCAGGCGCGCATGCACCGCTAGAGCTGAGAAAATAGGCAGGGGATTCTCCGGCAGCGAAAATAAAGGATCTTTCCCTATTTAAAGCAGCTGATGCACTGTATAAATAGAATCAGCAGTGGGTAAAAAGATTTGTATGCCATTTGAACATTGCGTAGGATTTTTTAGCCGAATTCTCGCGAAACGTGTTTCACATATCTGAATAATGGTGCAAAAAAAAAACTTTCACCGAAGAAAACTTCAGTGTTCAACTTTGCTCCCGATTAAACCCACAAGTAAGCAGCCACATTAATGAAGTGATTCTAGAAGAGCGATAAATACAACAAAGCCCTATCAACCTTATCAATTTGTTTCACATGAATGCAGAAATTCATGACGACGAGATGATAGAATGACGCCCCGCTTACCTGACCCCACCAGGCACGCAGGTTTGCCTTCCGCTTCGAGTCTTCGTGATGGGGTTAGAGCAGCCAGCCCATCAGAAACAGCTCTCGCGACCGCAATTATTGGTGCCTGGTATTGGGAAAGCATCGTGCTAAGCCGCTCGCAATAACCTACTCGGCTAGACGTTCTGCCCGGCCCTTCTTACGTAGCCTGGAATTGAAGAATCCGATGGCAGCGTGCGACTAAAACACTCGAGTGAGACGAGCTCTCCGGCCACTTGTCAATAACTGCCAGATTGACGCCAACGCAATATAGTCAGTAAACCGATAGAAAACAACCCTAGTCGTGGCTAAAATTCTAGTTAAGGTAATTGCTCGAAGTAACTATAATTACAAGTTAAAGTGAAGATAATCAATGCACAAAATGACAGATGATAAAATCTCAATCGATTCTGCATCGAATCCCAAATTCACATATAGGAATCGCATCATTGCCTGAACAAAAGAGTACTAGCTATCAAATTCAAGTTTGATTTTCCACATATAAACCTATCCTCGTAAAATAGTAATTTAGCGGTTACGTTCATAACCGCTGTTGGCAGCTGTTTGTGCACTCCAGCACAGTGTATTGCTTAAAACAAATTAGGTTTGAGGAGAAGGGAAAACGAGATGCAAGGGCGTGATGGGATAAAGGCTAAAATGGAGGTAGTCACTTGAGACGCAATATGACCTCTCACTGCCGCGACAAAAAGAAAACATGAACGATGAAGCGATTACGGAAGACAAAGAATTCGTACGAGGATGAAACCTTAAACATTCAGACCGACTTTGAAGGCGCTAAGCTCTCAAGAAAGAACTTAGTAGATCGTTAAAACGTCAAATTATACTTCACACAAGTGACATCACTGGACTAATATTTTCAAAGCGTTGGAAATTTGCTTCAGAAGTAAATTTACTAAACAAGTAAGACACTTTAAAAGTAATTACCTAAAATAACCTGATAAATGATGAGATCAATTTTTGCCATTGCACACCAGCGAAGAAATTTCTATTTCATAATGTTCTTTCTTTTTGGATCGTTCCATTCATTAAGCGGAACAGGGTTAATGGGCTCACCGCAGAAATCATATTAGGCAAAGCTACATTCAAACAGATGGCTAGCAAGTCACTTTCCTTCTTTGTGTTAAGAGGAGCGTTCGAATTGCGCAATGAATGCTCCTTCAGTCACCGAAACTTCAATTTAACTTCGTCATGACTTGAGAAACACGCACGTCATTTCTCCCACAAGCTCTTCTGCATGGGAACGAAAACGCTCATCACCGGCTTTCTTTATACGAATTTGAGGACTAGATTTGGCGGGAGCAGTTGAAATTTATGAATATGCTTAGTAGAGACGTAGTCATCGCAAACCGAGAACTTCAGTAAAATGAGATAATTTTGATATTACTATTGATATTATCTATTCATACCATTCTAAAGATTGTTTAGTTAATATTTAAAAGAAATCCGAAAAAGTATTTCTCACGCTCAAATGAACAGAGTAACGAATGCTCGAAGTAATTAACCTCAAACACACACGGCAAAGTTTGTAAAAACAAACACCTGAGGTCGCAAGACAAAAAAAAAATCTGATCTTCAGAGAATAAAATACCCGACCAGCAAAGAAGCTCGCTAACAATCAGTTCATCACAGCCCCGTTTCGTCTGCTTTACTACGGAATGTTCTCGGGTCTCTAGCCTTATGTTCTTGCAAGGAAATCATTAAAAAAACGACGTCAATTAAAAAATCATTAAGCGATAAGCATAACATGGTGCTGTCAGTCGAGAATCATTCGTTTTATATTGATCAGATAAGTAGCGGACAAGTCTGCAATTACAGCTAATTGCCGCGATATAATCCTACTTGGTGTCAGGGGTATCCGTGGCATAACCTAATAAGGAGTCCTTCAACGGTACTCTTGAGATCGAAATTTCGATGCTTAAGTCGAAGGTTCGAGGAAACAGTCCACTACTGAACTGAGTTAATAACAAGTAGTTTTTAATACATTGCTAGGAACAAATTAAATCAGAAAATAATTAGTTGAAGTTTGGCCGTAACACTCGATCGAGATTCACTGTAATCAATTAGCAAGTCAATAAACATTGCATATTTTTTGGTCTATTACGAGAAAAATGAGAAAATTAAAAAAATCCAAATTGGAAATTAGAGTTGTTTCTCGTGCGTGCAAAAATTTCTTAATCAGAAATTCACGCCTACAATGTAAGAACGTAAATGACAGTCTTTGGGTTGGAATACAGAGTGCGGAGTATATATACTTTCATTCAAGCAAAGAAATATACTCTTCCAAAAGTAATCGGAAAACCCGATCCAGCTTAGCTAAACCTACCAGGGAATGTCAGGAGCGTTAAAAAACTTGCACCCAGTAGTGTGGGTTCATTAACGTCGAGAAATAGCAAAATTCGTTTAATTAATATATGTTAGACAACCCTCGTCTAGGAAATCATCCTTCATAGCATCATTATTACCAACATGACCAGGATGTTTTTTAATCAATTTTTTAAATCATTGTTTAAAATTTTCTATTCATAACTTGTCATTAAATGATTCTTCAGCTTCTCAACCGTCCAACACAGATAAATGGAAAACTACGACCAAAAACACGCTAAGCGAATCGTTGCCAAATTGGCTCAACGGCGTTACTGGTACACGATAATTGGAGGACCAACACGTCTGAGCCACATCAACGAGCTATCAAAATTCGTGTAAAACGAACGACTTGCGAAACATCTCAAAACTCCTGAGGCTGATGAACCGAACGAGCGCTATGTGCTGCAGCACAACAGAGACGTTGAAAGCCGGTGTGGGAAGGAATTGACTATGCGCTAATTATAGCAGTGATGATCTGCTAGTAGGCGAGACTCAAGACCTTAGCAAAAGCATAAAATTTGTTAATTTCTTAAGACAACTCTTCCTAAGATGAGTTATTATGCAACAGGCTCGTAATGTTCAAGGTCTCAACACCTGCGAAAGTAATGTCAGAACAAGTCCCATTCAGCGATAACGCCATCACATTAATTGTTTAAAGTTTCTGGTTACCCAATAAGTTAAAGAATTCAACACGACTATCATTGAAGCGTGACTTACTGATTCGAATATATGGTACTGGCGGATAATTTATATTAAATTAGAGCGTTTTGGTGCGAGATAAAAAATTTTTTCATCAAACGTACAGAAAGTATAGATTTTGAACTAAATTGTTCTAAATCTTTGGCCTGATGGTTACTAGAAGTCATTTACTGAAATGGATTAGATTAGCCCTGCATTTAAGCCGACATAACCTAATATTGCCTTCAGGCCACACTTTCAAGACTCTAGGGACTAGCACTCAACTTCTCAAGCAATCAAGTGCGCGGTGTTAAGTTTAAAACTTATACAAGATTTAGATGCACATTCCAACTTACTCTCTGAACTCTGAAGTTAAAGGATGCATATTCAATAATTGCGTCGCCAATGGCCGCTCAACGACCTATCGTACGCCTACATACGTTCGATTCGACAACTTTTCTCAAATTTAAGAAGCTGGTTTTTTCTCAAGGAGGGGTACAGACAAAGCTCACATTCACTTAACATTAGAACGGTCTGGAGACTGGAAAGTGCCCTAAGGCCCGTGACAAATGATGACTACGAATTTTTCGATCAACGGGTTTGTGGAGAACATAAAATTTGAACTGCCTATGCATACGAATAATTTGATGAAAAGTGTGAAGAAAACAATATTAGGCACAAATTTCCCCAATTCGTTTCCAGGTTAATTGCTGACAGACGAGTTTCGTAGCAACTGTTACTTCTCGAAAAACGACTTCCTCTCCAGGAAAGAACGTCGTTCATCAATCGCTTTCACGGTGTTGAAAATAATTGACTCAAATTTGGTGATCAATTACCTCAAAGTAGTCCAAATCACGGACGAATATTAAATAAGCGATAACGTTGAAAATCTGTTTACTAATGAACTTTTAATTTAGAGATTTAGAGTACGTACATGCATGATGCATGAAACGCGAAAAAAATCAATTACTAAGTATTCAGTTAGCTAGCTTGTTCAAAAGTTTTAAATTAGAACTCATTCTGAAAAGAATAATTGCACACTTAGGTCTGATGATAATCAGGATAGAATTCAAGAGGGCAAAATATTAACAAATACTGATGTAATAATCTGAAAACAGTTTCTCATGTATATTAAGCAAGCTGAAAAATTCGAAATGATGAATGATACCTTCTCAAGAAATCGTCTGTCTGGCAAAGTACTGTAGTTGATAAAATGCCTAGTACATTCTTAGGAAGAAACGTTATCCGTCACCCATGTTGGTTGGAACTTTGGCACGAATAAATATCACCGCACGTCATTGATTAAACAAGCATCGTCAGCGCATTTGCAGGCAGTCACTGATATCTATGTCGTAAGCCAAGCCAAATTGGAATCAGTTCTCATTGCTCCGCAAGGAATAAATGTAAAGTTCACCAGTCATATTTGTACAAGATCGACGGAAGCTGTCTTTAGACCTAATTTTCAGGGCAATTATTGAATGATAACATAATTGTAGCTTAGAGGCTTCGAAGTTAGGTTTACAGATCAAGATTACAGCGCAACACGTTAGAGGAGTTGAAAGTTCAACTGAGAAGAATAATGAGAATTCATTGCGCGAGGGATCCGAGTTTACCTACACGCCCTGGGATAACATAGCCTTACCTGCCACCAGCAGCAGTCCTATCATGAAGAGGTCAAGTCGCGGAGCCATCTTTACACCACACGTCCTCACGCCTCTCATGCTTCTCGCAAACTGACCAACCGTTTGCGACTTTGCGCCCGTAATGACTTATGCCTTCCTAGTGAAGCAATTCTTTCCCTCGGAAATCGCAAATATATGTTCACTGAACTGAACGCATGGTTCTCGGCTTAATTCTGCATGACAGTGGAAAGTAAAAACACTTAAATACAGTGTAACAGAGCGCTGCAACGGAATTAACAGAAGACGAATAAGCATCGAAGTTCAAAGAGTTGGCCGCTTTCATTCTTTCTCTTTGCAACGCAAAATAATCAGACGCATGTTACCGAATTATCCTAATGTTAAATTTGTGTGCAAAAAAAGTACTACAATTCGGCAAAAATGTAGCGTTGTACATAACTCTGAATATTTCCTAATCATGGTGTACTGTCAGATTTTAATCCTGAAAAAAAAGACAAATCTGCGTTTATTACTAAGCTTAAAAAGTGGTACAAGTTTTCCTGCCAGTGTCCTCTTAATAAAAATAATCGAATGATATAAGCAATAGGAAAGTATTTCTAAAACAGGAATCATGACTTTGTATGTCTGCCGAGAACCTCATCTCTTTGTTTTGAAGTATAAAAATTTCGGACACGTGAAATACAATGCGGAAATACATCACCTGAGAGTGCGGCAGGAGTCATGACAAAGAAAGGTGATCGTCGTAGCAGGGCATGAAATGGACTTGGCATATCAAGTCTGGAAATTGGCCTCACTGACATTTGCCGATGCATGACTTCGACAAGTTTCTTTGTCGAGCTTAGCGACTAATTCCTGGTGACCGTGAAAACTGTCGGGCTTTTGTACTCGGTCCGTATATTTCAGATAAAAACATTCGAAGCAGAAACGTGAGACAAAGTTATAATGCGTATTATACTACTTGAAACTCGTTGATTGGTTTTTTCGACGGTCCTCAGCTCTGTAATTCAATTCAAAGTTTTAAGCAATTGAGAAGGGGAGTGCCAAAGCCGGAAATTTTCAAGGATGGTGGAAAAAAATTATGTTGACATGAGAGACATATAATGTGGAGTCGCCCTGCATGTATATAAGAGTGACACCCACTCCACGTAGCATTTCAAAATATTTGGCGTATTGGTGGATAATCCAAACAGCTTGTTCTAAGATTGTAGATACACTGTCTAAATAAAAGTTAGACTGAAGGCTTATGCAATTACCCTTATAAGGATACATTAATTTAAAAATTTTTAGTCATTATATTTTCAAATGCTCTAAGCAATGAATCCAGAACAACGAAAAACGAAGTCAGTCCATAGCATTAATTTCATGAACGGGCTACGTACGAGTACATATAGAAATCAAACAAAAGCTGGTAAGTGAAATATTATTGCGATTTTGTTTATAATTTTATGCGAATAGCTTATAAAAATTTTGAGACAGATTTGTAATGAAAGAATTTTTAAGACCGTGACAAAATAACCAAGTCGGTTGATAAATTTCAACGGTTACAAAATTTAAGGAAAAATCCTCGTGAATATTGCTCAATCAATGTTATTTATTTCCCAAAACGTCCTTTAATAGCGAAGTGACTTCTGGGTCTGGGAAAACGAGCTTCAGCAATCGTCCATTAAAATTGAAAGGGAAATATCTTAATTACGCGTAATGGACATGCGTGCTAAGAACTCCAATGATGGTCACGGCGATAAATTACTTTAATTTAGATGCCCTTGAATATCGCTGAGGATTAATGCGTTTCCGATCGACTGTTTATAGTGAAGCAGCTTAGCGTCAAAGCGTTATCATCTTAAATACATTTTAGCTAACTGAAAGATCAATAGCTTGATAGTCACTTATACTGTGTGGATATGAGGGAATATTTGAGGCAATGGGAAATTTTATCAGCAAAATCAAATTTTCGCCGAGACAGTATGGTATTGAATTTAAAATTTTGAGTTTATCCAAATACTGTCTCGAGAAGTAATAGGTAGCATTTGTTTAATAATTCGTATAAAGAATACGTTCATATATATTGATTTTAAAGCGAATGAATTTTCATTCATTTGGGTACGTTTCACTTATACGGAGTAGGCCCATTCTTCGTGACTTTCGTAAATTTAAAATATAAAAACATTTTGCCTTCGCAAAAGCAGTCATCGTGATCTGAGGTTAAAGTGTCAACGCATGATGTTAAATTGATGTACCTAAATATATTTACTCATATAATAATGCCTGTCTATCTTGCATAAAAAAATATCATCTATGCTACACTAATGTGCGGACTCGAGACAATCCCTCATATATAACGAAGTTATTTTATCTGATCGAGCAAGCAGGTGTACAAGTCAACGCGGAAGCATGAGAGGAGGGACACATTTAATGTGAATAATGTGTTAAAGTTTAGCGTGAATAATGTGTTAAAGTTTAGCGTGAATAATGTGTTAAAGTTTAGCGTGAATAATGTGTTCAGTCATTGATGACGTGAAGTCAATAATGAGTTTGTAGACATCACAAGGTCAATTGAAGTAACTTATTGTACCCTATAGTTTCTTCTAAGTATTTATTCAACTCCGCACTCACGCTATAAAATTCTCAGCGTATTTTCCCGCCATTAGGAATTCAACTATGAAGATTGTACTCCATACTGCATATACCCTTGAATCAAACAGCTTTTCCGCCATTATCTTTAAAAGGCTGCGTCGAGCATTCGAAGCTAAAACTAGACACGGATAAAAAGTTTCCTGTTTGTTTTCAGACGTCAAATAAACAAGGAAATGAACCTATCTTAGCTGCATTTTCCCGCTATCCATGCAGTCTAAGTTAGAATAATGTGTATAAGAAAAATTATTATTTGGGGGGAGGCTAAGAAATTGGTAACTATTTTGCATCATATCCAATTCAATTTAAAATTATGTTGAATCATAACAAGTGCTTCATCTCGACGCGCTATAAAATTTCAGCAACTTTGTCAGTCTCAAATTTGCTTTGTAATTAAATTTATGTATATATATATAATTCTAAATATAATAACAGCTTCACCACGCACGGATTTTCTCGGAAAATACGTAATGAACGTCAAAATAATTTGTAAAAAGATGTTTATATTGTTAAAGAAACATGAGCTCTATTTAGTTGAAATGTCTGTGTACCTCATTGAGGAAAATTCCAATTATTCTCGTAATTCTGGCGGTATATTCTGTGTCTGAGCAAAACTTTGCTTGCTCGCTGAACTGAGCCACCTTTGCATAAAATGGTTTTGCTTAATTAAGAAATCATGCAGTAATCTTCTTTAAGATTTTCTGCAGTCTTATACAAAAATTTAGTTTTGGTTTGTGTTAGAATGTGTGACAAAGTAACTTGAAATTGTAAACAACTTCTCAACAAACGATTTTGTTGAAAATAGAAAGATAATAATTTCGATTTTCTTTATCTATCAGTGTGCTTGTAAACGAATTTTTATTAAACCTTATAAATACGGCACACATTACATTGTCGAGTAGGTATGTTACTGATTGATTTTGCAAGTGAAATTTACCAATCAATAAATACAAGCACAAATAATCAAAATTAAAATATTTGAATAAAGTACAGACAACTTACTTATCATTGCAAAATAAGCCGTACAATTTTTTTCGAATCGATCATCTCGAAATGAAATTTCCTTTACTTGTAAGAACCATTTTCTTCCATCATTAAACCCATTCTTATTCAAATGATAGGCCCTTTATAGTTTATATCTCAGATTCACCGGTCATGCGACTCATAATGATGTCATCAAATGAATATGAGTTGATTACGGCGTGTTCTGGCAATGGCCAAGAATTCGCAAAAGGCATTCTGAGCAATAAATATTCATTCAATATTAATAATTCAATAGTAATATTGAATATTATTAGTCAATATTAATAATTCCACTGAGCAATTAATATTCATCATGGACAGCCTCTAACGGATATTCACGCTCAAAATATTGTAGTTAAATAAATAACAGGCGGCAAATAGTTTCTTATGCTCCCAGATTCATTACCGCACATAATTTTGTCGCATCGTAAGTCGAAGGCCCATTAATAAAGGGATTTCAGGTCATCCATTGTCACTGATCACATGCATCGACCGTTAAAATATAATCATTTCGTGAATGTTGATTTGTCATTTACGCGCAGAGCAATTATGCTCTTATTTCCATCAAAAAAGGTATCGCTTTATCGGTATTCGCTACAAAAGCTTGGAAAAATTTACTAACCCACATTTATAAAACGCCTGAGGATGCATGAAGTTTTGCGGTTGCATTGAATATCACGGAGTTGTGTTAGTACGAAAAATTTAACTTTTAAGCTTTGTTTAAAATAATTCGGTTACTGTCGGCAATTCAAAGGCAGAAAGCCTTCCGTCATTTAATTATACGTAGTTGTTACAGAAAAATTAGTGCATTATGGCTGAACACCTAAAAAAATTGTATTCAATGATACACTTCTGGACGTGGAATCGAAAACGATCGCGTGATTATAAGTATAATTATACTATAATTTAGGTCAGCTCATTGAGAATATTTATGATTAAACATCTAAGAGTCTTTTACGCGGTTATTAATCTATCCCAGAGAATGCTCTTACACCTATATTTTTTCAAACTTAATGTAGAGCTATTTCTCGAACCAACGGGGTAACCACATTACCACCAAGAAGAAGAAAAAATATAAACAGAAGAAAAAGTTGTAGCTGCGTAAGGTGATAGAAAAACTTTAGGGGAGAACATAGGGAAACTTCAGCATGCGATTTTTGTGGGCGCATGCGAGTGCAGCGCCCGTCCGTCCGGTGCTCGTTTGATCTTAGGTTGCGCAATTCCGTCACAACAGCGACTTTTATGCACCAAGTTCCGGGTGCTCTCGACTTCTTGCGGACCTGGAACCAATAATTTCCTAGCACTGAAATTGAGCTGAAATGCGGCGGATAGTGCAGCGGGACCAATAATGTTGCTGCGTTGGTGGAGGCAGGAGGAGTTTCTTGATTCCTATTACTCATTGGTAACTGGAAATCATATTTGGATTATGACATTTTAGCACATTTTTGCAATTGAATTATACATGAAATTTGTAAGCTACACTTTCTATGAAATTATTTAAATTATTTCATGACAGAATACGTGACGAAACGTTTAATGGACTCCTCATCTGTGGCCCGAATGATTAAGAGAATTTTATGAGATGAAAAGATTTTTTCAACGAATCGCTATCGATAAAAGTTAACGACTGTTATTGAGTCTTTTAAGTGAGCTATCTTGACTCAATGATGCAAAATCCACTTCCAGGTTTGACTGAAGAGGTCGACCTTCCACTGCCAGTCGTCGGGTATCGGAAGATCAAAGTTTCATCGTCGTGACAGTAAAACGCCGCGCGCTTCCGAAGCGTGGGAGTCGTGACACTTGGGCGCTCCAAGGCGAGGTCTTTATTGAAGAATCGCGTATCCCAACAATACTTTACCTGACACTAGAAGTTTTCACAGCCAATCTTGACGCCAAATAACGGAGGTCAAGAATAGAAACGCTGGCTCTCTAAAAATATATTAAACATAGATTCCATACGACATACAATATACGATTATGTCCCATAGAACGTCAATTAAAAATCTTTTCCTAAGATTCTATGTCGAAATAATCCACTTTACAAGTTATTGAATAGCCTTACGACTATGAAGTTCATCAGTTTGATTGAGCTGAAAAATGTGACCGCACGGCTCAAACAGTGATGACCTACTGAACTACCTATGTAGAGAAGGATTTTGTTTACAAAGATTGACCAAACAGCCAATTAATAGGTTGGTTGGAAGGTACGGAAGTTTATCTTAACCTCTTAACTTAACTATGAAATCTTATCTTAATATAGGCATGAAAAAAACGCGAAATTGCTATAGACCGATCCGCATATTTGTATTGTTTCAGCAGGACTAGACCACTGGACTGTATATAAAACACGGCAAGACTTATTTTCTGGAACGTTTATAGCAATGCAGCTTAGGACCGATTTTACCGGCAGTCAGGGCGATGGTTTTTTTCACACCGTCAGCAAATTCTATGGAGTTATGAGCCGGGTCATAATTCAGGGAGGCAATTCGACCGCTCCGTATCTTTGCTGACTGTAGAAAACGTCTGAGTTGGGGCAGAAAATTCACGCTATTTTGTTTCACCGATGACATAAAGGCGTTTGAATGCTTTCCTCCGACACGAAGACAACGTGGTTTCTCTGATGAGTTCTATGACAATTGGAATAGACAATCATGATTTGAAAGGAGCAGCAATGTAAGTTCACGATGAGTGTTCACGCCGGTGCACGTGCAATAAATGCAATGAACTAAACAAAAGTGAGATGATTATAATTATAAACACTTTTGTATCAAATTATCCTTATACACTGGCCAGGGTTATTTACTAACTTTTATGTTATATGTCATTGCCAAAGCATTACAGCCTGAATTTTTCTTTAGTGTCCACAATGAAGGCTTCGCTTACCGCAGTTTTCTCCACGAAGTCATCGAGCAGAAAGTTACTTTCCCCATTGTTTGTATTTTGATCACTGACATCATGCCGCCACCACCAAAAAATGGGTTTACATGAAATTTCACTATATGCTTGCATTTCTCTCAGTCGGGTACATATTTATAACGATAGATGTTTCACCTCTATAAATTTAATGAATGTGGTGAATATTGATCGAGGACTCGTATTGACATCTATTCAAATCAGAAATGTATTCCAATCTCACGGTATTTATTGAAGACCCTTTTGGATGTCAGATGTCTAATATTTACCTAGGCACGGTTACTATATGGTAGCTGCATGACATCTTCCTAGCTACACATGCTTGGTGCTACCAGCACCCAACAGCGTTAAAACAATTCGCCGTTAGGACGGTTCAAGGAGAACTTGCTTAGATTCTTAATTGTCGATCCATTAAATGATCAAGAAAGGTTGCAGAGTGGGAAATTTTTCAGGAAAAGCCCATAAAACTGAGTTAGAACCTAATTTACGGCGCACTGAGAAAGGGAAACATCGTAGGTTGTACGAAAGGAGAAATTGGTAGCGAAACAAAAAATTGTTATGAGCTCTAATTCCTCTGTCATCAAATCGCTACGTGAAGTTAATTATATCGAACCGATAATGTTCAGTTCCGACGAGGTGCATACTTTCATATCACAAAAAAGTACACCGAAACTTGTTGAATACATTAAAATAAAATTATGTTATCGTGGCTTCAGTAAATTAAAACTCGAAAGAGACGAAATATAAAAAAAATTGAGTTGATCGTCACAACGCAGGCACATGAAAAATTTACCAGCGAAATCGTAACATTTTTAATTTAAAAAAATGTTACAGTATAAACTACCAAGCGAACAGAGGTTTTTACAAACTATATCAACTCCAAATGTTAGTTTGTCCTGAAAATAATTGGCTTTTGTCATTTCCCTAAGGCATGCGTTACTGAATAATTGTTAATCAGGATCTCGAGTCAAGCATATCGCCCTCTTGCACGTATCACTTGTAAAAAAAACACAAATAATATAGTTTTTTTACTGAATTGGTCATCTATCTCTTTCACTTCACTTGGCACAATCATTTCGTATTAATAACGGCGAAGTTTCAATCACTCTAACGGACTATAAAAATAGCGAAGTTTCAATTACTCTAAAAACTATAAAATTTTTCATTGAAATTCATGGGAAATACGATCATGAATCTTACAGCTTGAGATTTGCATACTAGAAAATGACCGTGCAAAGCTTCCGGTAATTTCGATCGCGTGATCGGGGGGAGAGTGCAGAGCAGTCAACGCGTGCAATGATGCATGCAGGTCGCTGAATGCTCCGATGATTAGCAATGATACAGTCCACGTGATGCTGAAATTATCCGCAAATAATTGAAGTATGATTAAGTATTCAGGAGTTGAATACGCAAGTTGATGACTTATTATAGATATTGAAGGATTTCCAATTTATTCGACGGTGTAACTCAGGCAATCGGAGGTGCAAAGCAAATAGATTTTAGAGCATCTGGAAATATCCATATGCTTTTGAATTCAGTTAAACACATGAGAGAAAACAAAAATCGGCAAAAATCTCTCATCCCCCATCCGTATAAGGGCAAAAATAAAATATAAATCATTGGGAATAAGTCTGTCTCTTTCGCAAACTGAAAGTAATTTTTTCTGTAACGAATTATTGTTCTTTTATTTTAATATTTGCTTAAACCTCCACCTCATGAATCTAGTGAACCGCACTCATGTTCAGAGGTCGTTAAAAGATGTATCACAAAGTGCATAATCGCAAACATCATCTCTGTTGCAGGGGCTACACGAGCCCCAGAGCAGCACTTGTGAGCCCATGAACTTTATTATTCATCAACTAAATTCGCATATTATTTTCATGTGCTCAATTACACTCAAAGCCCATCCTGATATAAAGTAAGATATTATTTTTACTCAAAATTGAATTAAGTTGGCGCTGAAAAATAAAATTAGAATTTTCTGTGTTCTCTGTAAAGGGACCGCGGGATCGGTTGAAAGTAATCTGATAGTTGGTCTCAAAAGAGTAGGCCCCCGGAAGTGAATATTATCTTATTTTTAATCGCATCGCCCCTATAGAGATATTTTAATGATCTTATTTGATATTACCTGTTGGGTTTGAGTACCAATCAAACTCGTTTATTCTACGAAATTTTATTTCAGTGAAATTATCGATGAAATGTTTTTTAACAGCTCAAATAGTACCCACAAAAACATGATGAAACATATCAGTTCATGTCCATTTCGTAATTCCGACTCACGGGTATTAAATCGACTAACTTCGTTTGTTGCGCGTCACAGGCAAAAGCTGCCTCTGGTGTTTTAGAGCGTCACGCAAGAGGCGCAATGCGCGTGTTTTTCAAGTCATTCATCACTGTAATTGGGGCCGATTTCTTACGCTTCTCTCGTAATTTCCTATTCATTTGGCCAACCTTGGCCGTGTCTCCTTTTCAGCTCAAGGGACGACAAAGCTGCTTCATGATTACTCCAGCAATTAAAATTGATCTGCCTTGGATGCACGATTTAACCGCAACGACAAAAGAAAAACTCCCGTGTTCCGATTTACTTCCCGCGTTGACAGGAAGAACCGCAAATCATGCTGGTGAAAATATCAAGTGTTTGGGTTAAGCATTGTTGGATAAAATTTTCTAAACCAATCATGTTTTAATTTTGTGGGCTAATTTTATATACTCCAATTTGCCGTAGTTCTAAGATTTCAAATAATATTCTTTACCAATATCACGCCAATAACTTCACAAGTAAAAATTTCAGAATATTTTCCATGAATTCAATACAGGAGTGTTCATATTTTTGGTCGGGGTTTTATCGTTAGACCATCAATATCTAGACGATGAAGCTCTCCTGGGTCAAATAAATTCCTAATTCGTAATTTTACATTCAGTTCTCATTACTTTCATCCTATCTGTTAGACTTTCTTCTTGCAACTTCCTTTCAAGATTGATCCGCAAATTTATGTTTATAGTAAATGAGAAAACACACCACCAAGGAGCATTGCTAGGATATAACTCATTGCAAATTGAAATTAATTGCTCGCAAAGCAGTGGACATTTCAGCATTTAAAATACATATTGTTTGCGTGTCGGCGTGTTCCGCTGGCTGCTAGTATCGAGTGTCTAGTCTGCATGTAAAATTAATGCAGGAATATCTTGCTATAGTCGCTGACCTCCAGAATTTCAAGTTCATTTCCGCCATAGAAAAGAACACGCAAGCAATTACGTCAAATTAATTTCACTCCACAATTTTTTGCTATTTTTATGCGATCGTTCAAACTCAAATCTTGATCAGTATAGGGATTGTCTTCCAGCTGATTTGTTAACATCGGAAATTATCATGGTTCGTTTTGCTACATGTTCACGATTAAACGGAATGCTAGATGAAAAAATAAAATTCTCAAATAACATATTAAAAATGAGTCCTGATGTCTTGAGTTGTTTATTTTTTCAAGACAACTTTGTTGGAATAGAATCCCCGTACAATCCTCGTCCAAATGCAAAAAAAAAAAAAAAAATAAAATAAAGAAAAGAAACGATAGTCCATAAGAAACGATAAAGATTTTTGACACTGACGAATAACGTCTGGCAATTAAGTATTTATTTTTGTCGAAAACCTTCCAGACTCTTGGGAATTCATTGCAAGCTCCGAGGCAAAAGTTTATACATCTAATATAAGTTTACTTGTAGTGAGAGGTGTTCACCTTTCAATAGATATATAAAAACAATTTACTAAAACAATAATTTGCATACGATACTATAGAATACAACTTACCCACACTTTTACTTGAGAGAAACCCGAATTTCTGGGAATCTTCAAAGTCAGTGATTTTTTTTACGACAAAAATTACAACTTTTGGAATGGATTTTTACATGGTCAACGAGACACTGGCCACAGGAATGGTCGGAAGCTCGGACGACAATTTTGGCGGACCAGCAGCAAGTCGGAAGCGTCGAGCTTCGTAGGGTAGCAGGTATCAGTGAGAAGGCGAGGGGGGGTGTTCGATTCAGAGGTCAAGGTTTTACGATTCTCGGTGTTCGTTCTGCTCAGCGCTTCTGAGATCCGACAAAATTTTAAGACTTCTTCTTAAATAAGAGGAGTGAGCGATTGCTTTATGAAGCGTTCGTTTCTTCGTTTCTTGGTCCCAACGATCACTCAGGGTTGATCACGTAACGCAGCTTGATGATGCAGGAAGCGTGTAAACTTGATGGATATGCAAGCAAATTTTATTGTTTCTTCCTGGAGTGTATTTCGGATTGGGAGTATTTGTTGAAAAGGTTTCCAGCAGGAAATATTGAGGAGATTTCAGACCTCCGCCTTCCGTTATTTACTACAAATTTTTCCACGTTAATGTGACTAACGTAATTCAAAGATGCGATAGCTTGATGATTTTTCGTTCAACTCCTGAAATGAACAAATAAAATTTTGACCATTTAAATGACAAAAAGGCCCATTGTGTATGGTTAACCCAAAATTGGTCTATGAGTAAATGGACGAATTTTTAGTGTTTATTTCGCATTAACTTAAAAAATTTGTTGAGCTGCCAAAAAAATAAGATTTTTAAGAGTGTGTGAAAGCTGAACAGATTTTTTAGAAGTTAGCATGGAAATCCTTGCCACAACGTCGAGGTTTTGATGCAATAATATTGAATGCCATTCAGGTAACTCTTGTGTGTAATGATAGTAGATAAAACCGATCGGAATATCAGCCTATGAAAGATATGCATTGCTGAAAATTATTGGATTCCAGCATAATGAACTTTATCATTTGTTTAATAGATGCTCTTTGAAGATTTGAATTCTCACTAGGCGAAAAATACTAAAAATATAACTCAGTACACACTGCAGTGAGTGACAGAGAGCGCATTTTCTCGTCGACGAAAACTTGAGGTCACGGACGGACAGACGGACAGACAGACAGACAGACAGACAGACAGACAGACGGACATGGCGAGCACAATAGTGCACTTTTTCCATAAATGAGAAAATGCGCTAAAGAACGCCCGATATGATATAAAAAATGAATTTTTGAGGAAAACAAATAATTCCAAATTTATAGATAGAACTAAGAAAGTGAGTGTTAAAGAATACAGCTGAATACTAACGAACATTCAATTAAATATATCTGCGAATAAGGAAAATCAACTTTCCAATTTGTGTTAAAATGAAAAGTTACTTAAATAAGTGATAGGCATCGATTTCGTGAAAAAAAAAATGTTTCGAGCCGCAAATGATAGGAGTCGTGCTGTTCCTCAGTAATTATATTTTAGGCAGAAGCAAATCTGTCCGGCAGATTTTTTCAATGATAACCTCTAGTTTTTTTTCGTTTTTTTTTATCAAGAAGAGAGAAAATGAACTTCACTTGAACGTCTTCTTCATTCCGCCCACTTCGCATAAACTATTAATTTCGTTTCTGCAGTTAGAGGGACCATTTTGGATATGGAATGCAAATGCCATACAAGAATATTGGCGGCGTATTGATCGTTATTTATTCGTTGAATGAAATAATTGCACTAAATATTTAAAAAAACTACTCAGAGGCCGATCTTTACAGCCATTGTCCTTGCAAGAATTAAATTCTGGTCGACGTAAATATTTCATATAAAATCATCATTGACGACTATTCATATTGATAATCTCATATTCCAAAACATTTTCATCAGATCCCCACACTCGGGAATAAATAAGAGACAAGAGCTCACCGACATGAGAATTATTTAATTTATTCTATATATTCCACGTTTATTGAAGAAAAAGTTCACTTAAAATATGTATTTGACAAAAAAATATATCTACCTGATTTTTGGTATGATTTGATTGTTTACAAGGTGGTAATTAACCTACTGTAGGTCTAAGGTTATTGACACACATGCCCCCAGTCATCGACTTCTTAAGATCAATGAACGTACGAGCGAATCTCAGCATTTTAAAAGTGTTAATTTATAGAGGTTATATTTGCGAAGGATCAAACAATTTTTTGCCTTATTGGGTTCTAAAAGTTTGGGGAAGAGCAAAGAGGAGCGTTGGATGTAAGCGTCTGCAAGTTACACGTTCCTGAAGTTTTGATTGAGTTGATGTTGAGTGGAACCTTAAAAAACAACAAAACTTGTAAAGTTTTGGTAAACTTACGAAAAACCCAAACTAGAATTTTCAGAATGACTTTCATAAACAGACCGTTATGAAGTTAAGTTGTTGACCTAATATTGTTATGCATCAAAAATGGGAGTTTTCTGTTATACGTACTGTACGAAAGAATTTAACCATTATTGTAATTTGAAGAGCTCGATTGGCCAATTTAAATAGGGTTAAGGAATAAACAGTGGTAAAGAACTGAGGACAGAGATTTCTAATGGAGCGTTCTCACCGATAATATTATTAACTAAATGAAGCGTTTGAAACAATAATTCTCCAAAACCTTTGATATTTTCAATGAATTCAAGAACTGTTTACTCTCACACCTCATAACATCAGAGCCTCCAAGGCCTTAAAAAAATTAGTTTTCTATCTTTTTTTCCATTCAGGTTGCGTTCTTGAGTATAATGAACCAAAATGAGTGAGAGGAATGCCGGCCCATCCGTAACAAGATCCTAACACCGCCTGAACGACAAGTCGTGATTTCGGAGACCACAGTTTATCAATGTATGCGTGCTTTTCAAATACGTTAGATTGCTCGTATAGGTTAATGGCAGTTCAATCAGAATATATTATAAATTTTAAAAAATTTAGATTTCGAAAATGTTGATGAAAATTGATGATTTCTGAATAATCCCTCGCTTTATTTCAAAAATCCTCCCTGGAGGCATAATTAAGAGCGCTGTAAATGTGCTGAAATGACCCAAATGTATAACCTCCCCATCCAAGATCTGTGAACAAAGAGCGTGAAATGGAAGCATTGCCTAGCCTTTATCTATCATCATGAATCGTGGTATGACTGATATATTAATTTAATTGACTATGTGGACTATTTTCGACCATACCATTACATGTTACCCAACAAAGTGATAGACAAAAATACCTGATCATCATTGTATAGTATAGTATCTTCGACATTGAAGAATAGGTTTGGGTAGGCCTGTCGCTGATTCCTGTACTTTTCTTGACTAGACTGGCCTATTGATCAAATCTTTTCAATGGACGGCAGATTTAAAATCGCTTCTAGATTTCAGTTGTTCCGTAGGATACAAGGCATTTTAAGACTAAACATATGCTCCTGCATGGCCTTGTCTAGTATGTTCTTGAACGCGTTCAAGAACGCGTTCATTGTGACATTATGTCACCGAACTTTTAATCTTTGAGAATCCTTTCGCCTGTTGGAAGATCATAGATGAAAGATCTGATTTGTTTCTTGAACGCGTTCATTGTGACATTATGTCACCGAACTTTTAATCTTTGAGAATCCATTTGCCTGTTGGAAGATAACAGATGAAAGATTCTGATTTGTTTATCAATTAATTGAAACCATGTAACAACTTTATTCTGTTGTTTTTTAGTATCAATGGATTATGGGTACTATTTTTTCTCGTGATATATTGGTCGATTTTATTTCATAGTACCACATAAGAAGTTGAAATTTTCTTCTAATGATTATTACGTTTTCTAAGATAAATTTGAGTTTTTGATCGGGAACTATTTTAGAATTGTACCTATTTTAAAAACTCATTTCAAGTAATTACTAATTCATTCATGTGTGATGTAATAAAAATGCGTGCAATGTTAAAATTAATAGAAAATTTTTATGTTATATCTGAGATCATCTAGCAAAGCGTTCAGTTCAGTCTTCAAATATATGTGGCAGAAAGAAATGCCTAAAGGTTTTAGAGATATTCTTAGTAATGAAGTTCTGAGAATTGGTCTTAAGAGCGGTGCATGGTGGATTATCTGTACTCGATGGTAGTGCATTATGTAGCATTTGTTGTTGTGAATTAAAACTGTGATATACGTTTCCCGCAAAGAACAACACTCATAAATAAGTATTAGAGGTTTCGTAACGAACATGAATAGTTTTTAATTACTAATGAATAAGCCCAGTGTCATTGCGATTTCCAGACCTTGGAAGCCTTTAATGCTGCTCAAAGACGGGTGAGGTGAGGTCCAAAAGTCCTATAAATGCCATAATTTCAGGGAACGGATGACTCCACAGCGGCAAGGTCTGCTAATGTGTGCTCAAAGTTGCGTTAATGTGCGTATGCGTTAAGACCTTTTATGAGACTTAGTACAATACCGTTGGCAATTCTGAATGGTGATGGTTTTTGTTCACAAGTTCCAAGGTCAAAACTAAGTCGAATTAAACATTTCTCTAAATTTAGGAGGTGGAGTGAACAGGCGCTGAGGAGCTGTAATGAACATTTGATAACGCTTAAAAACAATGAAAGTAAGCTGTACCCAACCGAATAAGCAGAGTAACAAATTAAAACTCAGTGAATTATTGTATTATTAATTTTTTATCTTCTTGGCTTTTGTTCTGTCTAAAAGAAATCATCTCCAGTGGCAAAAACATCTTATTATTCATTAGGAAAACCAGCAAATTTTATTCGAGATAAAAAATTTTCATCTTAAAATTAACAATATCATGCTTATTTGACGTATACTGTGCATCTCGAAACATCATATCGAGACCTGTAATTTATGAGAGGTGCATGACGGGACACAAAATATTTCGGAAAAAAATGGCGAAACCGGACCTGGGAGAGAAACTTCTGTAAAAACAGGTGGGAAAACAAGGCACTGCACCACCTCGATAACTAAAAGTTCTCCTTTCGTTCAGCAGAGATTGACTGGAAATTCCCATCAAGTCTCACAATACATTTCAACTCACTACGAATACGAGCAAAACTAATATTTTATTATCTAAATATACATTTTCCATCGAATGCTTTATTGATTCACTGCACGAAGAATCATGACTATAGTTAGACCATGCAACAACTATATTTGTGACCGAAAATATATTGTATGGATACATATATAATATATCTATTAATATATATTTTGGTACCCCAATGATTTGTAAGTGAATTCGAGTAAGCGACACATTCGAGCAAGCTATAATCATACAAGAATATACCTAGGATATAATCATCATATTGTTTTCAGAGATAAATTCTTTGCCTGTTTTATGAACGGAAGATCATAACACGCACGGTACTTGCAATCTTCTTATTTCAAGCCTATGTCATCTTAATTTATTGGCTGAGAAATAGAATAGGCTAATCCGGGTGCAATTTTTTTCTAAATACTGCGTATTTCTTATCGGGGCTCCGTTTTACATGCTTTAAATGAATATGGACTACTTCACTGAATCTCAAATAATGTAAATCCTAAATTCCAAATACGAAATTATGAGAGTGATGTTAGAAAATATATATAGAAGACATACTGGCCATATCAATCACATTCACCGGAGTAACTTTTTTTTTCGAATTTGAAATTTAGGTCACCTCTTACATGCATGAAATCCAGGTCATAATCATATGCATGAGTACCTGCGTGAGACTTTACATTATCATGCAGGTGGCATGAAACTAAGATTATGCCTCATAGGGAATTGAACATCGCACTCAGAGAAATGAGGCAAACTTTGTCCAAATATCGATGGAGTTTTCGTCTTTGTGTGGATCTTCTTGACCCAATTAGAATTTAAATAAATGCACAATAATGCTACTCACAGTAAGTGAGCTACTCTTTCCACAGTGTGACCTGCAGAATTTTGAATCAGTGTGACCCGAATAGTCTCTTCAGAATATCATTCTTACATATTTTCCAAGAAACTCAAACAAGGACGTCAAATTTTTCGTAAAATTGAGTGAACTTTGCTATGCTCAGAGAAGCAATAAGAAAATCCTCCATGAAATTTAATCACTGGAAACTTCTAAACCGTAACTCAAGTTTAATAGTTAAGTCAAGTAATAATAATCAAGATTTGGTAGTTTTTTAAATACTTATATTAAAAAAATTATGAATTTTCAAATTGTAAAATTTTTCATACATTTTTGGCTAAAAAATTAAGACTGAAATATTCTAATATCAACCGGTATGTGAAGCTCTATAAGAATCACTCTGTTACAGTATGCAAAAAAGTGAGGTCATGTCATTTTCAGACGTGGCACGGCAAAAGAACTTGCCACAAATATCGAATCTACTTCCATTACAGAACACAGTTTGATCATGCAAATATAAAACATTCTTCAAACAAAAGCTAGTGGAAGGCATATCAATTTTTTTATTACTCGTATTCCATGGGTAATATTTTGTATTGAAATTTTGTTCTATAAGCAAAGCTGGGCAGCGCTACTTTAAAATGTAGCGGCTGCCACCGCTACCGCAACATGCTTTAAATGTAGCGGGCGCTACCGCTGCCGCTACAATTGCTTAAATGTAGCGCCGCTACCGCTACCGCTACTGCCCACCTCTTTCTATAAGCTTCATCAAATTTTAGTTTATCGTCACAAAAGCCGTAATAGGTACAGTCCGCAGCCGCATTCGGTGTAATGAAACAACGAGTCGGTAAGTAAGAGACAGCAAGTATACATTTGTGGTCGGCCTGTCCATAACCTTGCTGGTGCGCTGAGGCAGCTTGGTCTCGCCTCGGCACAAGTTGAAGGTCAGGTGAAATCTTGCTTAAAAACCAGAACCGACGACTCATGCGCATTTGCACTGGTTTGAGAAGAGCTTCAAAAGACCTCGGATGTCTGATGAAAAACATATCTGAATTTTAGGAAAATAATTTTGATAGAATGACCGTAATGTGTGACCGTAATTCTTTCAATGATTTTAATTTTTGTTAGGCAATGAGTACTCATGATATTAAAGTGCAGTACACTATCTAAAAAGTAGCTTTATGGGCACTATCTAAGGTATATGTTAGATTCTCAAATAGAACTGACTAGTCATGGAAATGATCGTCTGCACTTAAAAATATCTTTTTCGTATTCAGGATTCTATTTTGAAGTCATCGAGATTAATACGTCAGGGCTACGGTGTCAAGGATGTGAGTAGCGTTGATGCTGGACCTCGAAGAAAATATTTTCTTTTGATACGCGTTAAACTAATGCGAACAATTATTGGAAATGGGGTACAAGTTTGACATTGAAGAAACTGAAATAGTATCCAACTTTCAGCTCCATAGCTGACTATTTATATCGTTCAATATCATAATAGATACAGGAATAGATTATTTTATTGCTGTAACATCGTGAGTGGTTGTGAACTGTCGAGTCATTTTTGCATCTCAGGCCTGGATCACAACAACGTAGGCAGGATGTTTGATTGGTGGTTGACAGCTCAGTGCGACAAACTGACTCGGCAACTTGTTTTTATTATTAGTTAGCTCATGCAAATATGATTTTCAAGCTGTTAAATTTCACAATCAAGATTGTTTGCAATAATATTATATGACTTATGGATTTCAGATGAGTTCCAGTATAATATAATTCGCAACAGGAATTTGTACCAACGATGAATGGGTCGTAAATTCATTTTGATTGCTGTGATTTTGAATCAAGTGAAGGAATAGAATAGAAGGAATCAATATTAGTGAGATTTTAGTGTTAGATAAGAATAAGTGCAAAATTGTGTTGTATTTACATAAAAACCGTAAGAAATTGACCTGATTAATCTGAATCGGAATCTAAGCGTATGGAATTCCAACGTTATGAACGCACATTTTACAAAACCAATTTCAAGTGTTATTCTCACCGAGCAGCATATTTTTTGCTACCGGTAAGATAACGATATAGTAGCATTCAGAATTTATCTTTATAACTTGTTCAATTTACCGCAATCTACTTTGAACCAAAGTTACGTTATCAAATTCATTCCGATTATGTCGAACCAGATTAATAATAAAGTGAAATTTTGTGAAGGTCACCGAGAACGCCTGTGACTATTTCTTACGGGGTTACGTCAAGGAAGCTGTTTACGTCCCGCCTCTACCAGCAACTCTGTTTACGTGCCGCCTCTACCAGCAACTCTGTTTACGTCCCGCCTCTACCAGCAACTCTTGTTGATCTGAAGAACCGTATCACTGCTACTGTGCACTCAGTAACAGTAGCATGTTACTCAGTAACATATATGCTACTCAGTAACATATATGCTTCTCAGTAACATATATGTTACTCAGTAACATATATGCTACTCAGTAACATATATTATACTCGGTAACATACTGTATATGCTACTCAGTAACATATGCTTTCTCGTGTATGGGACGAGTTTGGCTACCGTTGATATCTTTTCCGTTCAGCACAAGAGGGACATATTGACATATTTATCAATATGTAAAAAAAAACGTTGAATCTTTCTCCTTCGATTGGCATATAAATTATTCATTTTAATTCATACATGAATAAGTACGAATTTATTGAATTGGGTCCATCATTCAAAATAACACTGTATATTTGCTAGAGAAAACATTTTTTAGAAGAGTCTAAAATGTAAAAATTATTAGTTATTAACTGTTTTTAATTGAATATTCCCATATTAGATTGAATGTTAGCTATATTACATTAGAAAACCTCTAGGGAGGTCAAGATCTTAAAAATGTACAGTCACTGAACAATAACTTTATCATAATTCATCAAAATGACAGCGCGCCGCGCAAAATTCAAGGCTATTGTGTTCATGGTGGAGAGGAAGGCCACGTCTGTGCATTTAGGCGACAGTTACTGCAAGGTTTCAAGGTTTCGCATCTGATCACCACGTCGACATGATAAACATAGAGACATGTAGTGTTAACAAAACAGAACGTCATTTCTGTTTTTCTCACTATGTCGACGTGGTGACCATATAGAAGTTAATTAGAAAACAGTGTTTCACTCTCATTGTGATTTGATTGTGTCACATCTCTAAGTAGTGCCTAAAGTCCGCACGAACAAAACTCGGGTTGCAGAAATACGTCGCAGGTTTCGACGTTTCCTGCTTGTTTATAGGCCTATCGTAGAAAAAGATGCTTAGATCAAATGACTAACCCAAATAATCTAAACGTCAAAAGGCAGTGTTTCTTTCTTTGATTTATCAATGAATTCAATGCATTCTTCTTTAATCAAATTTTTGAATAATATTTGTCACCTGGTTCTATAGACTAAGTAACTTTCGTTCACAAAGTCTTTCGTTGACACAAAGTCTTTAATCTTTACATTATTGATAGCTTTATGTATCAAATTAAATTTGGCTAAAATTCATTACAAAACGACGTTCAACGTAAAGTGCATAAACCAAACAACAAATTTAATTTATTAAACCATCAAGAAGACTGCTTAAGACGGCACGGCAACTGCTGATCAGACAACAGATTGAGTCATTCCATTTGATTGAAGCTTGCATGATTTGCAGGATTCGTTTGGTGGCATAAAACCGCTTGCCATGGTCGCTACAATGCCAACGATAAGTTGGCCATTGCATCAACTGTTACGTAATTGTCCTCTTTAACAAACAATAACTAGCCTGAAGTTGTAAGCAATTTTATTATCACGATAATTTTGTCTGACGTTAGAATTGGACCAAAAACTGGAGTCATTTAGAGAAAAAATCAGTTATTCTGGAAAGTCCATTCTGAAATTTAATTTTATTTAGTCAATTAAAAATTTGCGAAACAATGATAAATATTTACAATACATCTTATGTAATTTTATCACATATGTGATATGTACGAGTATTTTTTCCTTGATCGAATTCTTTAATATTCACCTACTCAATCAAAATAAGGTCATGGCTTGGATTCGGGATTTTAATTCATTCGTGTCCATATTTCTATGATCAATTGCAAATATGTACAATAAAAATATAGTTTAGAAACTTTGGTGACTTTCTAGGACTCGAGAAAGTTCATTTATCGACCGCTACAAACCCAGATTGAACGAATATTTGTTAGAGCTACAGTGAGCAATATTCCTTACTGATTACATAATATCCATTAACTCAGAAGACTCACATCCAGCAGCGCTGCGCCTTGCCGATTTATGCGACGCTGTGCTAACCACATCATAACTGGATTACGTTTTAGAAGCCTTTAGTATCGGCGCACGAGAAATTCATTCGAAATTTCGATAAATTTTAGAAATAAATTTCAGTTATATCATAATTCTATGGTAAAAATGAAAGTGCCGCGTAAAAATTTCATGTTGGAGTAGCTGATTCAATTCGGCGCATAAACTTCAAAGAGCTAGCTTTGCCGTGTGTTGCATAGAGCTTTACAATATTTTGTGCGTTATTTAAGTATGATTCCTGAAATCAGTAATAATACTCTCAAAGTACGTGTAACTTAATGAAAAACTCGAATGGAAAGGTAGTAAACAAAATCTGAACAATTACGTAACAGTTGAATTGCTGCAGTGGGAAATTGTCTGGAAATTCCAGGCAAATGAAAACAAGGCAATAAAAAGCCGTGGCGCAATTTAGCCACCTTTGAATTCGTGGCTCTTATAATTAGTTCACCACTGATAATTACAAATAGTCTTACTTTGCAGGCAATTTGTCTTCGTTTTCGCATGCGGAATAATCATTTACTTGCCATAAAATTACATAATATTCTATTTTATATAATAGAAGTCATCATGAATTTATTATAGATTTTTTCAAGTACATTCAGAGAATGAACCTTTTCACGAAGTAGTCTGGATTTTTATACGATTTACACCTGCATTTCACGAATAAAAGTAATCCTAACTGATTCAAACCATGAATAATAATTTTATAAATAATTAGCTAGGCCTTTGACTATTCGCAAAATATCTTTAGTGGTTCATTGAATATCGAGTAAAGAAATGTTTCACATATTTTAAATTTGAGATTTTTTGAATGAAATGGACTTTGAAACAATAAAATTGGTAGAAGCATGTACACGATGAGCATGGCAGCTGGTATCCAAATCAGTATCTTCCTCAAGCTTGATCAAATTAAATCCTAAATAGTGATCGTTGATAGCTATTCGAATTAATTCTGGAATAATTCAGAGAAACGAAAATATATAAAAACGATGAATTCGCTCGTGTGTTTAAAAAAAGATGGATGTGTCTATATCGGGAAAAATTTAAAAAAACTTCATATATCTTTGCTCGGTGAAACCTGAATGTGATGCCCAATGCAGGTGCGGAGTGAACCTGTCGGCCACAAGACAGGATCTGGGAACCCCAAGCGCGTTTTTTTTGCAGAGGTGCTGTGGTCGGAGCTGGACGACGCAACGCAGCGCTGGAGTCTTGCCATGCGGCAGGCAGTTGCAAGGCTAGCGTCTCCCTGGGAGCAGCCTGAGTGTGTGTGTCTATGTCGGTGTATCTTCTTTGTTTAGTGATGGTTTTGAAAACTGCATACAATAGGCGTTAAAATGTAGAAATAAAATCTGTGGTCAATATTTAGTGATTGAATTATTTTGTTGTTCATGGACGAATAGAGGATGTGTTTTGTTATTACTGGTGATCTGCTTATGCATGTTTACTTTAGAAAATGTTGTTTAAAAAATGTTGTTGCTAAATTTAGATGGAGCATTTAAGTCTACAACTCATTGGCTTCAGTAGCTGTAAATTTTCATGTTACAGGAAGGAAATTGTTTCTTTTCAATGGAAAAATTATTTTATTGTAGGTAATATTTGCATTCGATACCGAGGCTGTGATGCAAGCTCTATTAGGATTTTCAATACATGTTTCACGATCCAGTTTCACTCATGGAGCGAGGAACTGTTTCTAAAAGTAGATCATTACTTGCATTGCTCTATGCGTTGCAGTTCCCATGTCCAGCTGTAGCCAGTCTCTATATTGAATTTAGCTGCGGCTTGAGGAGTTTTGTTATCATCGAAATTAATAAAATAACTATTGCTGCCATTAATTGTCATAATTCTTGAAATTGTATGTTGCAATGAATAGATATCTCATCAATCTACTGGATGTGCTTATCCGTGGCGCCTAATATTTATTATAATTCGAGTAGGTCCGAAGTGTGAAGAGAAGAGTACATATTACTCTTCTTTTCATCAGTGTTAGAGTTTGTAGAGTTCACTCCGCGATGGGAAATCAGTATAGGCGGCGGATTCATGCAACGACGAGCGGGAATTTTTCTCGTCTTGGTGAGTCTCAGTGACCTTCATGGCCAGTTAAAGAATTTCCGGGAACTACGAACGATTGTATAGTTGGTTTTTTAAATCTAAGAATTTTTCGTTATTGCTCATTTAAAGCCTGAAATGATTGTTTTTGTTTCAACTCTTGATAAAAATTGATGTTAAGCCGGTGTAAAGAGCAAATAATGATACGTACCGTTTAAATATCGTTCATATTCTACAATCGGAATAACAAATTGGTCAGAGACTGTCGAAAATTTAGTTTAGGCGAAGTTTTAGGTGAATACTTGAGATTTCGAGGTCTGTAAAAAAATACAAGATAAAAATCCTCAAATAATTAGAAAAGAATACATCGTTGGTTACACCCACCTGTAAGCCACATCCACATCATGCAGCGTGATGTGTAGAAGCATAAGAGGTTTTCTGCCCACCAAATCTGAACTATAAAAGAGAAAGAGTTTTTAGGGCTTCGATTTCTCTCGGACGAAGGTCCTACGCTGTCAGGGCCGAATCTTTCTGCTTTGAAATCTTCCACGTAAATGGATGACGTCAACGTCAAGCTGCCCGTTTACAACTTTTCTCTCGAGTGTAAGAGAAACGAGCGCTGTTCTTTTTCACGTATAACGAAGCGTTCATTCTCGAGAGTCATGCTCCGTGAATTTTCAATCCAGAATTGAGGGCTGTAGCTTTCCAACTTGAAACAGTAATGAAGAATTATACATTTATTTGATAATCAAAATGCCAGATTACAGCTTCAAATTCGTTCTAAACAAGAGAATATCTTTCTCTTGCTTCATAATACATAAAATACTTTTAAAATTCAGAGTACGAGTGCATTAAAAGTATCCTTACTAACATCCTCACATCGTGTTTGCTAAATCTTCAATTGACGACTAATTTCTTTTAATTTGCAAATGAAATCATATGCAGATAAGGCAATAAATTATAATTTTAGCTGAACATGATGTCTCTTTAAAAGAAATCCGGAAATTCTGAGATCTCGGCCGCATTGCTGAACGGGAGCACGTGGTGTCAGTTGAAGTGGACGATACGTCAGGAAGTGCAGTGCCTGCAATGAGTTGGTGGTTTGCCTTCAATTAACGGCGCAATTCAGACGCAGATAGGCCGTGTGTCTACGCAAGGAGCGTTGAGAAATAATTCGAGTTTTAGTATCGATAAAGAATAAGAGATAAATTAACGAGGCATTTGTTTCTGGCGAAAAAAGGAGGCTGCCAAGTACTCTTCGGACCAAATAGCCCTCCAGGGAAGTTACGTTGAAACAACGTTTTTCACGAGTGAACAACGTTTTGTAAATGTTATTTTATCATGAGATGCCTGCTAGGCATGATACATACAAGAGAAGTTTAATTTAAAAATCATCATTACGGTAGCAAAACTGAGTAATTCATGTTTTTCCAACAATAGATGTTGAGTAGTATAACAGATCGATTATCTTTCATCTGATCGATTATTTTTAATATTGTTCGAATGACATCCTAACTAAGAAGCGAATCCTAATTAAGAAGAATGGGGTACGGAAATAATCTTTAATATTATAAACATGCGTTTAATAATCAATGTTGTAGCAGTCAAGTTATTATCATGACAAGCGTATCTTGGCATCCTCATCATTACATTGTTCACTGTTTTATTTTACACCAAGCAGGAAGCATGAAGTTTATTAATTGCCTATAGCTTTTTGTGGCCAAACCTTGGACGACGCAACTTGAAAGCTTTTTGTTCTCGTTAAAAAAAGCTTAAATCTCGCGACTCAGTCGACAGAACTTGAATTTCATTTGTACGTGGCATAAATATTACGCCAAATCTTAGTATCGTGCGGTATTGTATATATAATGTCGTATAGTACAGTATCGTGCTGTATTGTGTGTATAATGTCGTATAGTATAGTATTGTGCTGTATTGTATATATAATGTCGTATAGTATAGTATTGTGCTGTATTGTATATATAATGTCGTATAGTACAGTATCGTGCTGTATTGTATGTATAATGTCGTATAGTATAGTATCGTGCTGTATTGTATATATAATGTCGTATAGTATAGTATCGTTGTCTCTTATACNTCGTATAGTATAGTATAGTATAGTATAGTATAGTATAGTATAGTATAGTATAGTATAGTATAGTATAGTATAGTATAGTATAGTATAGTAAAGTATAAGTATAGTTAGTTTAGTATAGTACAATTAGTACAATTAGTGCTGGAAACCGATTGAGACTTTTTTTCTGGCTGTGACGGATATGAAGAAAAAATGCCACATTCCGGATATGAAATAAAGTAATCGTGAAGAAATAGAATAATGGATGAGAAGTCTAATAAAGCCTCGAGAGCAGTGCGATGTTGAGTACTTTATTACTACCAACATCAACTTTATTTGTCCTTATTATTTAGTAAGGCATTTATCATATAATTATTATCGACAGTTTCAAAACGAGAACACACATCCGGAAATGAGAGGAATTAGAAGAAACAAGGCAGGAACAATAATTTCTGAACAAGAGAACTAGGGTGACCGCAAGTGCAGTCGTGAGTTTTGTCTTCATACATATTCCGATGTTAGCGGTCAGTGTAAAACAATTTCCTGTTGAGTCAAGTGAGAGAAAGTGAGGGACTTCCGAGGTTAGTTGAACAACATAGCAAAAGCCTTGCTGCTTTTAAAAACAAAAAATTTACCCTCCAAAAAATAGAATATTTATTTACCACTGTAAATTGTCCTAATTTTAGGCTGACGATTGAGATTTTTAGAAAAAAAGATCCCTAGCATGAGCTCTCATATTCTTTCCACGGTAAGAATGGCATCAGGACCAATATATGCTTCGGGATGATTGATTTAGCTTGATTACTTTTATTTAATGTATTATCCACTCATTGACTGAGTTATTTGAATTTTCGACTATTCGTGATATACAAACACGAAAATTAGGTTCAAAGTGCGTTTTATTTCAAGTCAACCAACGCCTTGGGCAATTTTTTTCGTTGAGGTTAAGTTTCTAATTCGTTCTTTATTCATGTCTATATCTACATGAGCAATCTCGATATTTAGATTGTGCCACAAGATCAATTCAAATCTCGAATTTATTGCCTGGATAAATCTCTTTTTGTTTAAAGCAACCCCACTATAATGACTGAACGAAAAAGAACGAATTAAACATCCTTCTTCTGCCTCTTGAACTCTGAGTCCGTCTTCTGGAACAAGTTTTTCTCACTGCAGTCATGGCTGAACCAATGGCTGGACTCGGCAAGCTGCAAGTCTCGGTATTCCAGAGCTGCAGGCAGCGAGCGTCTGGGGCTTTCCATGCAGCCTGGGCAGCGAGAGCCGGATCAGGCTCGAGCCTGGCGTTGTTAGATACCGCGCATTGCAAATGCACGTGTGTATGCAAATAAAAGGAAATAATACCAGGGAAACCTAGGTCCAGTGGGACCTAAATGAAGTTAAAAACAAACTGTAAATAAACTCAAACGGATGCAAGCTAATCTCTTTAGGTGCTTAGGCTCGCAAATGCTTCCTAAAGAGACTACAAACACATGAAAGTCGATGGAAACAACATACTTTCTCGCTCCGCAAAGTTTTTCAAGCCCTTATAAGACGGGAGAAACTTGGTCGTTGTAAATTTAAATCAATCTGCCCGCTGATGAACAACAAATATATTAACTTTTCATTCCCAACATTCATTACATTTAATGGAAGTTCAGAACGTTCAAAACTTGATCTTGTGAGGTGCCAAACGGCGATATTTAAAAAAATTAAACGAGTGATTTAAGGTATTAAAACCATCATCTTTGTTTCCAAGTATTTATTGTATAATGAATTTTGAAAAAAAACATAAATTAACAGTAATGGAGGAATAATACCAGTAATGATAATATAATTGAATATACGCAAATCAAGGCCGTACTTTCATTTGCCAGCACTCCGGACCTCCCGACCAATACATGCTAGTAATATTCAGCACTTACATTGGATGTGTCACGTTGTAAAAGCTTCATTCAAGACCCTGGATAAATTGTGCCAGGTTCCGTCGAGGCCGTTCATTTCTTTCATCTTATTGGAAGATTTCTCGACTAGGCAAAAAGATTATTATATTAATAATAATATTATTAATAATAATAAGAATAAGAATAACAATAATATAATAACAATATTATTATTATATTATTATTATTATATAATTGCCAAACATTATACAAGCACCGAGATCACACCCGGAACGTACTACTTCATGCAGGGTGTGATCTCAGTGTATAGTATCATGTTTGGCAATTGTTATGGATTTGGAAAATATTTTTAGCTCTAAACACATGAGGGACCTGGAAGCAGTTATTGCTTATGTGAATTACGCCAAAAGATTTATTCCATCTATAGCTTCTAAGACCGAGGTCGCTTTTCAACATCGACGATGTTATCGGAGCATTGGATTGTCAGTTGTTAGCTATGCGGTATTTCACATGAACGTTTCAACCTTGATCCGTGTGTATAGCGTGAGAGCGTTGCGAGACCAGCGGTGTGGTAACACAGCGGTTTCATCTCGCCATGCTACTTATGCATAGCGGACTATATAGCTGAGGAGTGCTGGCGCTCGAATTAGAGGTGTTTTCGATGGAAGAGTTTATTTCGAAGGGAACATTCACTTGATTTACATAAATTAAGTTTGCCGTACCTGGAGACGTTTCGACTTTGTTACCTCTGTTTTTAAATTTTGTATTTCAATTTTTTTAGTGACGTGGCACTGACTTTTTCACGTAAATAACCCCACTAATGCTAGGAAGAACCAAACTCCACAAAAATTTGTTGCGATTACAGATTGTTTATAAATCATCCTCTGATCATAAATTTTCATCAACAGTTACAAAAAGTTTCGCATGGAGTTCTTCCACCTAGAACAAGGGAAATAGAATTTGAAGAGTTATTTCGCATTCACAAAATGCTGATCTTAGGATCCCGATGAGCTTGAACGAGTCGTGTATCTCGTGGGATGATCACGAGCGTGACCTCGACCGGTAAACTCGGATCAGTGGAACGCTGCAGCAGCGCAGCTCCCTGGTCAATAAACTGTTATCCAAGAGCGCTCGGTTACTACCAATTGCTGGTAGCACCATGGAAATGTATCACGTGGGATTAAAGCACACAATCGATGTGCTGTATATACATTTTTCGGGAATTTAACTCATGCAATCAAATGTGCAGCTTCAGGAAGGCTAAATGGGCATCATGTATATGAAGGGAAAATATAATTAAATTAGTGTGATGAATACTGTTTCCTTATTTAAGAAATTTAGTTATGTATGAGATGAGGAAAAATGTAACTACTTTCCCTAGCATGAAAATAATGCAAGGAATACTCATGAGACCGTATTCACTTTGAATAAACACTAATCTCTGCATTAGGCATTAAACTCGATTATTGGCATCAAATAAATAAAATAAAGCTTCTCAAACGTCGACTTGAAATATTGTGAAGCTGTCGATAAGAAGATCTATAAATGAATTCAGATATACTAAAACGAATACAATATTGTTTCAATCAATTCCTACACCATCAATTGAATTTTTTGCCGAATCTTCCATACATTTTTCTCTAAACTTCATGAATGTTGATTCAAGTGCAAATAAAGGTTCCTGCTGGCATGTGGATGAGGCAAATACAAAACCTTGAAGATAAATGCGAAACCAATTGAGAGCTGTTACTGCTTCTGTACCTGTCAACTATCGAAGATTTAAGGACAGACCTGCGCAGCAATGAGCTTTCGGTGGAGACGTTTTGTCTGGAGGATCATGTCTAGAATTTATGGATCTTATGTCTTGCATCATTCTATATTGCGTCGACAACTTTTACTGTGTTACTTAAGAAACTTTCTCAAATGGGAAGCAGAAGCTGCCATTCATACCTGATAATTTGCAGCAGAAAGATTAGGCTACTGACTATAAAACGAACCCTTTAAAAGTCGTTAAAAAATTTGCCTTGGCTATTATCGATATTCTTCATTACCTTATAAGCTGATGGAATGAACACCACAAATATTTTAGACCCCCATGTGATATTATGCACGTAAACACATAATTTTTCAAAATGTCAATTAATTATTAGCATTATAATTCTGACGATCTAACTACACACAATGAAATATTCATTTAATATTAAAGTTTTGTTAATCTTCGAGCGCTACACATCGTTCACTAAATGAACAAATTCTGCAAGTATTTTTTAATATAAAAAATGTAAAATTGAAATGGAATTCATTGAATTGATGAGCGCAAATATCAAAACCATTAACAATAATTGTCATTTATAGTAACAGCTCTGGAGCGACCTCTTCGTTACGTGAATTACGAAATTTAGGCAATTTAACTGAACATTGGCATATATAGATTAATGACTACATTTAGACAAGATTTACTCGGAACATACCGCTAGTTGGCAAGTATATTTGAAGACATATATTTGTGACCATAATATGACAATCAGGAACAACTTCAACTTTTTACATATTAGAGATAAAAATCATCGATAATAATTACATTGCTTCATCATTCTAACCTTTAAAATGTAGTGATATCAACACGTGAAAAACACTTGGAAAAAATAAAATACATGGAAGCCGTTGATGATGCAACTGAAATACAGAAATTGCCGATATTTTCAGTACATTGTTTGTGCATGTAAGCTCTCGTTGAACGTGGGCCAAGCGAGTAAAACGCATATCAAATTTAAGATAATCGCCAAAAAATATCCGTAAAGAAAGATAGCGGAATCGTAAATCGTCGGCAAAGCACTTTTCTGAGACTGCTTTATCGATTCCTCCTAATATTTTAGAAAAGGCGGGAAAACATCTCGCGAAAAACAGTTTATTGTGAGATAAAGGATGTAGGATTGCATGCAATGGCTGATGAATCGAAGCCTCTCATTTCATAGCGAATGCGAGAGGAACTTAATGCGTGTGGAAGATAGCAGGAGAAATGTTAGTTGGACTCACGCACAAGGCATTGTATCTATTTCAGGGATGGAACCATTTCATTAGGGTCTCATTTCTTTAGCCGACTTTTGCAACACCAACTGTTGAGACTTTAAATATCACTTCCATTAAGACTTGATACATACGTCATATATAGATAAAAATTTTCCGCAATGTAATGAGTGTGCAGAATTAGGTTTGAAAAAAATGTGAAGAATCAGGTTAAACGATATGGTCAGTGTTATTTTTTAAATGTGAGCAAATTCGGTGAAAACATATAGTCGGTGTTATCTTTTAAATGCGAGTAAATTCAGATTAAGCTCATATAAGTGAGGAAATTCAGGTCAAACTTATAAATCCAGGAAAATTTAAAGTCAGCATATAAATGGTTGCAAATTCAGTGTAAATTTATGATTGTGAGTGAGCAAAGTCAGTGTTAGCTTAGTAATGCGAGAAAATTCAGAGTAAATTTAGAAATGTGAGCACAGTCAGTATAAATTTAGCACAGAGTGATCTTACATGAACGTGAAATCAGAAGTTCTCATTACTATCGTATTTGCCTGTGGTACTCCTCGTCTTCATTTGTTATGAGTACGAATAAACGCGTTTTGCTCATGTGACAAATTGTAATAACATTTTGTCCTTCGAGTACATCTATAAACCATGCATTTCAAATAAATGAAGACACTTGGGATTACATCAGAAAGTACTAAATATTCATTTAAGATGCTAATAAGTTTGTAGTTATCACACTGTCTCCGGCCACGTAATTAAGCAAGAGTCATTAGAGGTTTGCTCGTAGAGTGAGATATTGTCGAAATTTCATAAATTTCTAATCCGAGATTTTCGGGTATTCGTACGCTAGAAAATATTCCTGCGTTTAAAAAAATAACCGAAAGTTATTTTAGTATAAATTTTGTAACAATAATCTATAAATCCCAGATGATCCAATTTTTTTATATCTGCGCCGGATTATCATATTAATTCAAAATTTAAATCTAAGTGTAAAATTCACATTAATCATATAAAATAATGACATTCATTTGAGTGAAGATCAAAAGATTAAAGTGGAATCGCACTTACAGCCATTTGCATTCCGCGTGGGGGCATACATCTACAAAGAAAAAACAGATCGGTTGTACTGCACTCATCTTCGTAAAAAGCAGGCCAGGTATATTGAAGCACTTTACTAGCAATTAAGATGCTCCTAATCAATTTACGAGATCAAATTAGTTGAGTCCATTTTCTTCTCTGATTTTGTTCGTCTGAAATGAACTGTACGTTCTAAATTCTAAATTGGACAATTAATGCAACTATTTCAGTACTAGCACAGTTGAAATTTTATATGAAATACAATAGAAAACTTGCGGCAATAAATATGTATAGGGGCAATGATGCATAATGAAATAAATTTATATAAATATTTATTTATTGAAAATTATTGAACATAGTGAAAACTGGCGATAATATTCATTATTTTTTTCGTTAATTATAATTGGTGATAGACAAAGTGAGTCCTTGAACAGTTTTTTCATCAACTTTATTGCAATCTATGAATGTCTCTGATTATGATGCCAAGGTCACGAATATATTCAAACGCATTGCTATGATATTTACAACATCACTTTAATTATCGTTTAATTAGCCAGAACAATATCAGGGAAATAATAATTATAAAGTGGGCCCTCAAGCATGCCCGGAATTATTGTGATAGATACATTATTATTTCATTTATTGTCCATTATTGTGTCTGACAATGAATTCAATCAAGAACAATAAGCCCGTTGTTTTTCAGGCGTAGATCGACCAGAGTGAGCGTTGCTACGCATCCGAATATCAAATGTAATTTTCAAATTAAAATCTATCTCATGTTTCAACTTGTTTACTGTGGCTTCGTCAAGGCTGTTCTTTTGATGAGAGATACATTTTTTATTGTTGAGCTATCAGGGTCAGTAACAGGAAAATGCATTACAGTATAATGCTTGTAAAGGTCATTCTTTCTTTAATATATGAAACAATTTTAATGAAATATTTTCACATTTTTTTATTGTTGAGCTATCCGGGTCGACAGCAGGAAAATAATACCGGAAATTATAATGCTTATAGAGGTAAAGTTTTTTTTAATACAGGAAAAAATTCTAGTGAAATATTTTTTCACAGATTAGGTTTTGTATGACAATCTCAAATTAGATGATTTGGAAATCACCGCCTATTAATCGGCAGTTATATATTATAATGGCTTGCTGGTCAGCGTTGAAATTTATAATGGTTTAATCTTACGATGAAATTATCACAAACTGATAATATTATCTATTAGATAGCCATCGATTAATATTTTTCGGTGGTTTCTTCTTTTTTTATTTTGCTTAGTATTGAAATGAGCTAAATTACAGCCCAAATTTATCTCGTTACGTAACCATAACAAGAAATCTATCATGATTTTAAAATAATTTTAATTCGATTAAAATTTTCAGACATTAAGGGTTCGATGCAGTCTAATATATAGCATTGGAACGCATTGATGACGTAAACACACATTCAGCTTTAATTAGCGCGCCGCTAATTAAGACAAAACCCAGTATTATCCATGTAAAAATTCCTCTTTGTGTTGATTAAATTAATACATTCAATAAACAGCATCTCAATTCAGATCTAGACACCTGCTATTCAAGTCTAAAGAGACAACTAATGAAACATATGACAACCTCCGATATTATGATTTTTGAACAAATAATATCACCACTATATCACCTAACAATTGAAACATTCCTAGGTATTTCTATATAAAAATACGTGCTTAATATTATCATAGATAATATACTGCTCTGGGTGAGAACATTAACGGCCCCGCAGCGTTCTGAAAGTGGAGCACGAGTCTGCCATTGTACGCCATGTTTACAACCAGAAATATCTTAGCCTCATATTGTTTCTGCTGTTCAGAATACGATACGCATATCTGGAAATATATTTTAATGGTTCTTTGTGTTATGCAGACTAGCGCCAACACTGTCGTAATGGAGAACTAAATTTTTATACAGAAATAATATTTATATTTTTCGGATACTTTATTATGAAGTTTGCACCATATTTATCAGACACCTGCGAGTGAACCACTGAGCCTATGCGAATCACAATTTTGCAATTAGCAACTGATTATCCGATTGCATTTCATCATGATCAACAATACGGCAATATGACTAGAAAATAAAACCATTAAGACATGATTAATCACTGAGTTAACGCTACACCATCATTCGTGATATTCCATGAGACATCCAGTCATGCTAATTATTAATATAAATAGTCACCCTGCCGTAAAATTTAATATCAACAATCACTATCCGATCACGATGAATCATAATCATCAATGAGTAATCCAACTGCAATAATTTTTGATAAAAAATGATTATCCAGCCTTCATAAATTACAATGAAAAATGAATCATCCCTGAGTGATAGCATATCAGCAAAGTTAGTAATCCTTGTTATCTAGTTCATGATAAATAGTATTTTACCGTGAGCGAGCAACCTTCACCTGGATTCGTAATGTCGTCTGTAGGCGACAGCGGCAGGGCGCTCCCACTTGCCTATGTTCAGGCTCACGATTTCCGGGTTGTGGGAGGTGCCTGCAGGTTCCGTACTTACATATTTACGAATTTAAAAAACCTTGTCTAATTCCTTTTGCACGTAAGGAAATTAAAATGAAGCAAGATATTTTCGCATTGAACCACGTTTTTCACGAGAAAATGTAATATTCATTATTGTCATCAAAATATTTTTCCATGCTCAACTTCCACAACTTCCACTGTGACGCCAGATTTATTGACTCCTACAATTTTACTGTATCTTCGATATTGTCTCATTCAGCTGAGGTTGTGTAATTTGATTAAAAAATATCAACTGTCAACCTGCATTTACGTGATCATTATTCGTTTATAAATGTATGGTGTACAACGAATCAAAAATTGTTATTTAAATGAAGTATTCATTATTCAGCTACGATATTTATTCGTTGGGTAAACTCTTAGAACATAAAAATGAAAATAATTATTCTCTCAACTTTGGTGGCAAGGAAGAATTTCTTGCCAATCGTAACGATGCACATTCCACAACAGACGAACCTGGATTTTTGTCATCCCTTATAATTGAAATCAAACGCTCTGCTATGAGACAAATTATGACTATTTACATCTTAGATAACATCAATAAGAATTTGTCGAGTTTAATAATACTTAATAATTTGCCTCACTCCAGGGCAGGCACGATGGATATCTGAATTAATTCTCTGTTTCACATATATCATCAATCCTTTTGAAAACAATCATTAAGGAAAACAGATTTTGAAATGCTGCATAGCCGCTGAGTAATGAATGCTGTTGCGCGAACGTGTTGCATAAGCAGGTATAGCCTCGAACGTAACCGAGAGAATCATCATCTGTAATATATTCAACTAGAGTATTTCTTCACTTACTCAACATCTAAGTTGGTCACACGAACAAATATGTGCTCAATCAATTTTCCTATTATTCATTATTACCCAGGATTAGTTGGATCCGTTGAACTTCAGACCGATATTGTGGCACTACAGACGTAAAAGGCTTACGTATAAGCTTATTAATTCCATCCGACATGAGCTTGCCATTAGTCTATGGTTCGTGTTAATGGGAATTGCTGTCCGCCTAAATTAATGCGTGATATTTATTTGAATAGGATTAACTTGAATAATAAGTAGTATCTTGATAATAAAAACGCAATGCCTTGCCTTATGGCAATACATTGTGCATTTCTTGACGAATATAAGGGTACCCGAGTCGACTATAATTAGGCTCATTAGCAATAATTTAAGGTCTCACCTAAATCGATTTATATGAGTTTGAAGGTCATATGGAATACTCTTAGCGAATGAGATGTCATCTTGGCGATTGAAAGACTTGAGGTTAATTGTGTTATTTAGGTTTTCTCAAAGATGTTACGTAGCATCAGATTTATCCTGCCCTTCTCCGTACAGATGATCAATAAGAATTGAGAATATACCGTTAGTTATTTTCAAAGTAAAGTAAGTTTAGTTGAAGAAAGACTCGTTCAAAACTATATCTAACATGCATGAAAACTGTATTATGAGCCCATATAAAATTTGACTATATCTTTCTTTTGTATTTCAGAACCAAATTGAAATCAAATATATTTGATTTCAAGCCCAATATTCCCAATCCCATATATTTGATTTCAATCTTCCTCCCAAACATTTTGTAATGCTTCGCGATTCTACCATTAAAACAAAAATTCAGATGCTGTTAATATTATGATACCGTTGCTATTGCTGAAAAGCTCTAGAGCAGGATCTCTATTTCTTTAGTGCCTTTCTCAAACAAACGCACAATCACGGAGAAACAAAATTTTCAATTAATAAATTTGCAATGCGTCGTAGTTCGCTTAATTTTCCAGCTTCACCGGTTGTTTTATTTATTCATAATTATCGATATTTTAATCATCCCTTGTAGTCTGCTTGGCAAGAATTCAAAAGCAAATAATATTCACCATTTCTTTTGAAGAAAAACGCATCGGAGTCCAGCTCCATCGTCAGTTCAAAGCCTAAACACAGGTACAAACAATTAGCAAACTAAATAGCAATCTGTTAACACAAAACCTCCGAGGTTTTGTGCAAAACAAAGACAAGGCTACAACTCAGCTGATCTTAAGGGCAGACGTGGCCAGGCTGTGGTCCGTTGTAGCGGTCGTAACGTCCATGCCTTCAGAATAAATACAATATTACGTGGCCTCCAGGGCTGCCGAGTGGAAGACCTTGTGTCACTTCAACTTCTGGCGCTGCCCTTTTCCATGCCCAGTCTTACTCATAGAAACATGCGCACAAGTTACTTGTGTCGGAACTTGGCTCGTTTGCCCTGGGATTTATTTATTTTCTTTGACATAAAATTATACGTGATTATTGATACTTAAAGCAGGTTGCATAAACAGGGGAGAGGGGGAGATTATGATGCCTTAATGTAGAGTAACGCCAACGCAATCACGATTCGCCAAGCCGCCTTTTTTCTTGTGCACAGCCCAACTAAAGCTGTAGAGATCGGTTAACCTCGGCCCTCTGAAGTTCACGCACTTGACCCAGGCATTCAGCGGGAGCTCGCGTGTGACCTCCAAACGGATGTTTGGCAGCATCTGTACTGCTTTTTATGTTGTTTAGCCACGCATGGGTTATTTCATACCGGCCAGTGAAGTTTTTGTCTTGTTTCTTGTCTGAAAAATGAAATCGATGGGTCAATTGTTTTATGGAAAACAAAGCTGTGCGCCCAAATGAAGATCGGCATTATGAAGCTGAAAGTCGGGCTTCTGCCAGTGTGCGAACCTGCTAAATTTACTGAACCAGTGCAAGCCGGAAATAAGTTCTTCATAAACACAGTATTAACATAACAGTTAAATTTATTGATTTTAAATGTTGCGGATATTGATGCTGGATCAAATCAATGCATTCAATAACATGACCAAAAAAAATCTAGACCGAATTTTAAACATTGATTTCGTTGATCACTGATATAGATTATAGAAATGATACACGAGTGGGAGTCATATCGCACTAATTCAAATGTTGACATAACATATTTAGGATTTTCAACGTGGTGATCTTCCGATCATAAAGAAACTTTGCTCATGAGGGTAAAACTAATGGTTCCAGAAAGAAATTTATGTGAGCAAAATTAAATGTAACATTTATTATTTGATCGGCACGTTTTACCTTTACTTGCGAAATTTAAAATAAAAATCCTGTTAAGTGTCATAAATAATACTTACAAGTGTGCTTTACCATCCGGACTTGTGGATGAATTACTTACAAATAAAAAGTGTTCCCTATTCGACTATTCCATGTTGTTTTTTAACTCGCTATAGTATTTCGAGTAAATGTAGTAAGAACTACTAAAAATTTACATCGAGTTAACAGCTAACCAAATTAAGTTATGTGAAACTTTTTGAACTTTTTGAAGCTCACATTTTTGCATATTAAAATAATTTTCATAATATTATTAAATTTATGTTTGAAGGCATTATGATGGATTCGTTTAAACTTCAAGTACCGCATTTTGAAGCTGAATTTTAAACTAGAATTTCAAGGACATGGCGCTGTTCAGTGTTGGACATTTAATTTTTTTTTGAGGTGCATGCAATTCCATCAAGGCCGTTAGGGCATAAAATATTCTAATAAATCATAAAAATTGCGAAGTTTTGGGACCAGAAATGTCATAAAAATCTGTTAGCTTTCTTTGAGCGATTGTATATAACAATCATATACGGTAACTTAGCAGTTACTGTGTAGGATTACCGAGTCAATTCAAAATCGGTCAGAGCTCGAGAGGCTTGAAAGTCTCACTTGAACTTTGTGAGCCAGATACAAATTTCTCAAATCTCAGGTAGAAATTTTAAAATAAACATGATATACATATATATACCTATCAGATGTCAAATATTATTTAAATTCCCAATGTGGGACACAATGTCACTGTGTTGAATGTGGAGGGCATCGATATTTCAAAAGTGAATTGGGAAATTCAAATGAATAAGAAAATAATTATTGGCGGTTCAATTTATAGTTGGAGCCAAATTGTTATTTCTCACATTATTTTTCTTAGGAAATATGTAACATCGAAATACAATTTTACTGATGAATCATTTATTTTCAAAGTTGTGTTCTTCGTTTTTTTTGTGTAGATTACATGAAAAGGCTAGAGTGAAGCGAAGATCTTCTATGAGATGTTCACAGACATTGCTCCCAGAAAAAATACTAATGAAAAGCATTAAAAGGTATAAAGGAAATTGTACACAAAATGCAGTAAATACATGAGAAACAAAATTACTTTTCTTCAAATCAAGTTGAGAAACATGCCCGAATTTTTATTGGAAAAAGTCACAAACCAATATTTATGGTGGAAATAATAATTTTGAGTTCACACGTTCAGTCAGGCCTTAATTTGTTAAAATTTTAAAATCGAGGACTAGGCAGAAAGTTTATCAATAATTTTTCAACGATCCTACATGATAATCTAAACGATCCTATCGTTGTTGAGAAAAACCTAGGCGCCACTTGCCACTTAGTCATAAAATTTTTTATAAAGATAGCCTGATTTATTATATTTTATTATCGAAACCTAACATAATTAGCTGCTAATTTCTTTCGAGTTTAAAGTTATTTCCCATGAGTGTCTCGGTAAACACTAGGTTCGCTTTGGTCATCAAGAAACAGTCTATGATCTTGCAGACTCTAATTGGAATAAATAATTTATCTCAAGCTAGAAATAGTGTTGATATATCAAGTTGAAAAAATCTCATCGTAAAATTTTGCAATAAAATTATTCAAGAAATATTGTAATAAAAGTCTTTTGTTGGCAGTATAACCGCCGTTATTCTGCAATTGTTCAGTGCAAAAACAAGCATCCACTGTGAGGAGATCCGCGATAAAATATTCCAGCTAAAACGTTAAAATATTCGAGCTTTCACATTCTTTCCGTCAAAAGAATAACACGAAATCTTGATCGTGCCTCGAGTTCGATCTTACTACAGCTAGAGCAACAATCATCGGCCACACGCACATCTGACGCTGCGATCCATCACGACGTCTCGTTACAATTCTGCTTTCCCTCTCGACCGCATGTCTCGGCAAGGCCTCAGCTGCTCGTATGAATGACACAATGCACTTGAACCTTTCTCTTTCATCAGAGCGGGAGGATGTGATGTATGGATGTCGCACGCACTAGTCTCGGTTTATTTGTTGGCCCAGTATTAGGGGGAAGGCTGCAATCATCTGCATAAAAATGCCATTGAAGTTTTGGATGATCGTCTCTTATTTAAATTGTTCAGAATTGAAAAACTAGAAAGTGGCAAAAATTGATTAAATAAAACTGAGAAGGGGGTAAAACTTGCTTGGACAAACCTGCGATTACGTAATTTCTTACTGTAAATTAGGGTAAAACTTGATTCATGTTTAAATGATGATTCACAACATCGAGTTAGCTGTTAAGTATTGCAATATTGCTTGGTCTCCCAGACCACCTGTCTTCGGTCGCACAATACTCAGTAATTATATCGTCCTCAGAACCTGTAACTTAATTTGTTATCCTAGCACGAGGTGAAAGGACCTTTTGAGATGACATACAATCCTGAGACGACTAAACAATGAGATTAGGCTACAATATATACACTCGAAACATGTCATAATAGAGATATATTTATATTCTAGACGGTTGTAATCAAATGGCAGAAGGTTCAAGGAGAAGATCCCATATTAGCTTTAAATTGAAAAATGGCATTAATTAGAATATCATAAGTAGCAAGTAAATGCAAATCTTAACTAGCGTAGACATTATTTTTCGCTTGAAAACCTCAAAAAGCATAATTGAGAGACTAATACTTTGACTGTCAATATCTGTTGGCATCATTGTGAGTCTAAAATTACAGCTAAAATTTTGGCCGGTGTCATTTAGAGTCTAGAACGTGGCCTGAAAATATCAGCTGACACTGTTTTATATTGGCTTTTTATTGCCGTGCTTCTTGCAATCGCTCACGAGATGGATACAAAAGAAATGGCACAGAGGCAGCGAGGTTGGTTGTCTCGGTATAGCACACGGAATGATCGACATGCAACACAACTCCATCCTCGCTTCAAGGATCTTATGTGACCTCGCACTGGCAGGTCACGGTATCTTAGTGTCACTTATTAGTTTAATAGTAGACTAGTCGTTTCGTGAACAACAATTATTATTAATAATTGTGCTACTTATCATTGCTATCCACATTAGAGTACCATTGCATCAGAAGTTGTCTAAGCTGGCTTTGACTTATCAGCCATCACAACTATACACTAACAAACTAGTAGTTCAGTGAAGTATGCATCTCCTAGTACCTAGTAGTGTGCAGTAGCTAATTGAACTATGTATGGCATATTAGTGTACCTGTCGATTAGGAACTACGTTTCACCAAGTAGTGTATCTGTGCTATAGTGAACTAAGTATCACCTAATAGTGTTGGAGTAGTTCGGTGAATGATTATATCACTTAGTAGCGAACGAATAGTTCAGTGAATGTTTATAGACTACGTATTATTACTCCACTCTGCATGATCATAAAATCCTCTATACATCAGTTTTTAAATCGTTGATGGCATTTACTTCCATTTTTATTTCCACAAAAATCAATGGATGCGAGGAATCTTAATTAGATCTACCTGTGTCATTTACTTTAGTGAACTTAATATTCAAATTAAACTAAAAGATTGGGCGTGTTGCGATGTTGCAATGTGCAAGAAACTTCTAAGATTCAATATTTTTAAACATCATATATCTAAACATTCAACTATTGTTGATATATGTTTATATTTTGAGTCAGGACTAAGTAATGACAGTTGGTTATAAATGCTCACACTTGGGATAGTTTGAAGAACAATAAAAACTTGAATATTGGAAGCATCCTCAGCATTTATGCCAGTGTACTCGTTTGTTTGCCATTATTAGGCACACAATGCAGACAGCAACAGGCATGGAAAGCAATGAGCGAGCGGGGCAGCGCAAGTTGCCCTTCATAAAACATTGCGATAAAACTAAACATCGAGATCACCTAACACAATGATGAAGAAAACACGCCCTCCTCTTGAAGGCGACGCCGTGTTATAGGATGAACTAAGCTGTTGTTCAGTGTTCGGGTGCGGAGGCAGCGCCATCCTTGGCCCGCGCTGGCCATGTAAACGCACGTGGGGTTATATGGCTCCTCGGCCTTGAAGTTTCATCTGGACCGTTCCAGAATCTTGAGCATCCTTTCTGCTTTACTGTTCGAAAAACGGTCGGACAGGGGTTTTATTGACTGAAATAAATCCATATCGTAGTTGTTGTGGGTAAGTTAGCATATGAAGCCCGAACTATCTTGGTCGAATTTCACGGGACGGCTAGCCGCCGCTAAAACGCCACTCCAACCGTTTTTTCTCACCGTTTTATCTAACCGTTTTTCGGACATTGTTGAATCTGATTTCGAGCTAGGCTTTACTGTTACTTTCGCGATCTCGACGTCACGGTGCGCCGTGTATACTGAGATGGTTCGCAGCATAATATAAAATATTTTTAAGTGAAATTGAGATCGCAGACTTTTGATTTGTGCAAACTGGTCCGTAGACCACATTAATACAGCTTTACAGGTGACACAGCAAAGTATACGACCACGATTTCCGCTGCCTATCCATTCTTCGCGTTACTCATTGCAAAGATTCTCTAAAAGTGATCGACTTCCTCATTTACGTTTGATGTTGCAATGAAGTTTGTGAACTGGAATCTCAGGGCTGTTCTAATTTACTCCCATCCCAGTCATAACAATTATTATTGCTCATGGTATCAGAGGCAATTACGACAAGGTGAAGGTTAAGAATCGCCGCCCACGAGAGCGTGAGCAGAGCGACTGTTGACATTGAGGCCTTTCACGATTATGGTTGCCACTTTCTCATGCGTAATTAACTGAAATAATTTTCGATGATGAGCTTATTAACGCTCGCAGTTTTATGCTTAGGCTTGGAGATTCAAATCTTACGATTTACTTTAGTCTACTTAAAAATGAATTTAAGGTATTTGTCGTACTATATGTTAAAAATTTTCAGACAATTAGGAAGACATCAATGAAGAAATTACTTGATATTGCGTAGAGTGTATTGGAGAAGAAAACAATCGACTAACTATGACAGTTTTTTTAAATAATTTCGCATTTAGTGTGAGAGGCAGAGAGAGTACTAACGAATGTTAAGTTTAAATCAGTCATTATTCATATTAGGAATCAAATAATACATTGTAACGAAGTAGATATTGCTTGGCAATGACAGACTTGTCATTAATTGACGACGAAACAAAGGAAAGCAAATTGCACTAAAATGGCTATTTGAGTTCCGCGATTAAAACTGTTAAATCAATTTAAAATCTGCCCTTCAGCGCATCAAGGAAATTACCACTCAGCTTCTGAGGCCATCATCCTGAGAACAGCGATCGAGAGTCTGAACGATTTGATAGTGATAAAAAGTTATTCATGTGCGGCTATTGCTATAGCTGGAGGGTGAAATTTTTCTTGTTCTAGTTGAACGTTGTAATGAGAATTGTTCTGAGTTTTGTAAAAAAGCTGTAGAATTCTTATTGACGCAACTACATGCAATAACACGGTGACATTGATTACAATAATCTTTTTAATGTTTTAGTAATTTTAATAGTATTATGATCAACTTTGACCATAGTATAACGTATATTAATTTATACTGTATGTATTACCTTCTTAATGTTCCTTATCCCCAAAAAATAATATCAGAGACTGTTAAGAGATAAAGTTTTCAGGGTAATAAGTAACTCTTTGTTCAAGAGAGCTTATATAATTTTAATAATCACATCGGTAGCTCGTGCGTAAAATGAGCAGCACGTTAGGTGAAACGGGCTTAGAAGGCTCAACGACAGAAAATGCACCACTCAACATGAGTTCTGTGTCAAGTGGTGCCTCTGATATACCAGCCACTCAAAACATGAACCTCACTACAGTCGCTCCACCCAAGCTAAGCAGGCCTTTGGTCGGTTCTGATCCAAACGAAGCTGTGAGTATAATGTCGCCTGATATGCTGAAGCCCATGGCAACGTCTGCACCAGACAATGCATCAAGTCTAATTACATCAAATTCCTCAGAGCCTTTGATCACTATTGATGTAATAACTAGTCCACCATCCAATTCTTCCCACATGACAGACGTAGACTTTTTTGAAAACACTCGCACCGAAATTCCATTCTACGACACTGACATCACATCCCTTGATGTTTCCAACGACACTACAGAAGCCCCGATATTCGATACAGACTTCGGAGAAAAATCAAACGACACCTTCAATCCTTTCCTGGCCGACGATTATGACTACTATTATTTTAATCCTGACGTCGAAAGAGAGCCCTACGATTATACTCAAGTGGACCAAGATAAAAAACGTGAGGAAGTTTTGGCGTTGTGGAAGAATGTTGATATTCCTCCTGCAATAAACTATGCAGACTTTACGCCCAGGGATTTAGACCCGTACTTCTTAGTGCTGCCTCCAGTGCTGTGCTTAGCCTTCTTGTTGCTGGTGTTTGTGCCTTGTTTCCTCTTGAAGCTCAGAGACGACATCAGGGAAATCTCCGGGAAGCCAAGGAAATGGGGTAGCCAACGATACCGCAAGCAGAAGAACATCACCCATGAGGTGAGGAATTTTTTAATCTATTTAAATAAAGCTTAATCTTCCTCTATTTTGGCCAGGAAATTTTTACTTAAAAAATGTGGATTGGGATATGTTAAGGTGAATTATACCGTACAAAGGCCTAGCAACCATTTTTCGAACTTTCATTCCATAATTTGGAGTCAACATGAATGACCTCAAATATTATAGGATTGGGTTATCTTCAGTGCCATCCGTATAGGCTACCGAAAATAATTATGTTATCATTCATCAACAAATTTCAGTAACCGGTAAAAACACCGAATGAATTTTCTCAAGAACTTCTGTAATAGGTAAAAACAAGTCTAAATAATTGCCGAAAATTAAGTTGTTTATATATGCATTCACATGATCTTACGCAAGCCTCTGCCAAAAGTTTTTATTTTATTTCTGCGAAGTGTCTATTGCGTCGTCAACCGGTCTAATCCATTAGAAAACAACAAAACATTTCAAAAGCGAAGTAGCAGGCTCACACAGCATTGCAAATGAGATGCGTTCAACAAGAATCGCTGACCGTGAACACGCATTTCCTGGCTTGGAAATTTCCTGCCTGAGAGCCTTGAAGATACGTTTGATCTACGCGCGTCACCGAGCTTAAAAACAGGGATGAAAAACACAACACACGTGTTAGTCAACCTTTAAGTCGTTTACTTTCTTTAAGTCGTTTACTTTTAAATGTCAACAAAATTCGATTTATTTTTTACGAATTTATGAAGAAGCTGATTTTAATGGAATATATATAAAGCAAGAAAATAATTATTAATTAATTATTTTTAATAATAATTATTGGTAAATCAATGACCGCCCCAGAAGGAGTTAAGTGTAGTTTGGAAAACTTCTATTAATTTCAGAATAAACATAATACGAATACCTTTTGTAGTTGCCATTATTTGTAATTAACAGAATTTCAATCCTCAGAATCCTGTATTTTATTATTTAATGTAGTTATTTCTACCGAAATTTCAAGACCGAAACATAGTAAAAATATGCTGAACCCGCGTGTGCAGCGATCGTTACGTAATAAACAAGGACTCGGTTGACTTCATAGTTATTCTTTTATAATTTAATAACGAAAAGTTTACATTCTCAATTTGTCATATTCTAGGTAATAAAAAATCCTCATGAGAAGACTTTATCTATTATACAAATTGATTTAATTTGTTTGAAAATAGAAATTTAAAACGAAGTAACGCATTCATATGTTTTGTTATACCATTCTGTTTTTCATAATATTCAGTCGGAATTTTATCATATATTCCAGTATTTCAATGATTCCAATTACGTTCAACAAATTTTCAATTCTGGTACGATTTAAGCAATTTTTTTTACAGTGACGCTTGAGAATTTGTATCTTTAAAAACCTAGCTAATTTGCAGTTGAAAATATATTTCAGAGCTTCCAGATCATTGACCCAGAGTGGCAGATGGTGGCTGGAGGCAAGGATATAACAGCCAATCCTTTGGGAGGTGAGAGGGTAATCATGTACATTACCTGGTGTGACTGACACTGCATTACCTGGTGTGACTGACACTGCATTACCTGGTGTGACTGACACTGCATTACCTGGTGTGACTGACACTTATCTCTGCATTACCTGGTGTGACTGACACTGCATTACCTGGTGTGACTGACACTGCATTACCTGGTGTGACTGACACTGCATTACCTGGTGTGACGGGTTAGACATCTGGAATGTCTGACGCATATCACCATAAAATTTTGGCTCAATATCGTCGCATCCAAAGCCAAAAACTAATTACAGAGAAAAATCACTATTTGCAGGAATAAAAAAAATGATGCGAGACGAATTATTTAGGTATATGCATCTCTATGAATCACGTACATTATTGCTGCCTCCAAACAAGCAAAACGAGTTTTGTAATTTGGTACTGCATCTTGTCAGTTATTGCAAGGCTCTAATGACTATTTTGTTCCACCGAAGCACGAGGAAACCAGAGTTGTGATGTAATTTAAGGAGCTGTTTAGTATAGATAATTTTATTTTTCACTATAAATTTATAATTACTTTTGCAATGACTAGTCCGGGGTTCTGTCCTAGGAAGCGCTGACAGCGTTGTTAGAATATCAAGACGATCCCTGGTTCTTGATGCGCAGCAACAAAGATGTGAATATGACAATTACGTTCAGCATTTCCACTAATTCTCAATAGACGCTGAACTTGAACAATCATAGTGGCATCCCTGACAAAATTTAGAGTCACCCCAGCTTCTGGTAATTCAAATCAGAAGCTGCTGCGTCTATAAATTTTCACTGGGGTCCAGTACAAAATAAATTCCACTCTCCGCTCATCCGTCATCTGAGAACTAGGATGCCACGGGAACGCAAAAATTCAGAAACATGTTTTTTTAGAATAACAGTATCATTATGTTTATGACTGTCATTTCATGCTATTAAACAGAAATCTTTAACTACTTGTTGCCAGCATTTCCATGATATTACTAACCGCGCAAGATTATTCCATGTCTCCATATATGTTGTCTTCTCTTGATCTAAAATATCGTCGGAACAAGTGCAGCTTTCAAACATAACAAACGCGCGTATCGTTCTGCCTGTAATGATATTGTGACCAATGCTCGACCAGCTCCAGTCCTGTAGTTCATGGTTATCTTCAAGCTCGTAATCCGATTTATCTTCCAATAAACGAATTGAGCCGAGCCAAACGAGCAGTGTTTTGCTACCAATCTGCTTTTCATGGCAAAAATTACGCGGCTTTATTTGACTTTGTGGGCAGGAAATTCTTCTGGTCCACTATGACCGTCATTTGTCGTTAAATTTTGAGGCATTGCGGATTATACTTTTTTGAAAGAGTTAAGCCGATCATTGGAAATAAAGATCCCGTTCTTTTGTGCCCATCTCGTATGATAGACAGAAAAATCTCCATATGATTTCAATTGCAACGATAAATCGTGAAATTTCACTCAGTGAACTCTGCATAACGTTTGAAATTACGAACTTATGAACATTTAATTGAGAGACCCAGCGATATCCTTAATTAATACATTTTACCGCAAGTTGTTGTACTTTATCTTTGTATTGCTTTTTTCCCAGAGTCCAAACCCAGCACGAGGTCACTTTTTGTCCGACATAACTTGAAATAAATAAGGGAGAAACGTACGAGTCGGACAACGCTTTTTAATGAAAGATGTTCTGAAAATGTCCAGCAGTGGTACTTGATTTCACAGAGTTCTAATATCATAAAACATTGTGTAATATTATTATTACCAAAATCAACGTTTGACAACTAAACCTTCTTGTTTCAGACGTGCAGTACGTGATGCCTGCAGGAGCAAGCGGTGGTCGAAAGAACACTTACGACAAACCCAACGCTACGACGATAGCAACGGGCCACGCCAAGGAGAACCCGGCATACGTGGAAGAGAACGAGGTCTCCCTGGACCAGCAATCCAGGCCGGACCCTCCAGTGGACTACAGCGAAGAAGAGGTCACCTGTGTCCTGGACAAAGAACAAGAAGAATCCGAAGGTGGCCGTTCCCAAAAGGATTCAGAAACAGGGCCTGTGAACAGCCCTGATGGTGCCGAGACTCCCACTGAGGATGGCCAGAGGGCCATTGATGGTAATTTTAGCACGGCCCCCAAAGCGACCTATCCTAAGTTTACAGGATGGAACAAGGACTTGTATTCCAACGGAGCAGGCTTCGGCCCCCCGGCGAGAAAAAGCAATGGTGCTAATGGCAAGCCTGGAGACGATCCTGAGAACCCCACATGGGGAATGTATTAGTTGTGCGATTTTTTTAGCATTAGCAAAAGGGAATTATTGATTAGTTTATATGTAGATTTCCGATCATGATAACTCGCCAGAACAAAAACTGTGCAAGTTGCTTGACAACTTGCGAAACTCCGAAAACTATTCAATGGAATTGATAATTTGCCAATAGATTCAATGGAATTGATAATTTTTGCCTGAGAATATTTCGTAATTTTTATCAAGAAGTCACTGAATTACAAGCGAATTCACTCCGAAAATTTCAAACAATATAATACAAATATTTGTGGAACATCATTTTAATTCCTAATTTATGTTTGTGGGAAGAAGCAGTTTCGACAAGTAGAAACATAGTCTTTTTACATAGGAAGCGAGCGCATTCATTTCGCTCACTTTTCATGACAAGTCAAACCAATGTTCTAGTAGGCCTTACGTGACTTTCCTTTCTTTTACAGAATTTTTAGATATGAAATAATGTAAAGACAATAAACACCAATAAAACATTATAGACAAAATTTAGTCGGAAATTCATATACTTTATCCAAGTGTGAATTTCTCCGTGCTATGATTGTAACCCTCGTAATTAGTCAAATAAGTTGATAAACTTTCGAGGCGTTTGTTGCGAGATGATGCCATTGGTAGCTAGGTAGCTTGTAAATATTGCGTTAACTTTAATATCTTGAATTCTATATCTTTTAATCTTTCATTCTCTCGTAACTGCCTTAGATTCAAAAACGGATGAAAAATGTCTTCATTCTACATTAGCTAAAATGCAAGTAAGATCCAACGTAAAATACAAACATCAATATTAAATTCAAATGATTTTAATGGAATCTTGATCGATGTTTTACAATAATTTTAGAAGTATAAAGCATTATGATCATTAAGTTTCTATGGTTTGGGTTTAGGGGATGGATATAATTTTAATAGAGTGTTCAGACATTTTGTTGCTCGAAGATTTATAGGGTTGATCTAAATTTTTGTCGTGACGGCCAATGTTATAAGTAAATGGCCTATGAGGAGATACGTTCAATCTTAATAGATTCTATTCCAGGAAAAGTTGCATTCTTAATTAAGTGTGAACGCATTTGTTGTTGTGCATTCACACTTAATAAAGTGTGAATGCATTCTTAATAAGTGTGAATGCATTTGTTGAATATACGACCTTACAAAGAATTTCTAAATAATCGATATAAGATCTTGCATATTATCACCACTGAGTCTTCAGTTTCAAGGAACTCTAAGTAAATTTCAAGCGAAACGTTTAATAAACCTTGCTAATTTGCTTTTCATTTCACATGAAGAAAGTTTTAAACAAAAATTTTCTTTATTTGTCATAGTAGCACGAATTTAAGGAGACAGTGGACTACAAGCAGTCATCGAATACTGGATAATGTTTCAATATTTAGTTCATTGAGAAGAAAAAATAATAATTGTACAACCTCGGTGTTTGAATTTATGAAGTTATCATCTTCATTTTTTGTGAGCAGAGACTTGCGCATATAGCTCGTCTGGTTGTAGCTCTATTATATGTTGTACGTTGGTTTCGTGAAGAGTGAAATGAGGAGTATAAACTTTCTCCTTTATGGTAAATTTGTTTGAATGTTTCGATATTATCTATTCTGGTTACGTACCATCGTGAAATTCGGCAGTGATTTCTCATTCTCATATGTCATAGATTTTTAATAATCCACAGTCAAAATTGGAAGTATATAACTATCGATGAATTTTGACGATCATTTCTTATGGAGTCAGTCTTTAAGTGTGATCATAATTAGCAAACAAATGACGTATCACAAGTATATTTTTTCGTCAAGCTGCAAGGAGAATGGAGAACAGCGATCCCATTTTTTCGATCCCAACATTCTCATTTCATAACACATTACCAGTCTCGTTTTCAATACACGCAAGCTCATGCCACCACCTAGCATACCAATATTTTCCGTAATCACAGATACACACTATTGTAGTCGAGTGACTAAAAAAATGGGAAACGATATGATAAAATATTTAAATTCATTCAAGCATCAATTATCAGTAAACACGTCATTTTCGATGAAAACTCGTAGTTTTTCGAAAAAATTGATAGTAATATCACTTATTCTTAAACGTGAAATGCAAACAATCCAAATCCTGCAGGATTAGATCTCCGGCTCTTCAATTTGAATTTACTCAATGCTTATTCATTGTTCACCGAAATTCCCAAAAGTGCACATGACCTGTCTCAAGACACGTCGAGATAGAATGACTAAAGTCTCTTATAACAGGTACAGAAGATCCGAAATTCGTTCTCTAACATTACTTGTAAGCTCAAGGTTATAGCTTTTCTTTTAATTTTATAAACACGTTTTGCAAATGCAGTATAATGTGAAGGCTGGCAGTTCTTCTCTTGATGAAGCAACTCACTAAAATGTTTTGTATTTTTGGAGTAACTTCTGTAGGCCTGAGTTGCGACGTGACCTTGCTAAACAACAGTAAGTTGAGTTCAATCTCAGTACAGGCATTCTCTAAGCAATTCATTAACTCGTAGTGCATTCTCTTTAACAGCGTTTAGGCTGCATTTTGCAGTATTTTTTGTCTTCCATGAGATTTTGATCACCTGAAGACGACGGATTCAATATGTTTTACATACATCGAATAACTAAATTGACGTTTCATTTCCTCCAATAAGACAGAAATAACTTGTAACAAAAAACTTGTAACAAAAAACCGGATGTACCAGAACAGAATAATACAAAATATTGGCACGGAGTTGCTAGAGATGCTTTTTTGATGCTTAAAAGAAACATCATCAGTTATAATGAATCCCGTGATTCCATAAATCCATCAGCGCGACTTTTTGCCATCCTTAATTTCGCCAACTCAAACGCCGTTTGAAAGAATTCTGCAATAAATTAAAGAGCCAAACCTATTTAATTAAAGGATAACCCGTTGAAAACTCTTAACTAACGCAGAGATTCCAGTCATCTCATATAATGAAATAAGACTGAGACATAAAACTTATATTTCTTAACTTCTTTCACATTTGTTAAGTGCTATAATATTTGAGATTTAAGAACATCACTTCATTTAATTCTCTTAATAGTTATTTTGCTTAATTCTAATGATTGTTAAAAATAACTCCGGCATTATTGTCATTTGATTCATATCTAACTTAGAACTCTCATTTGAATCCTTTCAGAAGCTGCAAAACTTTTTTCCGGTCGTTTTAAAGCACATTCACTCAATTATTGCAAATGAGTAAATTCACTCAATTATTGCGAATGAATAAATTCACTCAATTGAGCTTCGACTTATGTCCCAAGCGTTCTTTACCCGACCGTTCCGCAACGCCTCATTTTCTTAGTCATCTAAATAAAATTTAAGGTCAAGATGAAAAGAAACACGGCATTGAATCAAAGTTAAATTATTTCCAGCGCACCCTGAAGCAGCGGCAAAATTCCCGAGAGCGTCGGGAGTGTCGGAGTGCTTTTGGGTAATAACCCAGAACAACGAGTATCCTGGATACGCGTTAGAATAAGCCATGTATATTTACAAAACTTGTAGAAGAAAATTTTCACTAATTTTCTTAACAAAATAATTGGAACACTTTTAGATGGGGAATGTGAGACAGAACTTGTGGTAAAATACATGTTTTGTTAATGACCAAAGAATGACTCTCATTAGAAACTAGTTGGTTAGCCTAGGCGTTTTCTGGGCTTGATTCGTACCTGCAGTTTTGGGATCCCAATCCCGCCATTCCCATCACCCTTAATCTTGTTAATAATAATAAAGCTATTTTATTATAATTATACTGTATAGAGAACCCTTCAAATCAACAATAAACATCGAAGAAAGGAGAATTTCCATATTTCAAAACTAGATCTAGTTTGCTTGTTGGTTAAAGTTTGTTAATTGTTAATGATTCAGGGTAGGGAGCATCCTGAAGTCTCAGACAATATAATAATTAATGTGCTTTTCACAGGAAATGAGTAGTTTACATTATATTTAAAAGAGTTAAAATTCATATATTACATACCTCATAATTCTGGAGCAAAAAATATTTGCGATTTAGTTCTCTTAAAAAATCGTGATCACAGTAACAATGGAAACAGTGTCAATTTCTGACAATATGTTCACAAAGCCTACAGCAAGAACTGTTTTTCAATGAAACTAAGTCATGATCATTCCGTTTCATTTTCATTTAAAGTTCAGTTGACGCCGCGCAAACACCTCTTAATTATGTCTGATTTCCCAACTTTCCCAGCAAGACTTCTCAAGTCTCCAAAAAAATTCATTTTCTCGCAAAGTTCTGGAGGAAAAATTCATTTAAGGTTTTTGGTGACTTGTCTGCTCTCAATAGAGGAAGCCCAAGAAGACATCAGCGTGTCTTTTATTTGCAATAAAGTTGAAGGCGGTAAATAATCAGTGGACCGAAAAGCTGAAAGAATTATTTGCTCTCTAAAATAAAAGAACGTATAAAATAAAAGAATAAAGTCAGCACAGGCGCATTTATATGCTGGCATTTCCGAAAATTTAGTTCCTTCCATTCGCTTTCATTTTTCATTAGTTGTATAATTAAAAAGATGTATTATTCTCCAACTTTTCGTGCGAGAAATATATTAGCAATTATCACATGGAATGAGAGATTCAGAAATTAATCTCAGATCTCACATGTCGATCTTACCCCAAACTCATGCAACTCACATTTTACCCTAACACTGCAAAATAAACTCGCGAGCCCGTTGTAACCAAACTAAAACTCACGTTCTTGTAACCAAAACCGGAGCAAAAGATTAGTTTTTGCCTAATAATTCACAATATTCCAGTACTTCGTTGAACTTTATTCAGCTATTGAAGATTCCAAGTGAACTTAATTAATCCACGTGATGCGCGATAGAACTGAACTAGTGAACAAATAATGCATTATATAATAATCAAAATTAGAAGATGAGCAATTTCATATATAATTAATAACCTTAGTAAACCTAATGCACGGCAAGATTTCGAAATTTTTGAAAACAGAAACACACATTGCCATTCGTGGGCCTAAATGAAGAAAAACATTTACGAAATTTTAGCCACTGTGCCAGTAACCGGCTACGCTAAATAAATATTGACCCATGCATGCATCACGCTCGTTATTTCGAGCAACCACAGAGTTAGCCAGGTTTGTATGGAGGTTTGGTGTGTCGTGTCCAGCACATAAAACTGGATCATGGATACCAGTTTCGTCTGGGTGTGTCACGAGCATCTCTAGATCAGCGTGCTAGTTTTTATCATACCTATCAATCGTTTTAAATTATATTAAGTGCCTTCTTAGCTATAGAAAATAAAGAATTATTAACAAAGTCTTACTTGTCCATGATTAGCATGTATAGTCTATTAACGAAAAAAAATAAAAATTGCTTGCGTTGAGCTGGGAAGGTGAGTTTACCACATAAAAAAGTTATCGAGTTTATTTTTAAATTTTGTGAGATTCTGTCTCCTATGTCTGAAGAAAATTCTTAAAAAGTTGCCTCATGAGATATTTAGTGGAATTACCATATGTGCTTTGAGCTAATATTCCCGTAGCAGACATACATATACGAGTATAAGAAATGTATGGACATAATTACTATGGGACCAAGTAAAAACCGCTTATCGCGTTTCATACTTTGTGTGTGATAATTGAACTCAAATAGGGTTTGTAAATTCTACTGTCACAATATGCATGTACTGTTTGTCATAAATAAAAATATAATTCACAGACTTAGAGTGAAAGTTTCACCCAACTTCCGAGCCTAGTTTTTGAGTTGCCATATACCGCACTGAAACGATTCATTTTTCCCGAGGGAAAAGCTAGATGAAACGCAGGCTCGATTACCAGATCATTCCGGCGGTAATGAGGGAAAAATACATTACTGCGATGTCAGTTTTGCCCTTGAATCCGAGTAACGAGGACCGGAAAATTTCGTAATGCGTTTTACAATTGTGTGAGCAACAATTACTCTAAGAGATGCATGTTCATATAAATGCATGCAAAAAGGTAATAATTTTAATCTCGATTAAAATTAATTATCGAGCATTAATCTCGAGCATTATTTTTTTTAATTTAAAAGATTTAAAAATTTTCATTATGTGACGAGCTACTGAAAAATTTACTCCGAATTTTTGATGCCATAGGCGTCGATTGAGGGGAATCCATCATATTTTGCATTGCATTAAATTAAAAACATAAACACAACTAAGAACTGCACTAGGACACCGTCACACCAGCTTTGTAATAAAGTATTCCTTTTAGCGTGAAACTTTATTTAATTATCGTATACTTCATTGTTCTCCGATTAAGTATTTTTAGATTTCAGGGCTGGCAATTTTTAGCGATTTCAGATTTTGCGCTTGTTTCAAAACCAGTCCACAAAAAGATCGAATGAAGAAGCAATTCAATATACAATAAAAGTTGACGACCATTTTAATGCTCGTTTACGATTTCAGCTTCATTTTGATTATCGGGTTTCGTACATTTATTCTCCAAACAAATAGATGAACGAATACGAAGACATGCTAATTGCGTGCTTCATCTTCGCTAATATAGTCGGCCTGTAAATAATTTTCATCCCCGCTTTGGTAAAAATTTAACTGAAAAGCATAGCTTCAGGTAATACACGAAAGGAGCTTCAAAGCAAGAAGAGGAGAATGAACTTCGCTCTAAAGTGTTCACTTTCTTTTTATATTAGAGAATATCAGAGTTTGGTAACGCGACACACAGCTAACTAGAACGACAAGAAAAAAGGCTAACTTCTGAATAAGCTTGGGGTCAACTGCTTCGTACGACATCATTGTCCATCATTACCGAGGTGATACATTCAAGTTAATGCGAGTACATAAGATAAAAAACGCGCAGCAACTCACTAATTAACCTGCAATGTTGTAGCATAATGACTAGCAATGATGATTTTCTTAATTAATAAATGTCTTGGAGTAAATTTTTTGCAGTCACAATTCTAGTAATAATTGCTCTCCTTAACGCTTGGATTTCAAGGTACAAAAATATTTCGAATTTCCAAAAATATTGAATCCAATTACATTAGTTTTTCTACATATAATATCGACATTTAAGAATATATATCACTTTGTTACTGACATAGAATGCTCTTGCTATGATAAGTGTTTTTAAAATAAGTAGTCTTCACACTTACAGTACGCATGTTTTGAATATCACATTATTAAGTTTTTAATAAGAGACAATTTATTTTTTGGAATGCTCAGGTTTAGCAACAACCTCATTGTTCACGTCCGCACTCTAGGGACGCTGCGTTAGTTTTTGTATGGAGGGCGCCGATACTGCAGCTGGTGACGCGCCTCCCCTTAATTAACCAAGTAAGTTTTGTTTGGTGCGGAGTCGTGACGATGGTGCGTATTAGTGAAGGATTTTGAGTGTGGCTGTCATGTGTAAATATAAATGAGAACGGGTTAATTTAGAATACTGTTTTAATATGATATTACACATATTTTATCACTGTTAGCAACCCTGTGTTCATCTTTAGCTTTATATTTATTAGTGTTTTGTTTATATTTATAGGAAAGTTTAGAGCTCAAAACTTGAAACATTAAATCCTGAATACATAGGCCTTTGACTTCCTCTTGAAACATAATTAATGATTGAAGGACGACCAAGAGCCATGTGAGCACGTCGATGCTTAGGTCTAGCTGGTTTTGGAGAGAAACCACAGCAACATTAATATTATTTTTACTTCAAGCCAGCGGAGTTGCTAGGACCATTACCCACAGCAGAACGACTTCACTGAAAGAACATTGCTCGGTTTAAAACCCCTTCCCGATTGTTGGTGCCGAAATCGAATTATCTAGGGTTGCCAAAGTGTCTCAAAATTTAGGTAAGAACCAAAAAGTAAAAAAATTATAAGTAAGAACCAAAATTCGAACAAGTTAATTTGCATAGTTCAAATTGGCGTGTTAAGCCCTTCGTTTCTAAATAGTTAATAACTAATGTGGATTTGACGACACTTTTTGCAAATTATATAGGTACAGACGAACATCACCAAACATAGATAGTTTGGTGGTATAGTTAAAGAATGGTTTCAATATTTGAGAATACATACTTATTATGTTTCACTCATAAGTTATAAATTATAGCCGATTTTAACAGCTAAAGTAGCATGTTTTAATCCACACTAAATGTCGCTCTTTATAGGAGCTCTTTCTTCAGGGCGAACACAGAGTCAAAGAGAATCCTCTCGTGGTCATGAATAATGCGCTTCTTCCTCTGACATCAAGATTAGTTTACTGAAGACAGTCGAGAAGGCGCCATAAAAATGTGTTCTTTCAAACACTTCTTTACTGAGTGCACAGGCCTCAGTGCTGCTTAGCAAAGAAAGGGCATCTTTTTCGGACATCAGATCCGATAGACGCTAAGGAATAATGAATTTTAAGTGTTTCTTCTTTTCTTCTCAACCCACAGTTAACTTGTATATTCGGTAAGCCTGTATAGGTTTCCATCGTCACTCACGCGTGTCAGATAACCAAGCTAATATTAGGAAGTTGTTGAATTTTTTTAGAGTTATGCGGTGCTGCTACTGAATGTCACTCAAAATTAATTTTACCATTCACACTTTTACTCTTACTGCCAAACCGCGAGTAGTAAGTGCTGAGCGAAGAGGAAGATTCCAGCAGGGCATTTCAAATAAGGAGAGGATAATATCAATTAAAATATAACTCAGTACTCACTGCAGTGAGTGACAGAGAGCGCATTTTCTCGTCGACGAAAACTTGAGGTCACGGACAGACAGACAGACAGACGGACAGACAGACAGACGGACGGACGGACATGGCGAGCACAATAGTGCATTTTTTCCATAAATGAGAAAATGCGCTAAAAATGGAGCCCCGGCAAGACGGGAGACTATAATGCGTACAATATACCTTAGATCATCTAAGAAAACGCACATTTTGCTATCTGTTTTACCATGTATCGTGTAATATTGTTTACAAGTATATTTATTCACTCATATTTATTCATGTTCTTCATACTTCCTGTTTTATCTCTGGCCACCGCATCTCCTGAATTATGCACTCAGGTTCACTATTTATTCAGAAAAGAGATCACTTTCAAAACAAAAAGTGATAAGTAAAGATTACTTAAAAACGAAAATCAGTGCACAAAAATTCGCTAAAAAACATCTACTCCGGTTCTTGCCGCGGACAATAAACTGTATCTTGTAAACAAGAGTAGCTCCTTATTTGGACATATATTACTCATTATTTTATCCATAAATCGACAGAAATAGACTAATCCATGAAAATGATTGTTTAAACAAAAATACATTAAAATTTTTTGATGGATATATATGCCGTTTTATTAGTTCGGCTCAATTAGAAATTTTTATGAAGAAACTCCGAATAGAAGAAATCGCAAACAAATCAAGTCTGTAAGTATTTTTTTCAAGTCTGAATTATGACAGAAGTGAAGCATTGATGCAATGTAAAATATATAGTTAAATTCGAAGGTTAAGTTTTAGTGACTCGTCAGAAAACCAAACATTTCTCATTCGCTCTAAATGTCCACTGACGTAAATTGAATTGTTCAGTCATCTGAAAATTTTACCTAAATGGGAATATTTCTTTCTTAAATTTTGGAACTTTTAGAAAAGCCCTGTTTACGAACAAGCTTCTGTCAGAGTAATTATTGCATTCAAAATTGCATCGCATTTCCATAATTTTTCGGACCTCATCACGCGGATGCGAGGCTAAACTGACATTGTAGAAATTTTTCTTCCGGTCTTTATAACCGGACGGATCCAGTCCCTGCACCGTCATTAAAAAAAAAATGCCCACTAATTTTTTTACAATTATGCACGCATAGTTAAAATTTTAAACTCTGCATTTTTGGTATTTATCACGTGGTTAAAAGCATGGTGACTATGTAATTTTATTTTACTTAAATAAACCATAATATGGAACGAAACATACTTTTTATTACTAATCGATCTGTATTTGCACCTATTGGCAATAATTTGTTAGTCTCATACTAATTACTCCTATAATAATTAATCGATGTTTACACAGGGAAATTTCATTTCAATTGAAAAAACGACAGAATTAACAGACCAATCAATATTTAGGGACTTATACCATGCACTTGGTCCACGGTATTCCCTAAAACCACTATATATTACTTGCTTCAATATGCCAAGTCTAGGATACTTTTTCTTGGAACGACAGCGAAGTGATGATTAATGAACGTAACTTTGCCCCGCAAACTTGGCCAATAAATCAAACGTGGAACTGATGGCGAACATTTGCACGATTACTTGCGTGCTTGCTTGTAAGCGGTTGCATTCCCTGACTCTAATATCGACATATCACCTGACATTCAATATGGACCTACCGCAAATTAATTTGCAATTATATATGAATGCCAGTAATAATATATGAATATTGTAATGGTTTTGAATGTATTATTTATATGTGACATATTTTAATCAGAATAAACTCAGGTAAGGGGTTTGCGATGAACAGAAAATTATTGAAAGGGCACGAGTTTGATAAATTAATGCGTTTGGGTCGCTGGGGTCTGAGTTCACATTAATTTCTTATTAATGCATTTTGCAATAGATTTTGCTTGTGTCCGGTCACGGTATTTAAGTCCGGCAGCAAAATTTTTAATAATATTTTATTGAAGGTATTTTGATGTTATTTTCAAAAGGTAGGTTAGATTAGAATAACTGTAGCTTTAAAATAAATTATTTTGCCGTGAAATTTTATAATCGCAGCGACAATAGAAGTTGATATAAAATACAAATCAGCTGCTCTCTCATGACAATAGAACTTCTCGTAATTATCACAGTGAACGATTTGTCAACGGGTACTTCCGAATAAGAAATAAATTGGCATCGAAACTCCAATAGAGCAGTTGAAATAAAATTTTGCATTGAACTTAAGAGGAGCGTCTACCCTAAAATTGAAAATTTTCACTTTTTCGGTTTTTATACTCATTTTAAAGCTGACATTCTGCCCTATCCAACGGTACCACTGCCATATCTGTACTATTGAGCGCATATTGTGGTGGGCGCGGGACTTTGTCGCGCTCTCCTCAACATTCACACTTATTGTCACGGAAAACCTATCTCCTCCTAGAGTCTTGAAGCTACAACAATGAGACATCTATCATTCAATTTGCAAATAAACTATCTACAAAATGTTCATCCCGGTTTTTCTAGTTTCATTGTAGTTTGAATTTTATTCTGCAAAAATAAGATGGTGGCGGGGGGAAATCGAAAAATTTCCGAACATTTTGGAAAAATGCCCCTCACTTCCACAAAAATTGAAATTTCAAAAAAAGGGGATGAACATTTTGTAGTTGAAGACCTCACGCATCGAATGATATGTGTCTCGATGTTGTAGCTTGGAAATCCTAGGACTAGATCCATTTCTACATTCCCCCCTTTTATTGCCGTTTTCTAAGAATTTCACGTTTTCTTTCATTTTTTTCGAAAAATTTACACGAACAAAATGCGATTTTTTTTTCATTTTACATATGTGTACCAAGTTTCAGAGTGATCCGACTGTAAATAGCCGAGATAATTTTTAGGGTAGACGCTGCCCTTAAATCGTATGACACAAGCGTTATCAAATGATCACTTGAATTTAAATTCACCCAATGATAAAATAAATAATTTTCGGATCGAATGGAATAATATATTGAATTCTGTAAATGCAATAGACTGTTGGTCAAATTTAAAATACCCTAGGTACATTTTTCAGGGCCCACTTAACAAATTGCGAACGCTATTTTGTGAATGTAAATCCAATAGGTAGTTGGTCGTATTTAAAATGACTAAGAACATTTTCAAGGCTCACTTAACAAATTGTGAACGCTATTTTTCGAAGTGAATTTGTGTCACGCCACAGGAGGCTTCACAATTCATTTCCTCCCCCGCACAGTTAATGCAAGAGAGCCCGCGTAATGAAACCATAATTAGGTCTCCGTCAGCTGCAGAAGCCTTCGCTTCATATGCGATCCCGACAAGCGGTAATGAACTTACATAGTCTCATCCTCCGAGATTTCTTGCATCGATAAATATGCGACGCAAGAACGTAGATAAATAATAATTTCTATCAATATATACGACGCAATGCTGCGACATTATTTCCTAGATTAACTACTTCGCAAATTGTGCAAAGAGAAGAAAACGAATATACAGTTATCTACGAGCTGCTGGCAGCACAACCTTAATATTTCCTGACATTGCGTACAGTCAGGGGGTATTCCTTTAATAACTAAGAACTGAAATTATATAATTAAACTAAAAGCTGCGATTGACTTTGAATGAAATTTCTACATCATTCAGCTCAAATCTAATGATGTAAATACTTGTTGTAGAATTTACATATTTCATAAATTCTATGTCAATTATAGAAAGATGTTTGTGAAACGTTTACTCATTCTGCATACATCACTTGATTTGCTACTCACAGACTTGATGACGTACGGCAAGACTTTTTTTTTGGTTTTTGCGTCAACCGTCATCAAAGACAGCGGCCCTCATTTCCTTATTCGGATGTTGGCAGGAAATGGAAGCAACTCGGATGGATGATCTCGTCATCTTCTGGATATAAATTGCCAAGAGATAACTCCATTGTCAGCGGCATTCGAATTATCCAGTAGCTTGGGCTTAGTACAAAAATAATATGCGTTAAAAAATTACTTTTTAAAGAAAACACTTCCAAAGAATCCAGTGTCTCCAATCTTACAAATGTAGAATGAATTTCTCATTTAATTTTTAAATTAAAAAATTAGTTTTTCAATTTTTTTAATATATATATATTTTAATATATACTTTTTTTCAAAATTATTTATTCTATTAATTGATTCATGCATTGCCTCTGACTTCAAAAAGGGGGCAAAATTTCAGATCAATCAGACAGGTAAAAGTGTGTCAAATATCAGTTATAAGATTTGTAGCTGGCAAAATTATTTTTTCAATTTTTTTAATATTATTTTGACATTTGATTCATGCATTGTCTCCAACTTTACACGAGTGTGCAAAATTTCAGATCGATAGGATAAGTAGAAGTGTATTAAATTTCGATTACAAGATTTGTAGCAGACAGACAGACAGACAGACAGACAAGAAGTGAAGTTAAAGAGAAGTGTTGTAATAATTAGAGCCGAATTTGAAATTGATGCAAACCTCACACACGGTATAAAACTGACTAAAAATTTTCCAAAGAACAGAAAATTTTGACGCTTGATGAGACAAAAAAATTTATCATTGTTAGTTTCTTACAGTAAATTTTCTAGAATGTTGACGAAATTATTAATTGTTCGATAGTTAAAAATTTTTACATTTTCCCAATTTTCACATTCACACCAAATTCACATAAAACCATTTTGAGTAAAACAATTGTATGCCCATCCAAATGTTTACATTAACACGTACGTATTTCTTACCACGCAGGCCTTCAGGTACGAATATCATTGATGACCATAACTACAACTCTAGACGAATAATTAATTCATTTTTCTCTAGTCATCACTAAATTTCAAATTTTTACGGGCAATTTTTCTTTGCAAAGCAAATGCGTTTTCGGCAGCAGTCTGATTCTGCTCGCACTAACAACGGCCTAATTACTAATCCAATTAATTATTAGCAAATAATAAATAGAACCACACAATAACTACGATTATAGTGAATGTTTTATGGATTTCATTCTCCGTAGAGAGCGATAATATTTGGCGTGTTCTAGTGAGAAAACCAGGAGTGAAAAACAAAGATTTTCCAAAGAAAAACAACGTGACTGGATTATTGGCCAAAAGATATGCTGATATCAGCGCATAGTTCATGGTGAACAAATGCGTGTTATTGCAAGTCATTGCTGCAAAATTGATCTCTAATGGAAGAGGAATAATACCTGCTAGCAAGCCAATAGAATGATTCATTTTTTCCGTCATCTGCCTTACTCAGCGACATGAAAGGCCGTCGAGACCGAAGAAATTTATTAATGAAAAGCAAGCATTGATTCAGCAAGTTCACCGAGTATAGAAGCCGACTCCCCTTATAATACACCCGCTTTAAATGCAATAGAACGTTCTCGTTATTCCGTTTATAGCTTCAAACTTGGCTTGAGGCTTCGGCAAAAAGTCACAGTGATCTAGAAAATATATATTTAATATTTTCAATTACGTCCATCACTTTTAACGGACAGATCTTATTTTGAAAAATTTAACTTAAGTCCCCTGATTATTAACATTTTCTGGACCGGCGAATTTTTAGGCTTGTTGATTTGTTGTCGGATGTTTGTATATCTAATTCGCATGATCTTTAATGAAATGGTCTCAATAAAACTTCATTTCCTAATATGGTTGGACATATTATCAGTCTTTATCCAATCAGAAGTTTAGCGAAAATAAATGGAACATCACAAATATTCTTTCATTGCTCTACTAAGCAACCATCAATCCTCCTCATGTTAATCCATGATCGTTCATCGGGCATGAACTCGCGCTGTCAAAACTTGACATTTTGCTCAAATTTTTCGTGATGCGAGAGCAGGATTTAGCGAACTCTTCACCTGGTAATGCCATGAAAAGTTCAGTGACCGGCTTTCACGCCCTAAATCATAAGCTTACAGTAAAATGCACTGACACTTTTTCAATTAAATTCGCTTTCACGCTGAAATGATTACAGTTATTATTAAAGTTAGGTTAGTGAGGTCATTCAAGTTCACAGGAGTCGTGAAAAATATCTCTACAGAAAACCCTGCTCAAGAGTCCACAGACCTCAATATAAATAAAATTAAATATTTTAACTTTTTTGTTCTCTGTCCCTCCATACAATTCAATGAAAGTTAATATTATCAAAAACTATCACGTCTTTATCAAATTCTACGATATGATCGTAACTTTACCTCCACTCAAGCAAGACAGATGAAAGTAATAATTGTCTTCGCGATAGGTTCTTGAAGTTGCTATATTTCAATTGCTTGGTATACTTTTTCTCGTCTTCTGATGCCAAACGGATGCCGTAACTTGCTAAACAAAATCAATATTCTGAAGCATACCTCGGGCGTAAGATATCCAGGTTCCGTTCGATTGTTTCTAATACCTAACGATCGACCTTGGTTATTTTTCATAACTCCAACCTTTAAAATGACTATGGTAATTATGAACGGTAATTTAGCAGTGGTCACTTTATTTAATCCTCACACCAAGCACCATGAAAGCCTTAACGCTTGTCTGACTGACTGGATTATATATTCGGTAATTAACAGGTAAAAAATATAACAACTTGCCCATCGTAAATCAACCGCTACAAAAAACTATAGCTCACATCAGTAAGTGATAATCATCTCGAGATTAAAGTATATCAATATTAACTGAATGTTATCTGAAACATTTAAATATATGGATGTACTTGCATCATTACTCTGCTGAAATCGGAAGTGTCCAAAAAATTCAAAGGCGAAGAAAGCTCATAGAAGCGAAAAATTTAGATATGGAGTTCTTTAATGTTATATTTAGATCAGATGATTGAATTTTATCAAAAAATAATGATAAAATTCTTACGACAATCTTGATTGAAATTTAATTATAATGATTATAGCTTTGTAGATAATGTCGGCATGATGTGAAGCGGAGGCTATGTGCCCTGTATTGCAGCGCTCTGATTGGTCGCCTCGCTCACGTCCTTTGCTTGCTTCTTGCGGATTAACTTTACCCGTTGTTCAGGCATTAATTGTGCATTTAAAGACGGATTTTAAACGAAAACTATAGAAAGTGATGAATAATATATTTAACGCAGAACAATCAAGTCGAGAACGCCTCAAATTGGATTTCCTTCTTAAATGAGTTAACCAACATGGATAACCGGATCAAGCTTAGCGCAATTTACGAGTAGCGCTAATATAGGTAATCTTCGTCGGTTATTAAATAATTAATACATATTGTTGGGCTAAATTTACCATGATCTGGTTTATCTGGTTGGTCGAATTGATCTATGGTGAAAACATTTTCAGAGCAAAAATGTTTCACGGCTTTGTAACGGGAAATTTCCACTGCAAGCTGATTTTCACAGCCCCAATTTGCAGAATGGTTTGACCTATCATGTGCATTATTTATTGTAGGGAAACTTTATGACAGCATTTCGTCGAGGTGAAACATTTCAAGGCTCTGCATGAATTTGCAATTATTAAATACAGTATCTATAATGGACGTAGGCCAACTATGTAAGGCTAACACTTGTTCGACCTCATGTTTTGAGCATAGCAGAATAACTTTTAATCGAATGACTTTTGAATTCCAAACTGACTAAAGTAACAATTAAATGTACCTGCTCTACACAATTTAGAGTTAATTATTCATTTTCGTTAGCCTCCAAACATGTTGCACGAAAAGAGAACAACTTATTATTAACGATTTACCGAACAACATTGCACACAATCTTTCCCAAAACTCTCATTGGCCACGAGTTGGGCGATGTCATGAAAACCGGAACAAGCGTCAAAAAGTTTTGACGAGTTCAGCTATTAAACTGTCAAACTCATCCAGAACACTCCATTATATCACGTCATAAATTCAAATAGCAACTTGTGTAGTGTGACATCGAACACACAAAGCTTCGGGTGTCGGCAGTGTCAGTATTTGTTCAGGTGCTGAACTCTCAACGGACTTTGTATGGAATAAGGTTGCCCTCCCGCCAGCAGCGTATGGCAGCGTTCTATTTTGCATCGTTTCGTTAGTTATCCGTTGAGTGAAGCTTCGTGTTACGTTTGCTAGTCGTATGACTAAGTCCAGGCTAGCTATAAGGATGAAGATGGGCAGAGACGAGACTGTAAGTTCGGGGAATTGTATTTGGTGGAATCTGGTATACAACTGAGGCATAAGGGCTTGCTGGCCTTACATGACCTACTATAGACAATATAGTAGTTCTACTTGAATATGATACTAATACGTAAACACGTAACACTTCGCATAAAAGTCTAATAACAAATTTACAACTTTCCTCACATGCTAAGGAGCAGATGAAATCCTGCTAATTATAGTAAAAAATCTAAAAGAGGCGTTTTGTGAACTCGATTTTTGAAGGTATTCCCAAAAACCGTAACAAATCCCCATTGCAAAGACATCACAATGAGGCGAAAAACAATCCAGCCGCACAGCTCCCATGCAGACCTCATCAGCGTCATCGACCGTCAGCTCGAGTTGCCCTCACAATACTGGCAAAACCTCGCTAACAAGCAACTTTTTGTGGCGCCTTATGTACAGCGCAATACTGCTGATGGAGGAAGCCATTAGTGGCGCCCTTCCTGAAGCGCAATACTGCTGATGGAAGAAGCCATTAGTGGCGCCCTTCCTGAAGCGCAATACTGCTAATGGAAGAAGCCATTAGTGGCGCCCTTCCTGAAGCGCAATACTGCTGATGGAGGAAGCCATTAGTGGCGCCCTTCCTAAAGCGCAATACTGCTGATGGAAGAAGCCATTAGTGGCGCCCTTCCTAAAGCGCAATACTGCTGATGGAAGAAGCCATTAGTGGCGCCCTTCCTAAAGCGCAATACTGCTGATGGAAGAAGCCATTAGTGGCTCCCTTTCTAAAGCGCAATACTGCTGATGGAAGAAGCCATTAGTGGCGCCCTTCCTAAAGCGCAATACAGCTGATGGAAGAAGCCATTAGTGGCGCCCTTCCTGAAGCGCAATGCTGCTGATGGAAGAAGCCATTAGTGGCGCCCATCTTAGAGCGCAATACTGCTAATGCCAGTAATGGAAGTCGCACTGAGTACCAGAATGCACTGAGTACCGCATATTGCATTTGCGGTGCAGTGATTTATTCCGTTATTCAAGCAATCTATTTCATACTTTAATCAAACGGTATTTTAAAATTAAAATTTTACATCTTAAATGTTGAAAAATCATGCCGGTACAGTAATTTTCAGAGCGATAATTTTAACAAAACATACGGTTGCAATGAATTTTTAGCGTTTTTATCTGCAGATCAACTGGTGCGCGGTATTTTTAATATCCATGAGTAAGTAATTTGATGATGAGGCATTAGATTGAAGCTACTTTTCATGCATTGTCAATAATATCATTTAATAATGATATAGTGATGAACTTTACAGATGTGTTGCATAAATATCATCAATCAAATTCGTATTCCATTTCTGTTTATAATATCTATATTTTACATAGAAGCAACGAAGCTTGACAAAAATGGGGTCATTGTCGGTAGATACTAAAGTAAAAAGATCGTGTTCATCACGATCTTTAATTCATTCATATTGTCACACGAAATTAAATAGCTTACCTTCAATTCAAGGACGATTCACACTGCGTGAGGCTTACGTGATACAATAACGGCAATCTCAGCAGATATTGACCAATTCTCAAAATCAGAAAAGGCTTTTACTTTCAAATTTTATTCATTGCACTCATTATAAATTTATTATTTTCAGAACAAGTTTAGTAAAGAATTTGCCAGCTTCATAGCAATTCATTACACACGTGTCACTTGATTTTATTGTGTTGTCAAGCTGATAATAATCTCAGTCTGGAATCAAATGAACACTTTATTTGCACATTAATCAGTAAAATTTAATGAGAAGTTTATTCTGTCGCTAAGTTTTGTTCTCTTGTTGAATTTAAAATTTTGAGATAGAATGTTTCATTAGGAAAACTGAAGAAAACTCACTGCCACACCATCCACTTTTAATGCAACCTTGCACCGCATGCTTGACTGACGTAACGGCAAACATTTTCCAGATAACTTGGGATCAGAAAATTAAAGTCTTTACGAGAAAGGCATTTTGTGCCCTTTGAGAGGTATTATTTGAAAACGGGATAAATAATAAATATCGGAACAATAAATTGAAAACATAACTACATAAGTATAAACTTATTACTTATTAAACTTCAGATATCTTAAATTTCCTAATGTGTTTCTTGTTTTATTCACTTTATTAAAGTGAGACATCCGCAGAAAGCACATAATTCACATATTATACATTACACAGTTTCCGCTGAAAACACTTTCATTTTCTTACAGTATAAGTCTCCGGAATTGACTCGTAACATTACATTATTTGCCTAAATCCAAAAACTGCATGGCCGGCGTAGGATAATTGCTCAGACTATTAATGCTTCGTTTGCGTAAACTTTTAGCAATATATTTTAATATTTATATCTATGAACAAGCACATTGCCAAAGTAACCGCTGCCTGTTTTGGCATCCTGCGGCGAATTCGTAGCATCAGTCGATGTCTCTCGAGGCCGGTCCTCGAGGCCCTCATGGTGGCGCTTGTGCTGACCAGACTGGACTATGGCAATGCCACACTCTACGGACTTCCCATCACGGCTCTGAACAAACTGCAATTCGTAATGAACGCTGCCGCGCGACTCGTTTGTGCCCGGCGGAAATTCGACCACGTGACGCCGATTTTGCGCGACCTTCACTGGTTGCGCATCCAGCAGCGCACGCAGTTTAAAGTCGCTGTTCTGACGTTTCGCTGCCTCCATGGTTTAGCACCACCTTATCTCGCTGAAGGCCTACAGCGCGTGTCGGATCTGCCTTCTAGAAGGCGACTGCGTTCCTCGTCGAAGGCTGACCTCGTCATCCCGTCCTCACGTCTGTCCACCGTCGGCGACAGAGCGTTCCCGGTCGCTGCGGCCAGAACATGGAATGGTCTGTCAGCATCGGTGACATCTGCTTCTTCACTGACGTTGTTTCGTCGACGCCTAAAAACAGAACTTTTCCGTAGAGCCTTTGAATCTTAGGCCTAGCCGTTATCTAATTTATCATGGATATTACTGGTTTAGCATAGATGTTATTTGTTCTAGTATAGAGGTCATCAGTCTTGGCATATGTCCTCTGTTTTAGCATAGATGTTATCTGTTTTTGTCATCTTGTGTTTTTTAGCCGCTTGTAACGTGCCCTCGAAGTTCGATCTGAACGAGACGCCACGACAATCTCTTCGTGGAATAATAATAATAATAATAATATCAATAGAAATTAAATCGAATCTATTATTTAACGGCGATAGTTGAGTTCGGTGCATTGAAAGTTTTATTTTGGGCTAAAGGATTATTTAGACGACTAGGATGATTAAAAAATATAAGAGAGAATCTTTCACTTACATGGCTCATTGAGATACTCCAAAATAATCTGAAAAATTTCTTACGTATGCATATATGATGATTGCCAAATTTACTAAATTATAGTTTAAACATAGAGTTAAGACCAGTAGTTGAAATGAACGAAGTAATTTGTTTCAATCCATATATAATTTGTAATCATTTACAATGGAAAATTCGCCCAATTTTCCCTCAGAATAGATGAACTGAATTTCCCATTTACACGTATATAGAAAATCGCTACGTTTATGCAGGTTTATCAATGACACTCCTTTCACATAACGCAGGAATATTTGCCAGTATTGATGGCACGAAGTTTACTCTTATAAATGCGGGGGACTCGAGATCACATTCATCGATATTCTATTGCCATATTGAAGGTCTGATGGCGGCTCGAAATATTTCCGAGCTACCCTCAATGGCATCGGCTTATCGATTTACACTTTAAATGCCCACTGAGTCAACCGTAAAGATAAACACTATCTTATCGGTCGAAAGAACTCTATAATGTGAATTTCTGGTGAGAACGAATAATTGTACAAAAACAATACAAGAATACAAGCGGTAAAGTGCACACAAATAATTCATTCACATAGAAATAATAAATGCCTAACTTGCTTCATGTTTTAATTTATCTTTTTTATGCATTTACGTCACTCGGTACGTGTCGTGTCAGAAATCACCAGTGCTCCATATATACTTATTTAAAAATGAAACACAACATTTTCACAAACCCTTATACATATTTTTTTGCTCGTTTCTATTCAAAAGCAAACTATACAGCACACGCTTCCATGCTCCCTCGAGCAATGTATTCAATTATTGCTTCAAAAATATTTTCTACTCCTGAACATATAATCAGATTACAAGACATCCAAAGATGAGCGATATAAGGTTTTATGATACAAAAGAAGCCTCACAAATAGGGATCTCTTCTTTGATGGAATCTATTGGTTCTATGACCTCAGTAAATTATGAATAATAGCAGGAAATATGAAAAATAAAGTAATTAGATATTATAACTCAGACAGCTGTCAACTCCGTAATAGGATCAATGCACCTGTACATTCACTTATTTATATCAGGTTGTTCAGCGTGAGATTGAATGAATGGGAAGTTCATCGTTATGCATAATACAATATCTATAAATAAAATGAACACTTTTTTCATCCAATTGAATGGCGAGTTTCTCATGTAGCTGAAAGCCAATAACACGCTGGCTTTTCATAGTACGTAAAATTGCGGGAATATGAAAGGTATTTTCCCAGTCCATCAGCATAGTAAAATAAGAGTATGAAGAACAGTCATGTAGTATAGATCTAGACTACGTTTGAGCCGGTAGCACGATGGTTTAACCAAAACATAGTAGCACGATAGTATTTTGATTACGATAGGAGCACGATAGTAGCACGATGGTTTAAACAAAACGATAGTTTAACCGATAGTAGCACGATAGTAGTTAGATTACGATAGGAGCGCGATAGTAGCACGATGGTTTTACCCAAACTATCTAATTTCCTCACATTTATCACCGTTATGCCGACAATTGCCACACTATTAATGCCCGCTCGGCGCATTCGAGGCCGTCACATTATGGCTCCATGGCACCCATGCGTCACGGGATGATGGCCAATATATTTAACTGATGCGAGGCCACCAAATTCATGGCGGTGTGTGCTTTCAGCGTTGCCGTATGGGCCTTTTTACGGCCAAATTTAACAATTTTGGCCTGTTATGAATTGAATTATTACACCGAAAGATACAAATTTACATACGCATTTGACAGTTTTTTTGCGAAGAGATTTGGCAACTTTCTTTTGCCACCACCTGGCAAAGAGCGTGCTATATGTTGCACTGCAGCATACAGCGATGTATTGCCCTAATCTAATTCCTTGATTCGCCCAGCTTGTTTGTTGCGTTTCTCATTGTCTTTCTGTATATCCTCCACTAAAAAGATTCAATTCTATTCAACTCAGAATAACGGGCAGGGCGCACAGCTTGCTCTATGAAACAAAGCGAAACTGTGAACTAGAATTTCTCAGCGAATATGACTTTGATATATGAGTTGTTTATAAATTTCGTTTGTGTATTACTGTCATTAATACTGCCCGGCGGTAAAAATTCTTTCATTTCAATTTATTTATGTTTACCAAATGCTGCTCACTTGGATCTGATCATCAAATCAAAATGCCATTGCTACTGTGAGTGCCTTAACTCCATAATTAGGCAGAAGGTATCGCTTGTCAGATCCAGTCCAGTAATTCATTAGGGAAAATCCAATAAAAGCTAACAATACTGAGGACGTTACTCATATTATAGAATTTAATGTTCCACTAAATTAAACAAATGCTTAACATGAGGCGTGAGACTTAAAATCAGAAACAAAACATCATCACTTGCATCACGAGACAACGAAATAGTGAGATCCAGCTCCTATAAATAAATAGTTCTTATTTCCTAGCTTAAAACCGCAAAATTAGTAAAAAATATAACTCGGTACTCACTGCAGTGAGTGACAGAGAGCGCATTTTCTCGTCGACGAAAACCTGAAATCACGGACGGACCTACGGACGGACGGACGGACGGACGGACATGGCGAGCACAATAGTGCATTTTTTCCACAAATGAGAAAATGCGCTAAAAACATTAACCTATATGGAAAATGGCTTTCTGAAACAGTGAAATTACGCTTATATTTATTTTCCAGCACCAGTATACCATATGCTTCACAATAAGGGTTTTAAATTCAAAAGTAGAGAGTGACTAGTCTCTTAACACATAGTGATAGTCGTTGAATCCTGTTCTCAATGAACCTTGTCATTTCATTATTGTAGATAATAAAAACAAAATATACTCGTACATGCAGTTATATCGGTGATCTGTGTGTTTGATGGTTTAAGTACGTGCGATTGAAAAATATTCATGACGACATAGCCTTAGTACTGAGTTTTTTCCTGGAAAATAAAGCTTATTTAAAAAATATCTCTTCTGTTACTTTGTTTATATTAACAATTGTACCGAGTTTGCTGATGTTTTCTGGGAATCTTTTTTTCAGAATCACACTCTTTCAAAACAGAAGCAATACCGACGGATGATATTTATAGACAAGTGATTCATATAGACATACCTGCTAAACCGAGTACCTATATATGAGGGTAAATTATTTTCAAAACTACAGGTTGCTTTGGCAAATAAGAATATTCACTAACAATTATCAATAGAGAATTTATATAGTCCTATATGACTTCCTGCTATCTGAATTTCTCTTGTATCCGTGCAAAAGAAAATCAAATAGTGGAAGCACAAAGGCACCTCAGATCAAGCAAAATAAATTTTTATTTCGTTTCAGAATTTTAATAAAGATTGCAATTAAAGACAAGGTCAATGACTCTCTGGAAATCGACTACTGAAAGATGTTCGGATTATGGTTATTAAACGGCCCAGTCATTTATTCTGTGTTTGAAATAAGGGAACAAAATTACGAGCTGAAATTATTTGGATTGATGGGTTTTAAATTTACAAACGAACTTTAATTCATGTTTTATTTTGATAAAAAATAATTCAGTTTGAGCAGTTTTATTAGCAAAAAATTCTGTTGATCAAACTGTATTGTGAAAATTATTAAACGAAACTCATCTCTCGAGGAGTTGAATTGAATTATCTACGTACATCTTATTCAGTTCCGGCTGCTACTTATTTTATTTGATCACAAACAATTCCTTACAATCAAGGTTCAGATCTTGTGTAGTTAAGTCAGCTCCCATTAAGGATCCAATTTTATAGCTATTTTCCAGCAATGTAGCGTATGCATGTGTAAATTTAATGCTCGATTTATGATACAGGAGTTCTTTCATTTTTTCCTGCACGAGCCCCTGTAGAATTGAGCTCTAGCAGAGCTTTTACAGAGTTTCACAGACGCCTTCTTGAATCGTTACGAATCTGGTCCTCGTACTTGAATGTCAACGAATCTCATTTACAAACTACTCAAAGCTCTCTCGACACCATTTATCGAATATATAAAAATTTACATTATACATTACCAAAATAATATCGCCGTCTACCATCACAAAACTAACACAAAACTATTAATAAATAACAACGACGTACATCACGTGAACGATTCACGTCTGGTATTTGCCGAGCGCCGTGCTGCTAAGACGCACTTGACCTCGGCACACAAGTATGGTCCATATTCTTGAGTCTCAGACTTCCAATTCAAGCTGCCAAACTCCAGTCAAATTGCGTGACTTTGCTAGAGTCAAGACCTCGCAACTTGATGCACAGTTCTTCCTGTAGTGAATATTGAGGTCACTAATTGAAGGATTGCAGCTGCTCTGGAGCGGCTTTCGAATGATGCGAAATTTTGTTTTGTTCATGGTTCACTAAATAATGCTGCTCCAGAGAACAAGTGTTAGTATTGTGGTTGAATTCATGAATGAAGTCTTCATGCATTCAGATTTGTAGTACCCATAATCCTAAATACTTTAAGGAGAATTTAATTGAAAAATATCATTACTACGAACTTGTGTGTGAGCTTTCATATATTTTTAGCAATGAAAGCATGAGATAAGCAAGTCAATCTAAAAAAAAAAATAAAAATTAACAGACGCCGTTGAGCTCAAAATTTACCATCTAACTAAGCATAAGTGATTTGATTTTGAAAGTTTTCTAATGAAATGATAATTTTTATTTGTCTATTGGCCTGATACCTTTTTGCATGTCATTTCCAATACTTATGTTGATACCAATACAAGAAAGGATAATTTTAATTATTGATGCAGTGCTGTTTTAAACGGTGTTATATTCTTGACTATTTAATTGTTGAGTCACAATAATAAGAAGTTTATTCACTATCGTAATTGTTCCCTAGTTAATGCCTGGAAAGTTTCTGGTGAAATTTTTGTCTATTCCCCTATAGTCGCAACAGACACTCAAAAACGGAACATTTTCCTCTATTTGATTATAAAGCTAAATACACACGAGCTTCAAACTAAGGATTAATAACATGAACGTAATGTTTGGTGATGAAATTCAGCTCGGACTTTTAAATGACACTGCGTCATTCTAAAAACATTGCGCAATTTTATGTTAGTTAGGCCAGCAGCAGCACATAGCAATAAAGTTTACTACAAGAAAGTACAGACAGAAATGACTAAAGCCTGGAGATTTCGCCAATTAAAGGTTAATTCGGACCGGCCAGAGTTTCTGCAGTGTTTTCGAGCTCACAATTATCCAAGCCGCTAATCTTACTTAATTGCGAGCGGAATTTTTAGAACGAGCCAAATGAGTGGAATTATTTGCCTTGTAAACTTTTCAAAAAACGAGTGATATCATTTTATTTCATTCGTTGTCTCGATTTCCAGATAATCTTTACCAGATTGTTAATCGGCCTAATAATATGAGGCTCAATATTATCGTGCTAGGACCAAATCAACTAAAGTTAGCTTGATTTAAGCAAATCTTAGATTAGCGATCATGAATTTCACATACATGATACTTGTACATTAACGCCTTCATCTTGAATTGCTAAGAGCCTATGACTGTGGAACCACCTTATTCTATTCAACGATCCATGCAAGAATCCCGCTTCTGTATAGATACTTAAATAAATTATGAGCCAAAGAGACCTACACTGTAATGTATTCCCCATTAAATCTAGCGAATGCGACGTTATTTCCCTCCGTTATTCCAGGACCGAGGCGCCTCATCCCATCAATTGCTGAGCCTTGAATGTCCTTAAAGCCTTGAATGCCTCGTAGGCAAGCAGGTTAGGCGGCATATGGAAATGCATGTGAAATGTCGAAATTTTCGCGGAATTGGAGGATAATTTCAGTAAATGTCGTCGTTGAAGAGAATCGTTAATAAATCTCAAGGCATCAATTTATTTGCAAGTGTGTGATATTTCAAGTTAAGGTAAAAATACTTTTAAAATTACTTCCACATAAATATATTATGAATACATTCAATACAAATTACTTCACAAATTTAAATTATGCGTTAAGAACTTCGAAAAATACGATAGCATTTCATTATTTTTCATTTACGCTTTTCACAGTCTGCGCAGATTCGTGTTACGTCTGCCTCACTCTTCACTCAGCCTGCGCAGATTAGTGTTACGTCTGCCTCACTCCTCACTCAGTCTGCGCAGATTCGTGTTACGTCTGCCTCACTCTTCACTCAGTCTGCGCAGATTCGTGTTACGTCTGCCTCACTCTTCACTCACAGTCTGCGCAGATTCGTGTTACGTCTGCCTCACTCTTCACTCAGTCTGCGCAGATTCGTGTTACGTCTGCCTCACTCTTTATTCAGTCTGTGCAGATTCGTGTTACGTCTGCCTCACTCTTCACCCAGTCTACGCAGATCCGTGTTACGTCTGCCTCACTCCTCACTTAGTCTGCGCAGATTCGTGTTACGTCTGCCTCACTCTTCACTCAGTCTACGCAGATCCGTGTTACGTCTGCCTCACTCTTCACTCACAGTCTGCGCAGATTTGGTTTACGTCTGCCACACTCTTCACTCAGTCTGCGCAGATTCGTGTTACGTCTGCCTCACTCTTCACTCAGTCTGCGCAGATTTGTGTTACGTGTGCCTCACTCTGCACTCAGTCTGCGCAGATAAGCTCGTAAAAGCTGGGGAATTAATTACGTTCTCTGTAGGCCTTGAGAAGGCCATCCGTCACGTCAGGAGATGACGTTCTCCTTACAAGCTTCGAAGCTGACGTCGTCCGCGGCATCGATCACCAGATCTTAAAAGTGCCAGGCTCTTTATCCTCGACTTTACTGAGATAAAATGTTGGAGTGTATGGGATCATTCAAATATAAAATGTTACAACATCATGTTTAGTTAAGTGTTTTGTTATTTTGTTATTTTTATTTGTTAAGTTTTTAATATTTTCAATGTTCTTATTAGTTTCAGCTCTATTTGGTAGTCTGATACTCCCATGCGAAAAAATAATAATGGCCCATTTATTCAGAGCGATGTTCGTTAGAGCGACCAATCCAATATTACAGGGAAATAAGCAAATAAAATTCTAAATTTCTATAATTGTAATAAAAATTTTATCATAACTTATGAAAATTGAATCCGTTATTATGATTCACGTATGATTCACCGACTGACAATCAACCAGTCCAACTATTGTAATCCTGATACTAAACATTTTCAGTGGAAACCAACCAGACCCCCAATCATGATTTTTTTGCACGTGCAGTTTAATTGTGCACGGTGTTGTGGTCATCATTTAAACCTAATTTTTTTTTTGGTCCGAAAGGATTTAATTGTGAAATTCCTTTGAAACGAATCTGCAAATTTTAAATTAGAGTATAGATGTAGCATAGTAAGACTGTTTGTTGCTCACAGTCACTAGTCCAAAATAAGGATTAGATGCTTTAAGCTACGGAAGGATTAGATGCTTTATGTTATTTCGTCTCATAAATTTATTAACTCACTCAAAACACTGATAAATTTACATAATTTAATGACAAAACTTTTTTCCATGTCGCTCATATTGTTAAATATCTTTCAGTAATCAACTAACTCTTTCATTCATACTCAATCAAAAGTAAGTTTTCTCACTTCTAAATCTACAATAATGCTTCAAAAGCCTATAAAGTCAAGTACTCGAAACACATTGAGAATTGTTTCATAGGCTCTGGGACATTGTGCTATTTAACTGAAGCCAAGCCCCTTTGAGACGTGTCTTTTACTTATCATTTAGGCGGGTGTGCTTCAGTGAGTCGTAAAATTTACATTCACAACACTCACAGCTGGAAGTCATCATAAACAAATCTGTGCTGTACTTGACAGATTTTTAATGTGGTAAAGAAATGTTCCTTTTATTGCAGGGGAGACAAGCAATTTTATTAAAATAAATGCAATTATAATATATTTTAACATGATTAATTGAATCATTCAGAGCATTTTACAGTGTAGCGATCCAGTACATTATAACTTCTATATAACTGCTACACCATTTAACTGCTACACCATGCTAAACATGAGAACTTTCACTCCTTGTGCAATACAGTTATAGCTACATTAAAGTTCGCTTCAGAGCATTTGCTCAAACTTGCATAATTTCTCAGGTTCAAATGAATTTCTAGCGCGTGTTAAAATCCGACAATTCTGCTTTGGACCTGCACTCTCGAAGCACGAAATTGAATTCACTGCGAGCGAGCAAACCTTGAGTGTCCACTCAAGATAACAATTCATAATAAATGAGGACATATTCCGTGTATAACAATAAAAATTCAGCGTGAATAAACTTTCAAGAAGAAAATCTAAAATTTTTATCGAAATCAAAGCAGAGCGAAGAGCTAAAAATTTGCATTAATATTTCATGGGTAATTTATACCGTGAATTTGTCCAAAGCTGCGCTATTTCTTAATGTGTAGATAGACGGTCAATGTTTTCGCAACATTTATTTGTCGTTTTATTTCACTTTTTACACAAATTATCATCTATATTTTTATTTTATATATAATGGATATAAGAATCTAAGTTTACTGAACATTTTTATTGTTCGAGTATTGTTCACATATTGCAATATAAATGAGCTACATCTGTTTATTAATTTATTTATTATTTTTCAATTGTCAAAAAATTACACATCACTTATTTACTTATCAATAACATTACGTATATTCGGGACGAAGGACTTTGGAAACACGATTTTTCTACGTTTTTTCGTATTAAAATCCGTTCATGAAAAAAACAAAAATATGCGACAAAAATTGTAATTTAAAATTAGTATTATATATGTAAATTTAGTATGGAGTATTAGTATACTCCATAAGGAGCCTTGACATACTCCATTTACTAACCTATAAAATCATTTATTTTGGACATGGGTCACGAAATAAAACCTGCTGTAAATGGTACAACAAATTATCAGAATTAAAATAAACCTACCAAATATTACCTTCCCCTTAGTTCATAGCACTGAACTGAAAATAACAATGTTAACTAAACCGACTATGGGTGCTTCGTGCATTGCACACATGCTCAAGACGAACAGGATATATGAGATGTGTATTTAGAACGAATTAATTTAGAACGAATTCCATTCTACAGGTTGAAAAGCTTTGGAAATTTTATATACATTCACGCAAAAAATGGAACTATGCATACATAAACTGGATTACATGAGCATGCTTCCACAGTATGCAATAGAAAACCTAATTAAAAATGTCCAAAAATGTGGCTATGAAATTTTTATTTTTGAAGACACAAGCCGTCCTGCTCAGTTTGGCGCATTATCAAAGTGGCCATAAGAAAGTTAACTCCAAGCGATAAAAAAGGAAATGGTTAAGATTTGCTTGGTTCTGGACGAACAGATAGAGTATTAAGTTAAAAAAAATTAAATTTCATGCATGAAAAAAACAATGCTTTTGAGTCAGCATAGAACTAACTCTTGAATGAACTGTGTGATTAGTAATACAAAGGAGCACTCAGCAAAACAAGTGTGTAAAAATGACTGGGGCCATACTTTCAAAACTCGCTAAGTGAACGTAAGTACTCACGCTCTATTTTCTTGTCTACGATTGGTGGATTTTGCTTGAAAGGCCGTCAATGATTGGCTGATGAACTTACGATCTCTTGACTTTTTTTGAAAGTATGGGCCCTGCACGGGCCCGCCCATGAGTCGAAAATCTTTGAGTGTCTTCTCGATCCGGGCGTTCCGTGAAAAGCTTCAATGGTCACGCTTGACCAACTTACTTAATGGCGCAAAAGCTAAGTCCTAAGTTCAGCAAAAGTCTTCCTGAGTCAGGAAGATTTGCTGCAAGAGATTAACTTCTTTGACAAGTCCCAAGTAGGTCGTTTTGAGTGGCAAGTTCATTTCAGTCCCTCCTTTTCTACGAAAATTAAAGGAATAGAATAAAGAGATTTTTTTCGATGATTCAGCACTACCAATATCTCCTCATAAACCGAAAATCGTACATACAATCGCATGAAAATTCAACAAAAGCTACTGAAGGCTCTTACCAAATACCCAAACGCTCCGCGCATTGTATTGAGTGAAAAATAAATTAAAAATATGCGGCTCAGGATGGTTTTCAAAACTAAATTCTTATTCTATAGTCTCCTGAGTTGAAAATTGAAGTAAACTGAAGTTTATGATTTGCCCCTGAGATTTTCAGGCTCGAAGTTTTCTAGCTTCGATCTTTTGAATTTCAGTCTTTAGGATTTTGGGGAAAACGAGCGAAACTAATAAAATTATGCTAATACAAATAAAAATACATTTACACATAATATTGAATAGAGAAAAATATGACAATAATGAAACTTAATATGCATTGCATCTGTGTTCAGTAAAATTTGCTTATTTGCTCATGTCATTTTATCCTTTAAGATTACGATGCGGAATAAAGCTGCAGTTCAACATAAGGGTTAACCTAGCCCTCTATTATTACGGCCGTACCCATAAATAATGTTATATTTTAAGTAAAAATTGTAAATTAAGGTAAATAATTGATATCTGAACCAAACACGTTAGGCGACTCCTGAAGGGAGTTGTAGGCTGCATAGCCCCGTAGTTTCTCGCGCATTTCCATGGCGTGGCATGCAACCAATTATACTGTCAGCCCAATAGGACAATTGTATCCATGGTCACTACTTGGTAATTAACGGCGGTGATTACAAATCATTAGGCTAATTGTTACGCCGTACATATTGGTCGTTTGAATAAACGAGCAAGTTGATTATATTTCCACCAAATCGCGTCTTATGGCTGATGATCTCACTCGCTTTAAAGCTATAGAAAACAAATTCCGAAAGTATAATTTTCAGAGTGAATATAGTGAGCAGTGAATAGAGAAAAAATGAAAGTTTGGAAGTACTGCAAATAATGAAATAGAGATGTTTTAAGCGCTTTTCTGGCTGATTTTGTGGGAAATGTCATTAATAATGCGGATAATGACCGGGAAATCGTGGATATGCCCAGAAATTGCTGGTGAAATTGTGTCCAACAAGATGGAGGTTGAGCTAAACGGTTAGAGAAATACTGTAAATTTCATAGAACAGCCGATATACTCCCCTGCATGAATTATAATGTTTAATATTTTGTGTCGTGATGTTTTCTACAGTGTTTTGATTTTCAATTCGGTCATTTCGATCCCCAGGTCCGAGAGCTTCGAAATCTTCTCTTTGTTGGTCGAAGAGCAAAATAAAAGGCATTGTCTCATACCATTAAATTTTTTAAACGAAGCATCAATATTCAATTATAAAATATGAGACCAGATACAATAAAAAAATAATAAATTGGACATTTGCCGCTTATGCTTAATAATAAAATATTATTAATATTTAATAGCTTATGAAAACATAGCAATTCACTTGATAGTTTTATTGGTACAATAGTATCGAATACCTCATTAGTCCGCGCCCAGTGTCTATATGCACTACCTCCTATTAAAAGATACCATTGATTAGTGATCTTACCAATCATTACACTATACTATTCAAATGTTTTATAGAGGCAATACTTGTAATGTTCACATTTGTAAGTGGTTAGGTCAGGGACCCTCCAAGTCCATGCAGTGACCAATCCGATGTCACCCAGGCTGAGGGAGGAACCGCTGTCATCTCTTAGCCATCACGTAATCCATTATTAGAAGGTCGTTGGTTTAAAACCTCATATGTTGCTTTGAAATAAAGTTTCTTGTATCCCAAAAAATTATCACAGTTGTGAGTTAACGTCGTTGCATCGTGTAAAATCTGTGTCATTTGTGTTGTTCGTGAGTTGATTAAAACAAGCATCGCACCATATTTTCTCATACATAACAGAAAAACTGCAAACATGCAGCAACATAAGCCAGGTGCAACAATATTAGGGAAGATTTATCCTTCTTTTTGTCAGTGACAAATAAATCAGGAAAAATTCTCCCCAGAAAACCCAAAAGCCACAATCCCTTTAGTCTTCATCTGCAGAGCCCAAGTCCAACATATATTGTAGCGTCCCATGAGAGCTAAATCGTTGGCTCAGCAACAGGTGTTTTCAAAAGTTGAATTAAAAAAATATCTTCTTTAATTGCAGGATATTAATTACTTTGCATAATCTGTGTAAATTTAATTGATAAAGCGCCACAACGTCAGTTTAATTTGTGAAACTTCTAATGATAAGATTGTGTTAAAGAGTTAAACTAAAAACAAGATCATCACCTAAACGGAAGAGAGTGGGGATTCAAGCAGCACCACCGCAGTCTAAGTGTTTGGTTGTTTTAACTAAATATACGAGAAAAAATAAAGTTTAAAATCTTAGATTATTTCTTGTCCCCTCATTCTATCGTGCCAATTTACGTCCATACGTCATTCATTTTATTATGTTTAAGTGCTGCAGCACTTAAAACGAAGTGATGTCCCAGCTCTAACTTTGCGTTTATGAAAGAGAACTTTTTAAAGAGTTTAACTTAGTTCGTCAGAAAAATTCTTGGTCCAAACAAGTCGACCTTAAAAATACCTTTTCATCGGCTGTCTTTTGTGCTGTCAAAGTTAAATGAATCTGCCAGAAGTCTCTCAAAGCTCCGCTGCTCTCAAAACCTTGATAAAAAACATAGTCCCGGCATGAGAGACCTACGAATGGCAGGCTGTCGGATGGAACTAATAATTATTCAGGTCCAATTTGATATTCATATGCTGGGGACGAGATTTGGCGGGGAATGAAATAAGAAATAAGAAAATACGTTTCTGCAAACATGTGAAGAGATGATGACTAAGTTTACATCATAAAATTTTAACGATGGAGCGTTTCTCAAGTACTTAAATCTTTAAATATGTTCTGGGCGAGCAGAACCAACTTTATTTTAACAACTTTTGCATACGAAAGTAAGCATTTGTCTCTGTAAATTAACTGCTCTCATGCCTATAAAAACTTTGCTGAATGAAGTAGAAATGTGATTATATAATAGCTTGACTGTCCAAATGGACATGCTCTTTCTAAATCCGTTTAGTCATCCTGATCAAACTAGTTTAGACAAAATAACGTATCACTGCTACGTCCGCTCTCTGCTCGAGCTTTCGGTAAGATTGTGTGTCACTATTTGATCAACATGACCCATTTGCATACTTAAAGTAAAAAATTCGTTCATGACAAAGTAAAATATTACGATAGAAAAAAAAAAACAGTCAAAAGACCCATTTACAGTTTATCTCATTGATACTAGCACCGAAGTTAGAAATACATACGAGTGATTTTGGTAGGGGGTAATCAAGATGCATGGTTCAGATGTAAGAAGAAAGATAATTTAAATTCATCGGATATCAAGATGTATCTGTCTGCTGTAAAGAAAGAGCTTCCCAATATTAATTTTGTCGCTAATGTAATTTTATTCTAGTTATAAAAGTTTAACTCGCTAATATAAACTCGGGAACGCAATGTGATTACTGAGTTAAAGATGCATGAACAACATCTGCACGAATATTTAACCATAAATTCATTCATAGTAGGTGGTAATATTCGGGTATCAATGTTATCGTTATGTATCATATTGCACGGAATTATTCTCATAGCAACCGACTGTTTCCTGTTAACATTTGTGACTTATCCTATCCTTGAGTGTTGCAAGCGAGTGAGTGTTGCAAGCAATTGAGTGTTGCAAGCAAGTGAGTGTTGCAAGCAAGTGAGTGTTGCAAGCAAGTGAGTGTTGCAAGCGACTGAGTGTTGCAAGCGACTGAGTGTTGCAAGCAAGTGAGTGTTGCAAGCGACTGAGCGTTGCAACCAAGTGAGTGTTGCAACCAAGTGAGTGTTGCCAGCAAGAGAGTGTTGCAACCGAGTGAGTGTTGGAACCAAGTGAGTGTTGGAACCAAGTGAGTGTTGGAACCAAGCGAGTGTTGCAACCAAGTGAGTGTTGGAACCAAATGAGTGTTGCAAGCAAGTGAGTGTTGCAACCGAGTGAGTGTTGGAACCAAGTGAGTGTTGCAAGCAAGAGAGTGTTGCAAGCAAGTGAGCGTTGCAAGCAAGTGAGCGTTGCAACCAAGTGAGTGTTGCAAGCAAGAGAGTGTTGCAACCGAGTGAGTGTTGGAGCCAAGTGAGTGTTGCAAGCAAGTGAGTGTTGGAACCAAGTGAGTGTTGCAACCAAGTGAGTGTTGCAACCAAGTGAGTGTTGCAAGCAAGTAAGCGTTGCAAGCGAGTGAGTGTTGCAAGCAAGTGAGTGTTGGAACCAAGTGAGTGTTGCAAGCAAGTGAGTGTTGGAACCAACTGAGTGTTGCAAGCGAGTGAGTGTTGCAAGCAAGTGAGTGTTGCAAGCGAGCTAGTGCTGCAAGCAAGTGAGTGTTGGAACCAAGTGAGTGTTGCAAGCAAGTGAGTGTTGCAACCAAGTGAGTGTTGCAGCAAGTGAGTGTTGCAGCAAGTGAGTGTTGCAACCAAGTGAGTGTTGCAAGTAAGTGAGTGTTGGAAGCAAGTGAGTGTTGCAAGCAAGTGAGTGTTGCGAGCAAGTGAGTGTTGCAAGCAAGTGAGTGTTGCAAGCAAGTGTGTGTTGCAAGCGAGTGAGTGTTGCAACCAAGTCGTGTTGCAACTACAGACCAACAGCGTTTAATCGTACTGGAAAAACGCCCGCTGTCAAGTCTAATTCATGCTGTTAATGAGTATAAAAAATTTTGCGGCTACAAAGTGCTTTTCTCCGTGCCATGTCAACCGTAATAATTAAGAATTTTTCTTAAAGAATATTTTCGTCTTCTCGCGTTACGTATTCGGTTCTAATCCTGCTGCGCCACTTCTTTTCCTTAGGCATTTACGGAGCAACACGTGCTTTCCAACAGGGCTGAGTGCATCCTTAGAGTTTTTCTTATTTTTGCCCGCTCCAACTAAGCCTATTTTGCAGCATAAACAATCACTAGACTTGAAGGCGGTGGGATCAGCTCAGACACACCCGATTATTCTAGCAGCAACATCAGCCAAAGGCGAAACTTACGTTGGGAATTTAATTAATATTTTAATCTAAGTAAAGTAACTTCCGAAAGTAAGTACTCCCTAAATAAAGGTGCAATTAACGTAGACTCTCTGAAAGAATTGTGGGTAACGAATTGTGTCGCTAATTAGGAAAATTGATCCATTTACATTTCTGGGTGTAGCATATTGTTATGATGTCTATATAACCGGCAAATCTCCATGAATGTCAATCGCTGGCAAATTTTCTTAAGATGTTCTTATGATATCTCATGGAAACGAGTTTTTGGTTGTCAATGCCTAGAAATTACCATGAGATAAATTTGTTGATTTTTGACGATAAACGATTATCCGCTGGCAAACCATTTAGGCGGTTCCCACAGAGACCACAATTCCAATGATTATAAAAATAATATTTATTCCACAAGTAAGGCTGAATTTTGAAAACTGTGAGGAAAACTCAAAATATGTGATAATCATGATTCGCGATTTACTTTCATGATTGACCTGTGATTGGTCAGAAGGGTGCATGGATCTTAATAATGGACTGATGAGTTTACGGTGTAAAAATACATTTTAAGATCAACCCAAATTGGATGTATTTCTTTGCAGGATGTCGAGAAGCGAATCCAATAAATTACGAAGATAAAAATTGCATTGAAGAGAATCTTGTAGCATCCGTTAACTTTTGTGAAGCCCAAAGACAAAAGATAATTTCCAGATCTTAAAAACAGCAGCCACTCATATCCAAAATTAAATTCAACTCGCAAATCACGGATAATTGACCATCTTATCGATCATTGTAAAGTAGTGGTGGCATGCACCGAAAAACTCTTTATGAAATGGTATTTACAGTATATATATTTGTATAGATACGATAGGTGTACGTTTCCACTGGTTCAGCATAAAAATTTGTATAAAATATTACGAAACTAAGCATAAATTCCTGATGGTGTAGCGGTCATGGTGTAGCAGTTATGGTGTAGCAGTTATGGTGTAGCAGTTATGGTATAGCAGTTATGGTGCAGCAGTTATGATGTAGCAGTTATGGTGTAGCAGTTATGGTGTAGCAGTTATGGTGAAGCAGTTATGGTGTAGCAGTCATGGTGTAGCAGTTATGGTTTAGCAGTTATGGTGTAGCAGTTATGGTGTAGCAGTTATGATGTAGCAGTTATGGTGCAGCAGTTATGATGTAGCAGGGGCGGTGTAGCAGTTATTGTGTAACATTATAGCACAAACTCAACTTCAACCACAAGGAGAAACGCAATTTTCACGCTCGGTTTGAAATGATTCCTCCAGCTTTTATGTTCAAAGCTCGCTGCTCCAACAAGCTCTTATTTGTTGAAATTATTTGGGGCCCTCGAAGGAGGCAGTTTTTGTACGACGTTCCTTCCAGGCGGATTCAAAGCTTTGCAGAAGCGCTCCGGATTCCGGCAGAGAAAAAAATTTCGATAGAGAAATTGATGTGGCTTCATGTTGAAGATCGGTTGAAGCAATCGGATGAAAGCCTGGAATTTGCGAATTGAAAGTTCAACATTGTTTCTTTTTGTTTGTTATTGAGAGTGGTGGACTACAAAGTATTTTTCCTCTATGTTTGATATGATGTCGTATAGGTGTTCGGTTATCGATAGGAGGTCTGCTATCGTAGTAATCCTGTTATCGTATGTTGTCTGTAATCGTATGTTGTCTGTTATCGTATGATTTCTGTTATCGAGGTGGTCTGTAATCTTGGATTATTTGTTTCTGTAGGCGGTCTGCTGTCGTAAGTGAATTTTTGAAGAATTGATACATTTAGAAGTTAGCTTTTCGAATTTAAATGAATATGAATTCAAATGAATAAATCCACACTATTCGTTCTGAAATTATTAAGAAAAAGTTTTTTTTTAATAACTTGTCAATGATTTGTGGATTTCTCCAAAGTATCTATGACCAATCAAAAGAATATTCTGCAATCTAGAGATATTCATATACTAATGGAAAATATATGTGCGGATAAAATTTAGCGCCAAAAACTAATAGCTGAGTTTTCGTGGCACTGGGTAATTCATTCACTGAAATATTCGAATCCTTGGTTCCACTTTAATTATTTAGCTTTAAGTTAAACTAATTTGTTGTAATGTTCTCATTACTTGAGTCAATAGCGTCATTATCAGACTGGAAATTTTCATCAAACATAATGAACCGTTTTGACTTTCAAGATGTCTTTGCAACACCGGCAAACCAAATGATTAGTTATTAGTGGTTTTTATTTACTTATATGTACCTAACTCTCTTATTTCGTGGAATAAAACACAGTAAAAAGATATTTCCTTCGATATTTGCATAAATTTTTTTCCTTACATAATTGCATTTTTTTTCAGATAAAATGTTTGCCGTCACGTGCCACTGCCAGTAAGTTTCTGACGGGACGGGGTGACAGGGTTTCTTCGGTGATTTTCAGTTTATTTTTCTGATGTGGTCGTGTTTAGATTCAGTGAACAATTTCTATTCGATCCATTAAATATTCACGAATAAAATTTGAAACTGTGCTGCATTGTGTATGTTGTATGAGAACTTAAATATTATTTCTACGGATGTCGTCGGGTACGAGGCCGCCATTTTGCTGCATCAAGAACCCCATGCTGTCTCCACTACTGTGACGGTTAGCATGCGTAATTTAATCATTAACATTAGAACAGCATACACAATTTAAACAGAATCAAGTACAAAGCAATATTATACCGTCAAAGTAATTTTTATCCGAAAAATTGCAAATCAATGCTACATATTCCATGAAAATATGTCTATGAAAATGCATGATAACTCAGAGTCTATATATACTATGTCGGTATCTACTGTGTTGGATGAAAAACTGATAGTTGTGAGGAGTTACCGTGCAGGCTGGATTGATCATGAATATAGTCCACCGTTTTTTGAATTCCACCCTGATTTTTAACATTCTTTTTAAGTTTTAGAAAGAACGAATTGCTTCAGTGAACTTGTCTGAAGTAATAGACAGGTAATTTTATGTGTTGGAAGCACCAACAAAGTTGACGTAAAAAGTGATTGGATGCGGAGTTTCTCCTTCCATTATTTTGGATTAAAGTATTGTATTAATTGGTGGGAGGTAATAGCTGTGTAACGTTCATAGCAGGTCAAAAGATAGAAAATTTCCTCGAATTCCAATTATTGTATTTTTTAACGAATCATGTTTTGTTCTGAAGAAGTATGCAGTTTTCAAACGATGTTTTGCGTACAGGTTTATAGACGTAAAAATTTTCTTGGAATTATTCCTTATTTTTCATAGTTTATGTTAAGACGTGTTTTATTCTAAAGAAATATTAAAATTTTAGATGATATTTTGGTTACAACTGCACCGCAGACGCTCATTACACGTACGGCGTTTCTCGCGTCGTTGTTTTCCCCAACACAAAAACGTTGTTTCCCCCAACGCAAAAATGGATGGAAATAATGATATTTTACTGCCAGTGAACTGGTTCAGCTGCCGCAGTGCAGGGGAATTTCAGGTTATCGAGGTAAATACGAAGCATATGAAAGTCTTTGTTTTGGGAGATAAAGAATGTGTTACAGAGGCAGACACACAAAGTTGCGGCAGACTGCAGACCTCATGATGGGCACGGCTTTTTTTTTTTTGCTCTCAACACTGCAGCTTTCGTTCGATCATTGCGAGAACTTTTGTAATTTCCGGTCTTGTTTGGGGAAATCTTGTGGTCTGGTGTAACGAAAAATTATATTTACAATATTTTTTCTGGACTTTTTGTTGTGCGACGACAATTTTATAGTTAATTCTAGGGCAAGAATTTATTCCAATGTTTATTCAAACAACAGCAGCAACATTGTATGTAATGATACGGTCGCAATGGAAACTTTTAAATCTATTTTTATTGTAAACTGAAAAGATCCCTCTGCGGTTCAGTTTTTCATACTTTTTAATAATCTTGTTACCTTAGATATCCTGTGCACATAATAATTATACGTATTCTTTGTAATAGGAGGTGTTGCCCCTGTATGACCGTTCGATTGCCATGAACAATTGGTGCGGCGTAACCGATATGGGGCCGTACTTTCAAAAATTGCTAAAGTGCACGCTGCGGCCTAAGTGCACGCAGCGGCCAGTTCCTTGTCGGTGATTGATGGGTTTGACTTGAAACTACGCCGTCCGTGATTGACTGATGGAATAGGGAACTCTTAATAATTTTTGATAGTGCAGCGCCTGAATTAGGTTGGTATATATTAATAACCAGAAACTAGCTGAGCTCATTTTAACGATGCCTTTATTAGAACTGATAGAATCGTTTAAAAATTCATTAAAATTTGTTATTTTTATAAATTTAAACGTGGAAGTTTAAGATATTTTAATTTCTTCTTCACAAATGGTAAAATTTGGTCAATGTTAGCCAAGTAAATTAAGTGTTCAACTCATTTTCAAATGTGAACTTGAACATAGGTGATAAATTATCATAGTTTTAATTGAGAATTTATCTCTACGAAAGGAAATTCGCTTATCAAATAGTTAATTTAAAATGAACCGATAAGAATTTGTGTTAGTGAGGTTTCTTTCTTCCCATGGAAACACATTTTTGTCTCGTCCATGGATTCTCGCATAAAATCCCATAAAAAGCTTTGGCGATTTTACTCCACGGAATCAGCATAAGGTTTTGAGCACCGCTTCTACTGAAAGAACCGCGATCTTTCTCTTTTTATTCTCTTGTTGTTATTCCAGTGTTTTTATTCCAATGTTATCCAAACCTGAATCCAAGTGATCGGACCGGGCGAGGCCAATTTTCAAGCTTGCATGTATTTACACCAAAAATGTATTTACACCCAGAATTTCTGTTATATTACTCGCCGCTGTGAGTCAAGCCTCGACAGCTGAATTTAGGGTCATCAGGGCAGCCAGCAAAAGCTCAGGGTGGGCGTTTTTCCTCCACATTCATTCATTGAAGAACCATAAGAGGCCTACCATCGGCCATCCAATAGGCACCGCAATAACACTGTTAATTCATCCATTAGTTTATTAAGGTTGGCCAACCATCGGCCATCTGATGGCCGACGATACAACACATTTTATCAAATAGTTTTTAAAGGATGGCCAACAATCGGCCATCTGATGGACGACTAAACAACACATTTTATCAAATAGTTTTTAAAGGATGGCCAACAATCGGCCATCTGATGGACGACGAAACAACGCATTTTATCAAATAGTTTTTAAAGGATGGCCAAGCGTCGGCCATCTGATGGCCGACGATACGAAATATCTTATCAGAAGTAGTTTACCAAGGATGGTCATTCATCGGCCATCTAATGGCGGTATATAAGCCGCGGATGATTGGCAGTTATATGAAGGAGTTATTTCAAGCGGACGGAGATGAAGGGCCTGCCTGGTATCAATCATCGCAATTGGCCATCACCAAGTGACTTATGAGACAGCAGGCCATCCTGCCACTCCCATACGTTCAAACTCAGACATAAATTTTTATCATTACTTGATGCATCCTGGCCTCATTTGAAAATTTGAATGTAGCTTCTTTGGCCTCGTAATCATAGTCGCTATTTAAAGTAATAGCTTCTGAATCCGCGACTAACGAGCAATTTGCTTGTTATATAACTGCAGCTTTCCAGACACCAAAAAGAGCTCCAGGTCAACCACTTAAATCTGATCACCGCAGCGGGACGGAACATCAGGCTTGGGGGGTTTTCTTCATCTATGAATCGACTACTTGATTAAATAAAGCTGTCATAACAGTCATTGTCTGTTGTACCGGCAATGCTGCCTTGTCAGTAATAGAAGCGGACGCGGCGCCAGTTTCTGGTGAACATGTCTTCGCTTGCGACTCCGTTCGCAAGGCAGGAAACTTGCACACATGTCCGAACTACCCCAAGATTAAGGTATGTTTTTGAGATAAAGTGGCTTCGACCTTTAACTGCGTGCCATTGTATAGCGACTGCCGATAAAACATTCTTAATTGATCAGTTTTTTATGAATGGCCAAGCATCGACCATTGGTTGGCCGCCCATGACATGCAGATGATTAAATGCTATTTGAGTTAGTTTATTGGTTACGCTTTTATATCTACTAAGTCGTGGTTGCAACCGTGCTTGCGCTGAACGAACTCGAAAACGGCAATTACGAAAAGGCGTGGTACACCGCTGGAAATGACACCGTATCCATTTACAACGTCCCGCTGAAAATCTACGAAAAGGAGCATCAAATGCAATGCTTGATATATATAAATCATCATGCAATATTCTTCACATGATTGAAATCATATTCGTTTTTGAACATCGTATTATTTAATGAAATCGTTGCCATGAGGATAAGAAATTTCAGGAATTGTTGTAATAGACAATTCCAATTTGTTAATAGACAATTTGTTAATAGACAAAAAACTTGATACAAGTTTTGGAGTGACTATGAAACAATTAAGTTTAAAATAAAAATCAGATAGAAAGTTTTTTTGTTTATCTCTATGATTTTGTAAAAATGAATGAACTAAAACTCTGTATTCTTTAAACTTCTGAAGACTAAATTTTTTAAAGTACACGTTATCACAAAGACCGCAGCAAAGCAAGTTTCACAAGAACTATTTGCCTAGAACACGAGAAAACCAACGAATATCATAATCAAGTCTTGTGCTACTTGGCTGCTGAAATGACGGCTCTCAAACCGTTAGCAATCGCTGATAGCAGTGGACCCTGAAGCTGTACCCGCACTGCGGCACGCATAATGCATTCGTATAAATATTTGTTCGGTGTCGTTCTTCTGGTTGAAAACACCCTACAAGAGATGTGCAACTGCGGAAGTTCTTAGAATATTTCTCACATCCAAATGTATTTCTTATGATTCGATTATTATATGATGAAAAATAGCATGTTCGTTTTTTTAAATTTGTGAAGAACTCGTGCGCCCCCATGAAGTGAAAGTTCATGGATAAACAATAAGATAGGAAATGATAGACAAGAAAACTTTAAATATTTTCTGTATTCTCGCTTATCCGCCCGAACGCTGAGGCTGTCGAAGCTTGTTCTTGTATTGCTGACGAAGAGTATCGTTGTATTGTTTCTCGATAATCGACTCTGGAAATTATGAACTTTGGAGCCCATTATCGGTGGACCTCACCCAACAGCTTGTGGCTCTTCTATATCCCACAGCAGTGAATTAAACAAAATTTATGCATTCTGTTACCAGATTTATGCACTCTCGTTGAGATTGCTGACCGAATACTATGTGCGAGTTATCTTGTTAGTGAGAGCTAGATGGTTAGCACGATGCTTGCCTTCATTCCAAAGAATAAAGAAGTTTTAATAAATAAGTTCACTCCAGAAAGCGAGCTCATATTATGGAATCAGTAATAAAATCGGGTTCCAGCTAAGCCAAGGTGAGTTGCTAAATATGCATTTAGGCAGGCTAATATGATGTACATGTATGCTAATAATGATTAGTGTCCGTTACGTCAGAAAGCAAAAGTATCATTTTTAGATGGATTGATTCAAAAATATTGCAGCTTGTACTTAAGTCACTACTGTGGTAATTATTTTTTCGAACAAAGCCATTATTTCACTCTTGAATCCCTCAAAACACTCTTGATGTATTCGCATCATTAGTTTACTTCACTAATCAGATAACTTCTTGGTAAATCTGATAACAATCAAATAGATCTGTTAAAATTTTCTTGGTCGCAGGTCCATTTACGTTACATACATAGCCTTATTATTGAAAAAAATTCAACTATTGAAGAGGTTCGCAATCACCTGCCAACGATTGGAAAAGCTCTGCCCCCTGGCCCTCTTATAGTATCTTTTATCATTAGTAATAAATACGAAAAATTTTATTGGCTTTATAATCTCACTTATTAAACTTCAAATTTTAAGTAGAAGTATGAAATGATTGTTTTTTTAGCAATTTCTAAGTTTTTCGGCTATTCGCGTCTTTATTCTTAAAATTTAAAAGTTTTGTAGTAATTTTTATCGCTTAAGTCATAAAATTAACATTTTTATAGCTTAATAGTCATGTAACAGTCACCCAAACCGGTTTCCATCTTCCTCATTACTTTCTCGATCATCTAATTACTTTCATTCTTCATATTATTCATTCGTAATGCGAGACATCTCATGTTAAATTAAAGAAATTTTTAAATGAATTTTTTTTTTTCATTTTAACTGTGAATTCTTTGCTGTAAAATTAGTTTTGAGCTAGTTTATCAAACATTGAAAGGACTGTGCATGAGCATCGCTCCCTAGGAGACAGTCAAGCAACTGTGTCAGTCTATCTCTTTCAACAGGGACGTCAAAACCACTTCAAGTTTAAATGAATTCAGCATCCTTGCTAGGTTTTTGAACCACTCCACTCTTTGTTAAGAGGATGTTTTATATTCTGCACTCCTGTAATCCGAGAGGTCTTACATTTTTCTGAATACTATTCCTCGCCGTCGCGAAGACACCGAAATTTTTGCACCAACTGCAAAAATGTTCATATATATTCATATATATTCTGAATTTTGAAAGAGTTGAATGCCCATTGCCAGCTTTGCATGAAATCTTGAACATAATTTAAAATCCTCTCTTGTTCCTTGCCAAGACATTGCGTCGGAAAGCATCCAGCAATAATGTTACTCAAACTTAAAATTTTGGCATTCAAAAATGTAAAATCTAGTGCAAATAGTCCATTACAGCAAGATGGCATCACGTACGACTGTCACAACTGAGAATGTGTGAAATACTGTGTTTCATTTCCGATGCTTTCGATACTTCAGCATTTATGATAAAATGTTGTCACTTATTGTGCACATTTTTTTCTAGTTGCAAACTGTAAAACGTTGTTAAAGATGTTTTGATTCGTATTAACATTAGGGATAAAAAAACTGCAAGTGGAGTCAAATTTTCATGGAAAACAAGCACAGCTAAAAATTCCATAATTCCTTGCGCAAAAAATACAGGACGACAATTTTTCATCCTTCCCTGACGTTGTGAGGGCCTCGGTAAACCGAACGGAGCTGGAGGAAGGTAGGAGAATATTTTCTTAATATTTCACGTCATCTCACGACGAGACTTGGCACAATTTGTCTTCCGACAATGGGACGTCGCCGGCCAGACTCCCCGCTTCTCGGGAGTGCCTGCTCATTGTTGCACAATGCCTTCAGAAATGCGGAGCCGGCAGACTGTAATTGTGGCATAGCTGGCATTGCAGTTCTTGGCTCGTGATAAACCGGCGCAGTTAATTAAGCTCTAAGAACTGTAGAGTCACATGGATGTAATTAAAGCATAACATGCATTGCAGTTCTTAGCTCGTGATAAACCGGCGCAGTTAATTAAGCTTTAAGAACTGTAGAGTCACATGAATGTAACTAAAGCATAACATGCATTGCAGTTCTTAGCTCGTGATAAACCGGCGCAGTTAATTAAGCTCTAAGAACTGTGGAGTCACATGGATGTAATAGAGCATAGCAAGCATGGCAGTTCTTAGCTCGTCGTAAATTTTACTTTATACTAACCGGATTTTTGCAAGAATACCGCGCGAGAATCGATCTAGCAGAATATTTGTATTGTTTATGTGGAAGTAGATTTTTAAAACTGCTTTCGTTGGACGATAAAATATTTCTTTGGATGCGAGAGGATTCATCAGAAGTGCAATAATCCATACAAATGTTGTTTGATTCATTTATAATTTTTTCATTTTTCAATACCACAAACGAAAAAACGAAAAGAGTAAATGAAGAAGTGTTTATTATTTTACAAATCTGAAACGTAACGAGAACTGCAACAGAAAATTATTTCTTTTCCCAACTCTTTTTCCACTTTCTTATTTTCCTAAAGCCTCGCCGGAAATTAAAAGCAGTTAATAGCTGTGCAAACGATTTGTATATTCAGACACTTGAACAATTTAAAAGTAAGATTCAGCTGGGAATGACAAATAATATCTGCGTAAATTGCTCTCGAAGTGTCCATCGATGTGTTAAGCGCCCAGTCAGCGTTCCCAGCGTTAAATAAATTTTTCTTCGCACTTTGACATCGCTTATCATATCACTAGACTCACGAGAAAAGGATGACGGTAAATTCCATCTAATATTATTCTGCATTCAATACCCATAAAATATATTCACACTCCATAAAGTTTTGTGAATAAATTTTAGTTTAAGGACTAATATCAATTATATTCTGTACTGGGTGAGATTCATGCGTTCTGATCGAAGGTTAATGCTTAGTACAAGTATAATTTTAAGCGCATTCGTGACTTACAAAATTTGGTTCTACCTCGCGGTTCTGAAGTAGGGGCGTGCCAAATGTCAATTGCATATAGATAACATCAGTTCTATCAAATCAATATAATTTTAAAAGTGTAAAGAGATTTAAAAACGTTCGTGGATACCCGATATCTAGCAAAAAGTAATATAAAAACTTGCGAGTCTGTTTTGAGGGGGTTCAAATAATATTTTCCAGTGGGAAGCATTATTTTCTCAGAGCAATATCAGCAAAATTGAATTATTTTAAAGGTAATTTTGTTATGCATTTGGAAAATATCGAATTTAATTTCTTTATGGCTTCTAAATTGCTTGATTGACAGTTTTTTATAGCTTTGAGGACCAATAATATCTGGCAAATGTTTATTCACATCATCACTGAATAATTTCCGATTAATCATCAACTTACCACAAGCTACATCAACTCAACACTTACCATTATCAACTCGGTTATCACTGCTCTCCTACGCATTGCTATTCTATCTCTCGAAATTTCATCGTAATGGCCGAATTTCTGATGAGAGAATTCATACCCGCATGTGCGCAGTTTTAAACTTTAATAACATGGGAAAGTGACACAGATCCCTCCAATTAAATAATGTATTCGACTTGAATGTCTTGAAAATTTTGTCGTACTGATAAAACAGAAGCCACTAGTCAATGACCTGATGAATACCTTATCTAATTCACAGAGCAGCCCATTAAAAGCTTCTACACATTTTTTTATCACTGCGGATATCTCATTAATCCGATCCGCTCTGATATTGCTTCATAATCCGCAATATCAAGCGGAGTAAAGCCTTTTAGATTGCTTAATGTGAGTCTATGAAATCATGTGGTTATTATTAATAGATGTTGGATGGCATTTTTAAATTAGCGTTGTAGCTCTTAATTCGCAATTGGAAAAGTTTAAGGTCATTTGAGATATTGATAGCTCGGCTATAATTACTCCAAGAGTTTGATTGGAGAATGACATGAAAAGTTTTCGCCTAATGTTTTTTTTTTCGATCAGGTAACCTCAATTTTAGTCATAATGTGGATATTTCATGCGGTTCAAGGATCCCTATAGCTGAGATAGTCCTATATTAAGAGGTTGGTAATGTTTTAGACTCGGTTTGTATCTATTCCAAAAATGCGAGATTGATTGAAAAACTCTTTTGGAAATTGTGTCCCTTTAAGAAACTAATTAACTAAGGAAATTGTGTCCTTTTCAGAAAAATTCTCGGTTGTGTTCCTTTTATAAACTCAGGGAAATAATTTGTAAATAATATCTAATATATTCCTTTCATACAGTAATGTATTCAATAGCCTTTTGAAATGCCTAAAGCTTGTTTTTCGTTGCCTATACAAACGTAGACTGATGTTATCGCTTTTCATCGAAAAACATTCACCGAGAACCACTCGCCTGAAATAAATGGCAAGATTTGGACGCAGTAGCGACGATACTCAATCTCTTGCCTCCGGCATAGGAGAGCAATGCGGCAAAGTTCGACTGTCGCATCACGTGCAACTCGATGTCGAAGCTCTCAAGAAAGTTAGCTTAAAAAGTTGCGCACTGCGCAAAATCTAGTGATTTCTTCCACGAGCGGTTAATCCTTTAAAAAAACTTAAATTCGTAAAGATGGTGTAATTGATTTCCCAGGACCGTCTGGATAAAAAATCTTGACCTAATTTTCGTGGCACTCAAGTCCCAGGGTGTGACATTACAGCCGCCATTAAGGAGTCGTCGTGCGAAATTACCTATTGCTTGAGTGCAATAAATCTTTTCTGCGGGCACTCCGCAGTTCTCCGATTGCAGTATTTTTCCTCCCATGACGCATTCCTTGAAAACTGAGACCAGGACGTCGCGTTCCGAGGCTTGAACGTCGGGTATCAACATGACCTTGTACGAGGACGTCCTAAACTTGACATCTGGACGAAGGACAGAAGGACGTGTTGTATTCGAGAGATGTGAGGAGGCACTCGTAGATAAAAAATCTTATCCGTGGATGAAGTTGCGGTAAAATAAAAACAAATTACTTGTTTTGTCAAGTAATCTCGTAAGTTATGTAAAAGCTATGCCATAAAATGTAAGTAAGGGTAAAAGTGGAAGAAAAGAGATTAACTAACTTCATGATTGTGATGCATGTAAACTTCGTTAGGACGAGTCGTTCCAAACAATGAAATGGAATGTGTTCTGAGAACATGCTGTCCCATGAAGGACAGACTCAATTACACTCTAAACATTTTCACAAAAAAATTATTTAAGTTAATAATAAATAGTAACTCAAATAATTTTGCAACAATTTACTGATTGCTTTAAGATTTAACACATTTAAACTTAAAACTAATTAATTAACACTTCCTGAGAAATTATTTCAGAGTCGTTTGTTGTGAAAATTCAGTAGCGTTCCCAATTTAGTTGCAGGAAGCCTTTGATAGCAGTCAGAATTTGGCGGGTGTTTGCCAGAGAGAAAATAACTGCAGACCTGACAGCCTGTTGACAAAGTCATCAGCACCGAGCAGAGGTTTGAGCGTCAAACGCCGAACTCGAGACTCGATCAGATTTGACCCAAATATGACGACACTCGACCTAGGCCTTAACACCAAATACCATCAAAGTGAAGCAAAGCAAGCTTTAGCTATAGAAGATGACATGCATTTTTACACTGTAAATATCCCTTACTCGCGCCCTTGAATGCAATGAGAACATTCCATTCAGAACTTTGCTCACATGATTCTTTGCGGTCATCGGTGATACCGCAATATTTTTCCAACTTCGATCAGAAGAACAATTTTATTTCAGTTCGCCTTTAATACTTTTACCTATTTGTAAAGACTTGAAATTTTTTTCCTCACTATATAGCGTGGGAAATTTTTTTGACTGATCCCGTGTACTTTGTTCATTAAATAATAAATTTTTCAGCATGATGACTGCGGTTAGGTAGTCTAAATATCTGCCACGATAGATATGTCTAACAGTTAAATATAAACTGCTTAATATCACGAGATGCGTTTTTGCTCCTTCACTAAATGCTTGATTGTTTCCACTTAAGCATTTGCAGCTTGATGAAAGCTTGGGCTAATTCGTTCTCATTTTAATCAAGCTTCAATAGAGAACTGCGCGTTAGATCTTCAGAGCAATTGCAGGATAAATGGACTTAATAAATACTTTCTTATTGGACGTTAATTCATTACAGGGCACCATCAATTTGAGCGCTCTTATTTCAAATTTAATTAGAGGAACGCTGAAGCAATGCAGCGCTACCTCATTAGTTTGTTGAGAGCAACAGGTGCAAAATATTTCCAACTGAACCTTAAATTTAACAATTCTCCCTCGGACATTTAGTGCTACAGTAATCATTACAGTAAAATAAATGCATGTTGTGAATCATGAGAGCCTAATTTGACCATTTTTTGGCCTTTGAAAATTAATCGCGGTCGACCGGTTACGAACAATGATAAAATTCCATATTTCGGCTAGACGAGCATTATTCTAAAATTAAAACGTGGGCTAGATACAAATTCCGCTAGATACAATTAAACCTTAATGATAATTATTACGTGGATACGAAGCACGGGCATTCAATCCCCGCCTCGCTTCAATTGCGCAGCGAAATTATGGCAATAATGTCAAAAATTTTCATGATAATGAGTAGGTTTTGCGTTTTTATAATTTGCTTACATATATATCATGTGATTTTTTAGGCTTTCCGTCTTTTTGTATGCATTAATACCTGCATGAATTGAACGCAAAAATAAATTCTGGCCTGTGGCTACAGTGGCTATAGAGTTCCCGCTGACCTTAAACTTCTGTTAAAAAGACACACTTTTAATATCGCTTATAGAAATTATTAGTTTCTTACGGCAGACGAGAAAAATATAACAAACACATGTAAAATGTATACATATAACGAAATTAAAATTGTCTAGCTCAATTTCAAATTACGGAACCTTGTATAGGAATCTCAGTTGCCAAGGCCAGCGGTAATTAATCAACAAACAACACTGCCTTTGTAACACGATCGCTTGCATGTGACACCTTCCTGACCTTCAGTACTTGTATTCAGCAAATTCTCTTGTATTCAGCCAAATTCATTACTCGTATTCAGCCAAATTCATTACTCGTATTCAGCCAAATTCATTACTCGTATTCAGCCAAATTCATTACTCTTATTCAGCAAATTCTCTTGTATTCAGCCAAATTCATTACTCGTATTCAGCAAATTCTCTTGTATTCATCCAAATTCTCTCCAGTCTCTCAGCAAATTCTCTTGTGCCCGTAAATTTAATTTCAATTTTGGATGAACTTCACAACAGTTACATAGAAAATTGGACTCTATCGAGCGTAAATAAACTATGAATGATGGTCAGAATGTTCCTTGAGGAGAGCTCCGTGTATAAGTCGTGGCGAAATCGCGGAATTGCCGATTCTATGGAATCGGTAATTCCGCAATTTCGGTACGACATATACATATCTGAAGAATCTGACGTTTAGGTTGTTGAAAGTAAAAGGGATAGGACGACACCCACTGTGAGATTCAGACCACATCAGAATAGTGCAAATTAACTGAATAACAGAATAAAGAAAAGGTAAAATAAATGGAGGTAAAAGGTTCTTTTAAAAATAAATGAATTAGAAAGCACTAAAAATGCCATGAATGGCGCGAGCGAGCTGAATGAAATGACGTCTGCAACATAATTACTGCAGTATACAGATAACTAATAAAATGAAAAAGATTAAAAATTAATGTATAAAGAATTGTGCTTAATTGTCTGGCGTTGTGCTTATGCTGTTGTCATAATATGGTGACGATATTTCAACGCATAATTTTTTAATTCGAGTAGAAACTCCGTTGCATGAACGGACCAATATCTAACATCGTGAACCTCATTCATTGATCTGTATGAAACTTTGAACTATTTTTGATCAAGAAATACTTAGAACCTGTTGTGTTTTTAAAATGTATTGTATTAATTCCCCTTTCACCGTTTGAAGCCAATTATAGAGTCCGAATTTAGTTTTTCCTCTCGAGTTCTTGAAGTTTCAAAGCAATGCCAGCCAATCTCGGCAGTTGGCAACCTGTCGAGAGACATCAGAACTACTCCAAACTCTAGGCATCGTTGTATCGATGATTCCGATACCTATTGTTTGAACTTGCCGACAACCATAATTATTGACATTTGTTATTCGAGGAACTGAAGTCTCAGTCCGATGAAGTTATTCTGAGCTCTGCAAAATAATCGAAGACGAAACTATACCCACAGCAGTCCACACCAGAGCCTGCCTGTTTCCAAGCACTGAATTAATTATTGTTTTTGAGTTAATTACCAAAAAAACTTGAAACATCAAGGATACATATCGGCATATTTATTTTCCAAGGTTCTATCTGTGCAGGATTTGAAATCATGCATTCGATTAGTGTTAACGATCGTGAAAAAAATTGAAAGTTTTCGTTTTAGTTGTCGACGTTTCTGCTAATCTTCAGAATATTTCTTAAAAGAAGTAGGTAGTAATTTCCAAATCAAGTAGCAATTTCTCATGAATTAATCGAAATTCATACCAATTTTTCAGTCAATTTCTACAATCTCTTTAAAATTAACAGCAACTGTTTTCCCTTAGGATGACCTTATATCTATGTTAACCCTAAAGCTCATTTTTGGAGGTTCTATATAATATTAATACCCCTCCGTGTCCCAGGAGGCGATAGATGAGATGGCGCTAACTCGCTCATTACAGCCTCTGACCACAAGGGGAGCTTGCTTTTTCGTCACCCCAATGTCTGATATTTTCTAGATAAGCTCAATCTTGCTTGGAAAAATCATTTACGCGGTTAAATTTGAGAGGGAATTTAATGGCCTGCCTAGAGGGGAAGGAAAAACATAAATATTTGGTGTGGCTTGAATAATCATGTTGAAAATAATAGAAGTGCCAAACGAGAAAAGTATTATTTTGCAGGTACTGCATTACATTCAATTAATTTTCAATCCACAATCTATCCAAATTAATTAACAATGTTAAATTGGACTAAACGTAAATATTCTGAGAGCATTGTAAATGTAAATATTTGCATTTAGACTAAAGCATTGTAGACTAAATGTAAATATCCTGATGATAAATTCAAATTTAAAAGATGAAATTTCTACATTTGAAAAACACTTTTTATTGAATCTAATTTATCTAAATTCAATATTTTATCGTGGTGAATGTGTCACCATTCTATCAGCCGCCTTAAATTAAAATTTTTAAGGTTAGCTCTCAATTTAGAGCTCAATGGAGGGAAGGTTCTTGCGCACTTTGAATAGGAAGCTCAGAAAGCATTCCATGTGCAGGAATAGTTCCATTGAAAGTGATGTATCCTGTATAAAACATCAGACACTCGAGCAACAGTTTGCTACCTTAGGTAAAAGTCTGGGAGCAGGATTATCTCGCAAGTGCTGCGCCGAGTTTCGTGTTTGATGACGCTCAGAGCTGCAAGTTTTGCACTGAATATTTGCGAGTCGTGATACGCAGATACGCAGGCCAGTGACGGCAGAAACGTGCGCTAGGAAATGACTAAAGCAAGCCAACCATAGCTCACTGAATTTTATTTCCAGGCTTTATACGCAGAAAGCGTTGTTGCCCTATTGCATCTTTAAGAGAGTGCGCTATAATTAAGAGCTTCCTTTCACTGTGATGGTTGAATAATTTGGAAACATGTATGCATAATTTTGCATTCGTTTCTCATGTTGATGTTGTAGCTGAACATGGTTAAATTGTAACATTTGTAAAGGTTTATTCCCTCTGCAGGCATTTGTAACGAAAGTCTTTTCGAAAATGTCTAGATATATACATATATAAACTATTACACAATGAATTAAAATGGCATACAAAGAATTTTCATTGCAGTTTTGGTTAAGATTTAACATTTTTGTTGATTTAATTGTAAACCCACGTTGAATTTTAATAGGCATTAGTTTAACTGAATTATATGAAAGAATTTATTGAATTGCATATATGCAACTTTTGATTAATTATGAATTTCGAGTCAGATTCAAACATCAAACAGCATTTGAATGTTTCAAAGTATAAATTTTAAATCTAATATCATCCCAAGATAGCCTGTGCAGATAGGCGTCATTACGGACTGCAGAAAATTATCAATGCTGGTCACAGTAGTGTGACCCGAGGATACAATGACAATTTTCAGGTTTATTTGGGCCGTAAAAGAGAACAGAAATGAAGCCTTCAGGAGCTGAAGAAATAAAACGGGCACCATGTTTTTTGTGGCCCCCGAGAAATGCTCCAGAGCCCGCTAACTTTTCATGAAGTTTAGACGGAGACTGAAGACAGACTACGCACGCAACTCCCTCATGACTCGTTTTTCCTAATGTCTCATTCAATCTAGCTACATTTCTCGACCAAGTATTTTGAGCTCAGCAACATCTCAATTAATTAAAAAATTTAGCACTCCAATTTACGTCGTAGCTAAACAAAATTTTGACATTGTTTGGTATAACCCTGTCACACTAAATCAAAAACTGTGTGCGAAGCATTTAAAGGTAAACCCGCGTCTCCACGCTAAGTTTTCACTCAACTTCCTTGTCCTAACTTCTTAAAATTCGTCAGGTTTATAGGGCAATTTGATTCCAAATGCAAGGACAAGGACAATTCGGTTTGTGCGACTTCAAGGTTTAAATAAAGTGTAGAGGTGAAGATGGACCGGCAACGTCGTCGCCAGCAATTTGGGCCATGAGCGCTATAGCTGCTGCGATGACTTCTGAATTGAAGCTTTGTGAGTGCTGCTTGATGTCCGTTGAAACTTGCGCCTTGCTACCGAGCTTTCGTTAACAGGCTTGTCCAGTGACACTCTCTTTATGATTATAATGAATTAATCTGAATAAATCCTTCGTAAAAAGCCTCGTTCAACTTGTCAAAAGGTGGATAAAACCAAAGCGATTCATCGTCTATTATTGTTATGAATAATGTTATTGATTGATTGATATTGTTATGAATAATGTTATTGAATAATGTTATTGATTATTGAATGATATTGATATTGAATAATGTTATTGAATGTTGTTGTTATTGATTGTTATTAACTATTGCTTAATTATCAGTATTTTAAGCTTTGTCCATGCCTACACCAACTCGCACAGCAGCGTCAATCGCAATTCAGCCTTGACTTATGCTAATGACTTGGTTTAATGCGAGAAAAGTTACAGCCTTGCGTTCACGCGTTCTTCTCTATGTAAAATCTAGCACAAAGAATAATCTCGTCAGTAAATAAGTTCTGAAACCACGATGTATTTTTCTGCTTTTTAAATTAAAATCAAATCTCTCTGTATGGTGGACTCATTTGATTGGGCGCGGATTCTATCAGTTGGCCTATTTTTTCTTTCTTTTATAATTATATGGTCATAAATCTGCCTTCAATTATGATTTTATTCATTACTTGAACGCCAAGTCTAGTATTGGTAGGCTTGGTAGCCTAATTAAAAACGATAAAAACACTCGACGCTCGACGCAGAAGGCAAAGCCAACCTCGAAGTTAACTATGAGTAATTTAAATGGGAGATTTTTATGGGTAATTTAAACGGGGCCAGGATCGAGGGGGCTGTACTCCGGGCAAGCCAAATAGCTAATGCCCTCGATCCCTTCTATTTATCTGCGCTTAAAAAATACGCAACCCGGGTACCAATTCCCCGCAAGAATTTCGGACTCTTTCTGGATACTCGAATAATGAATAAAATGAATACATAATTAGCACATCCTGCAGGTCTGGAACGTGCCAAATGCCTGGACAAATTAAATATTGAACAAAGTTTAACAATCCATCATATTATATTTATTTTTATACATGAATACTTTTAGTATGAAATTTATCATTCAGTATTAAAATGAGTTAAAAGAGAACGGTAGCCAAAATGATTCGATTTATTTCCATGCATCGGCATGGAAATAAAATCTGCCATAGGAATGGTATTGGACAAAAATATTTGATCTCTCAAACTAGGAGTAACCCTGAGCTGTCGGAAATAAGATATTTTTTAAACAAAAACCAAATTGGTTAGTACTAACCAAAAATTGCTTAGCTCTAAAAAATTTTTGTTTTAGCTGAGACTGAAATTTTAATTGGCACAGAAGGTGATGTTTTTTTTTGTCATTTTATTTGATGCAATCCTAACGAAACGAAAAGTCAGATTTTTCTGACTGAGCATCGCAATTTTAGCACGATGAAACCGTTTTAAAAAAATAACTAAACAAATTTATAAATTTACACGCTATCTCAACTAGTTTTCGAACATTTTAGTACTTTATTATTGCTAACTTACAAATGTTCTAGTATAATTGATCCAGAATCGTGAGTTAAACTGGGAAATCCGCTGTCTAAAAATTAGGAAGCATTGTAAATTAACGTCTACAATTGAGTGCCCTAGGAGATAAACTAAAATTTAATAAATCAGTATTTCATTGAAACACAGAAATTCACAATTTATTCTAATTATGACTTCAATGCCAAAAAAATTGCAGAAGTTATTAGAAACCAATAAATTTTTAATTTATTCTTAACCACTCGTATCTCAACTGGTTCGCTATAAAATGCGTCCTTGAGTTTCTAGAGATTAACATTGCCATTTGCAAAGCACATCGCGGTGAGTAACTCACTCAGATTCCGTACTTCAATCAGCAACAATTTGTTGTCCAAGGGCAGTCGCCGTCCATGATCTTCGCAGCCTGTCAACCTCTGTAATTAACTTTCATGCTTGCAGGGCCAAACTGTACGTTTGGCAACACGATGCACTGGTGTAGTATTGCTGGCATATACGTATAAAGAGGCCTTGAAAAATTAATGAGAAAGATATAATTTAACACAATTTAAATATACAATTTAGTTTTGATGGTCAAAAAAATTTATTGATTCGATCAAGTTGAATGAAAAATCAACGTATAGAATTAATGGAAATGACATAATGACCAGTAAAAAGGCACACTCGTTCCACGCTACTAATTAGATCACAATTCATTGGCGACGCTGAACCCAAAAATTATACTTCTCGTTCTCTTAAAACGCAGAGATATCGTTTTTACAATTTGTGACTGTAGCGCATCATTGAAAACTTCAGGATTATCGCTTGCAATAATCCACAGAATAATTGCGTCGGCGCTTCACTGGCGATGAATTTCTTAACTTGCTCCCATCAAGCCACCGACACTGAGCAACTGACTGCTGTCACACTGAAATTTCTGACTAATGAACTCGTGATGTAACTAACTAATGACTGCAACTAACTCCTGATGTAACTAACTAATGACTGCAACTAACTCCTGATGTAACCAACTAATGACGAATGATTGTAACTTACTCCTGATGTAACTAACTAATGACTGCAGCCAAATCCTGATGTAACTAACTAATGACCAATGACTCTGAAACTAAATCGTGCTGTAACTAACAACCAACATTCAACGCAGTAAAGAGAATTGAAATTTAATTATTCAAAACAGTTTGGACGGAAGAAATATAATTAGTTTTAACATGATTCGTGCAAATTATGAATACTTTAAAACGATTTTATGGTGCTTCTTGAGTTGTATGAAGTGTCTGGAACGGATTAGCCTTGTGAATCATGTTCTTATTAGCAAAATTTGCATTGAATTATTGAATTAGCACACTGATTTCCCTGACCTTGCTCGTAGGCAGGTAGTTGTAATATGTTCGTGTTTTTAAATACCTCTTCGTTAATCGTTTCACTAATGTGTTCGTGAATCGTTCCACAAGGGAAAGGATTAATGTACATAATCATTCAATCAAAATTTGGGTAGTTTTTAAAATGTAATTAAATACACAGATAATTATGTTATCGGTTAATGTATGGTGTTTTTTTGGATTGATTTTGCAGATACCGGGTGATTCACGGGAACTTCGAAAGCTCAATTGAAAAAGAACTAGTAAAGATATCATTACGATATAATTTGAAAAAAAGACATTATCCGAATTTTTGCATCACTTAGTTTTAAAGAAGACATCGGACAAATGATGGCCCCTATTGTCAATGCATTCAGTTGGTCGATTTTTGAAGTTCCGTTCAACTCGCTGAAGTGTATAGACGGGTATGTTGGCGATGGCTTGGCGTATGTGGTGACAAAAGGTGACAAAAGCAGCCCCGGCAACTATCGCCCTGTCAGTCTGACAAGTGTTGTTTGTAAGCTGATGGAATCTGTTGTGAGGGATAGGATTATCGATCACTTGACTGCTCACCATCTCATATCAGATTGTCAACATGGTTTTATGTGAAGTCTAGTAGCTACTTCAAACTATCGCCAGTCATGAAAAGATCCGGGCAAATAACACGATATTAGATCTTCTGTGAACAAGGCACGAAAAGGAAAAGAATCGGCGACAGGCCACATCAGGCCTACACTCCAGCGCCGACATCACTATGTTATGTTATGTTATGTAGTTTTTTCAAATGAGGTAGGGTCCTTGGACATCATTGTAAACAATTGATTTAAAATAGCCCCATGAAAAAATTATGCAGAGCCAAATCGGAGGATCGAGCCGGCCGAAGAAGGTCACTTTTCAAGGAAAAAAGGTGCACTGCAAAATGTCATCTGAGACGGATATAACTTTGCAAAACGGCCATTAGAAATGTACGCCTTGACAAAAAAAATGCACGTTGCTCACTTGTCCAATGCAAATTTGGAACTGATTAAGCGGGAAGCAAAACTTCATGACCTTACTATTCATATAAAATACTCCTAGTCCTTTTCCTACAACATTTGGCTGCTTAGCGCGAAAAATAAAACAGGAAGTTTTCGTGAATAAAACCCTGTATTATACACTTACAACTGTCATTCTAAATATGTCCAATTTGCATATTCATGGTTATTTGATCAAAAGTCTGCAAATAAAAATCTGTATCTGTAAATTGCAGCGAATTTAGGATTAACAGAGGAACAAGTCATGATGATGTCTCAGACATTTTTACAGTTATAGGTACTAAGTTCAAAATGTTTCGTGCACTCACATTCAACCGACTTAGGAAATTGCATTTCAAGAACATGCTATTAAACTTTTTGTCCCGTGTTTATGTCCTGTGAGCAAGGAGCTTATCTTATCCCGAGCTCATCCCCTAATCTCATTCCGCATGATCGCTTGTGTCTATTTCGTTGGCAATATTAATTCTACCATCTTGATGATTTTTATCATGTCAACGACTGCCACATCATAATACGGATCAAACCATGCGTTGCTGAAAGCTTGTCAGTAATAAATGCACGAGTTGTGCCTGGGTCAGCTGAGCATTAGGGTAACGTATACTCTGGAATTGATTGCAAACACGCCCTCAAAAGTGTCGATTTTTTAAATGACGTCCACTCTGGCAAAAGTGACACATTTTTCGAGTGGCACTGCAATAACCCGAGCTGCCGTCCTTGGCAGAAGCGCCGCCATCTAACCTCTTTGAAGTCACCGAGTACATCTCACTGACCGAGTACACATCATTTGGGCGGTGTAACTCAATGCAAACATTGCACGAATAACGCTGCTACACCAACTTGAATCAGAGTCGTAAGCACTGCATCACAAGCAGCATAGCCTGCGTTTCGGCTTAAATTGACTTAGACGGCAGAATACTAAATGCGACGGCCTTTGGTGCGACATGACACGCGCGATTAGTCGAGTGCTTTCATATGTATTTTGTTAGCCAGATCGTGTTACTTAGTTCTGCAGGCATGAAAGCATTGAGCGAAAATCTGTTCCTGGCTGGAGGCAGAATTAATAATAGTTATTCTGTGTGCCTGAACCATATAACTGTAAATATTAGTTCATCATAATTGTTTAAATATTTGATTTAGTTTATTTGAACGGTCGTTGGTATTTTAACTCTTTTAAAGACGATTTTTCAAATCATATTTTGACTTCGATCATGTTTCTTTATTCTCATGTACAAACTTGCCTGGCAGGCAGTGTTTATAGCAATTAATTAAATAATTCAATGGTTTTTACGCCGCAAACAGCCTTTATTCTCAAAAGATTGTTGACTCGTCCGAAAACGCTCTATATAATTATGTTAATGAGTGTTCCGCTCGTCAAGCAAAGCATTCAGCGCCAGCAGGAATGTAAAAAATCCCTGAGCTTCAACTGATGGCAAATGAACCTTGTTACTGCATTAATACGTTAAACAGAATTAAAGATATTCTTCAAAGGATTAATCCGCAAGAACTGCTTACGTGGATCCTGTGAACTGCTCACATGTATTTGCAACAGACGACTGCTATTCCAAAATACTTCGGTTATTGATGAGAAAAAAAATTAAACTAGACTGGAGAATAGTTGAAGTGATATATTGAGGGATTTTGAGACATTGGAAGGGCATTGACGGCCCTAATCTTCTGGTAAGCGCTGGCCAAGCTTCTCGTTACATCAGCTGCCCCCGCAGCTCACATACTCGGCGTGGAGTAAAGCGCCACCAGCTTGCCCCTTATTTATTCACTAAATTGTAATGAATTAAGTCTGAAATATCCACATAATTCTGTCTTAAATCACATAGATTAATAGTTGATGTTGAAATTAAGGATGTTTTCTATGGTATTTTGTACTTTAAAAAATGCTAGTGGTTCAAATATTAGTTCATTCAATCGTTGATTCACAATTTATGTTGCAACAACTGAAAATTACAATTTCATGCAATTGTGATCGATACAATATTCCTACGCATAACATAAACTATTTTAAAAAATCTTACTTGCTTGAGGTTTTCAATGGTTCGGGATTTAGGTTATTTGTATATGTTATGTTTATGTAATGTTTGTAACTATGTTTTTGGTCACGCTCAGTTATTTGGAATAAAATACGACGTATAATGGAATTACTGAATGGAAGTATTGGAACGTTTTGCTCCATAGAAGTATTGGAGCCAAACTAAAAATAGTGCATCGTGGGCGAAGCTTACTTGCCACCCAGCCGAACGATTTAAGTCAGAGACAGGTTGGAAGAGGGCGTGTCAAGTATCAATTAAGCCTAGAGCTAAGCTATAACAAGTTTAAAAGACTTACGCCGTATGTGTATTCGGCCACTGAGCGTTATCTCCTTTTTAATGCCCATTTAATAAAATAAGGCATATGAACAGCCTCTAACTAAATAGGCTTAAGTCAGTCTCCACGTGATCCAAACCGAAGAAAGAGATCGAGCAATCCCCGCATGAAAAGTGTCAAATCTTTTGACTCCAAAAGATATACTAGGAGATATTTCAAATGTATACCTTTTCGAATCATACGAGAAGTCCGGCAATTCTATATCGCCTATATATATGCATTTACAAAGGGTACGGCTAATATACAAGGCCGTTTCCCGTCACTGCTAACGGTCCGTCGCCCCCATTTAACCGTCCAGAATAGCGGCAGACGCTCTGCAATAAATTCTGTATGATCCCTTCGACACCTCACCGATAAATGGATGCCTTCGAGGCCTTGGTAATGATTGAAATTCTGTGAGGATTTGAAAGGCTGTGATTGATGCGAATGCTGCTGTAATAATATTCGCAATTTCCCTGAATTGAAATAAAAGCAGGGGAATATTGCAAGCGGTAATTCGTGCTGGGAGAATTTGAGAACGATTATTTGATGTTATTGATGTCATTGCGTCCGATTCTGTCCATACAGTCCATTCTGAACTCGACAGGACGATTGAAAGTTTATATTAATAAATATGTACTTATTTATCTGTTTAGGTATATGCTATCTCAGCACCTTAAATCAGGTGCTGTAACTATGGGAAAAACTAACCATCGAGTGATTTTTCCAATTAGCAAAACAGTCGAATCTTGGGCCAATATCTTCTCAGTCTATTTTATTGGCGTCTGTTAAATAACGGTAGTATTGGTTGCATTGTATATATTTTAGCATCCCGGCAACTAAGTTTCGTGCCACTAAAATTATTCGTGGAAATGTATATTTGCATCTTCCTTCAGGTATAATTAATGATGCAATAAATAGTAAAGATGTATTAAAGAAATACAGAGAAACTTACTCGTAAGCGACAATAGTGTATTTTAAATTTAATTGATAATCGTCTCTACGGATATTCTTACCTCACAGCTTTTAAGACTAACATTTATTCTTACGTGCAGGTAGGTTGCCTCTGGAGCAGCTCGGCGCCAATGTAAGTACAAGTAAATGCAAGAAAAATTCTTTGTTATCGCGTAAGACAAACATTATACGGAGCGTGGTGATGCGATACTTATAATTTCTATCTAATTCTGTGTTAGTTCCACGAAGTTAATCAGATGTCGAGTTTTTCTGTTCACTGTTAGAGTTTCAAAATCTTAGCTAATAATTTAAGCAATAATTTACTAATAATTATTTATGTGTTCACTTTTCATCGTATTGCATGAGAATGACGTTTTCATTCATCGATTGAACACGCGCATATTCAGTTGAAGCTCAATTTCTGCGAATATCTATACTTAATTTGAGTATCGGTTACCGTAGTCGGATATCCTCTGCTAATATTTTCACTAAGACAGCAAAAATTCTATTCACGTCTTAGCCGAACTACAGTATTTTCGGCAACTCGCTGGAGACTTTTCTGCTAATTTCATTAGGATGCTGTCTGCTGTAATTCATTTCCTGTATTCACGAAGATTTTTTTGGCTATTTCTTTGTAGCGTGCACATTGTTATGGATGCAGGCCAATTCCGCCCTAGTATTTTGAAAATTGTCATTAAATGAATGAGTATTGTTGAACTTGTGATATTTCGATTGGTGCAATTAAGTCATTTGTGGTGCTTAAAAAATTATTTATAATGCAAAATCACAATAATTATTATATAAAGGCCTCGTACTTTATTCAGATGGTTTCTTGTTGTTAATAGACGTAATACGTGGCAACTCATATTAGCAAACTTTTATTAAATCGGTGATCTTGCGATTTAGCCAAATCTCATTTGTACTAATATGGTTTGAATTTTCAAAGTATGTCTTCTTAGTTCCATAATTTTTCTTGGTGAATGTGTTCGATTACTTTAAATATCTCGAGATTTTTAAACATTACGTTATGAAGCAAGTCATAATATCACTCGTTTGCTTGAATCGCAAATTCACTAAAAACTTAATAGCAAAGAAAACTCCACAAAAATTCATAGTATCTTTAAAGAAAACGTTTCGGAGTCCAGCTCCATCGTCAGTTCGAAAATTCTAGAACACAGATAAATCATGAAGCTAAAACTTTGAAGTCACTGTCAGAAACTGGAACATCGCACTGCTCGGCGTGAACCCGCACAGCCGAATGAGGTGGGCGCGACAGTAAGTTACCAGTTCTACAACTCCTGCCCCTATGTTCAAGCAAGTCATTCTCTGGAGATCATCTCAGAATTTTTCTACCTATCAGGTACTCAAATTTTCATTAGCAATCTTTGGTGCACACACGACAGACTCTTTTCTCTCTGTTATTATTTCTTCCTGTCATTCAAAGGTACTTGACAATCAAGAATAATTTTACCGTTATTAATAAATTTAAATTAATGCAAATGAATCCTTTGCAATTTCTTGCGTCTAAAAAAATAAATTTAACAAATGCCAACAGTTTAGATTAGTATTCATTCAAATTCAGCCTTCCATATATTATTTATTTTTTATCTAATTTCAGATATAGGGGTCATAATAATCTAAAATCATTTTAAGTCTATCAAATTCATTTCAATATAAGAATCTTCAAGTATATCTGTACCGTAGCTCGTTGGTTTGAATTCATTACCTGTCAACTTTTTGTCCTTCAAACAACACGTGGCACAACGTCAACAAATCTTCTTCACTGTTTGTATCACTCAAACACACAAACTAATTTCCGGCAACAAACTTCGCTTTGTTCTTTTCTTCTGTCGAATACATGGCATAGAGCGCACTTCTTTCGTCCAGCTCGTAGCTCAGGGGCCGTCGAGTATATTTATTTTCTCTATTTGGTCGTAGATTGCCACACAGGCCACCGGAATGAACAGACTTGGAGCAAAACTTTGATTTGACATTTTACGTGCCCTGCCAACAAGGCCGGTCTAGGTATTTACACAACAACAGGAGCTTCCGTCCAGAAAACTACTGGCCACTTTGATAAAAGTAAGCAGCGGTAGCTGGGACAATCTCGGTTAGAATGTTGTAGTTCAAACGTATATGTCGGCCTATTGGAGGAAAGAGATACCTGTGCACTCATTTAAATCTTGTACAATGGACACAACACCAAGCAACTGTAACCGTTTGCTAACCTGATGTGGGAAGTAGAGAAAAATTTCCAGTCTTCTTCATTTCCGTAAGTAGTCTCTATACTCCACCAAAACTGTTCTCTCTTACGTCCTGTCGAATATCTAGCAGGATGCCCTCCAATTAGGCTGGTGACATATCCATCCATTAGGCTTTATTGAAAATCACTGGGCCAGTAAGAACCCGTCCCTGAAAATATTGGATCGCTCAGCTAACGGAAGAAAATACTGAAGCAAGCTCATGTCTTTTATTACGTTTGGGAGAGGCAGGGCTCGATATGACGATCGCTTGAATAAATTGCAATTCTTATCCTCCAGTTTAAATGCGACCATAAAAGAAGAAACTTTTCCATTCCAGACAAATGCATCGTTTTAATTTATTCATTATTTCATCCTGGGATGTGTATCTTTGCAAACAAATCCTATTCCAACACAATCCATATAAAAATTTAAGCCAGTATCTCATAGTATTTAACATTTTTATCAGTCTTTTGTTTCGCTTTACTTTCCTTGCAAACTAAAAATCAGTATATAATTAATGTGCCTATGTATGTATATACCAGCAGGGCTTTCATCTCAAAAAACGCCGTATTATATTTTTTTCGAAACTTATACAAGAAGCCGTGCCGGCAGATACAGCGCTCAAAGGGATTAATAATACGGCGAGTATGAAAGTACTATTCTCACCTGAAAGACATCTGTTGCGCGGTTTAATGAATGTCCAAGAACAATCACATGAGACTTTTCTAACTAAAACTTAATTGGTTAACGCCGGTCGATGACCCATGCTTCCTGAAGCAAGCCTGAGTATTTTCTGTTAATTTTAAGTGCTCAGAGAAAAACATGAAAATTTTCTGGTTACGCCAGCCATATTACTCGCTAATTAACGGCAGGCTAATTGAAAATATAATTCTGAAAAATTGTCTCCCTCCGTTTGATATCTTGTTATTACTAATTTTGACTGAACTTCGGAATGCAAGTAATGTTCTGTGTAATACTGCTTCAACTGGAATCTTGATATGTATTTAATTCACGGAAATAATATGCAATTAGGCATTGCTGACAGAAGAACGAAAAACACAAACCTTCACGATAAGCCAAACGAATTGTGGCCGCAGAACGAGTTTATTGGAACAAAGCCAACCGGCTATATTATGAAATGACGACCATACAACCAAATTAGCGGGATATATCTGTTTAATTGAATTGCAGACTATAGTTACCTTTACCTCTACAATGCTGATCCTCATCTATACTGCCGATCCCTTTCTTATGGAAATTTTGCAACGAATCTAATTAAGCGATCGGCTAGAGCGGCAAAATGGATTCCGTTTGCGGTGGGAATGGTTTTGAGTTTTTCCATTTCGAACATCGAGTTTTTATTCGCATGATGACAGGTTGGAATTGCAACACTTTTAAAAGAACTTAAAATCCATCGTAGACAGTTTTTGTTCGTTGATACAAAAATAGTTATGCGTCTAATATTATATTAAACGTATTAAATTTGAGTAATACGTTTTACATTTGAGTAATACTCGTATTACATTTGAGTAATACGAGGTTCAAACTATTTACGATTACCTAAAATTTCAGACATCATTCATCTGATCGAACTTAATGACACTCCGATCGATGTCATGTGATCGAACACAATTACAATCCGATCCATATGATCTAATTGAATACAATAACACCACTGGCGATGTTATTCAACGAACATAATGATAATCAGAGCCATGTGATCTAAGCATACACAATAACACCACTGGCGATATCATGTGATGGAACATAATGATAATCAGAGCCATGTGATCTAATTGAACACAATGACACACAGATCAATGTCATGTGATTGAACATAATATCCCTCCAATCGATGCTATTGGGTTTTGGCCGATAACACAACAAACGAAGTCATGTGATTCAACTGAATAACTCCCCTTACGATGACGTGTGACTAAACATAATAACACCCCTTGTCATGTCATGTTATTGTATAAAATAAAATCCTGAACTATGCCATGTGATCGATCACCTGCAGTATCAAACGAACAGAAAAGAGAAATCACAAATAGAGCAAGTTTTTCAGCTCAATTTCACCCCATCAATGAGATTAAAATTTCAGTCCCAATCATGATTAGAACATTCATGACGATAACTGATATAAAAATGCCAGAATGCATCAATCATAATGCCGCTTTAGAAAAATGAACTCTTCATAATGTCAAGTCTATTAGCCACTTTCGATGATATCGGGAACTGAGGCAGAAAATTTCAGCGTACAAGAATTTTTTCTAAATTACTTACCAGCAATGATAACCGAGCAAACATATTCAATAGGAAAACTATCAATACCGATTTAAAAACTGGGATATTCCAGGAGATGGCGGAATATGGGAGAATTTCATTGTCCACTTTATTTATTATAATGTATGCCTTCCACGAGGTATCTTGACACGTGGAAGTCAAGTCGATTGAACCCTGTACGCTTTCATTGCATTGAGCACTTACATGTCCCAGTTCTCGCAGATGTTTTAAAAATTTATAACTTCTCATTATTAGAATCCAGTCGAATTTACCTTCTATTGTTTCATGACGCTGAATACTGCGAGTAAAGTTGCCTACGGCACAAAATATTTTTAGATATAACTTAGGTTTCGTTAAAGAGTAATTAAATGTTAACGGTATTCTAATGAACAATTTATTAGCCCATCGGTCTGAACTCAAAATTCAGTTGACTAAATATTATTATATACCATTAATATAATAAAATTTGAATGGAACGGTATATATGTTCTGTTTCGAGCAGTGTGATTTCGTCCAATAACGCACGTTTCCAGGAGCAGAGAAGTTCTCATAACTCTCGCCTGGTGACAAGGAACAACGCACAGCTATATAGTCGGGACCTACAGCTCAGGCTTCTCAACGTATATAATATACAGGGAATGCCTTGGCACCGCGGCATGCCGTAGTAAAGGCACATAATGAGCTGGCATACACCTTCGTTAATTTATTTAACAGTATTATGAAGCACTCGAATTTGCACACCTATATCAAGTTGAATATTGAAATCACACAAAAATCTAGTGTAACAGGGATTGAAATTTTAGGTGAGAGATTATACCCGAACAAAAGATCTAGGATGTGTGTAAGGTATGATCGCTAAAATCTCAGGCAGGAAAGCATGCGGTTAAATTATTGGAATAAAGTTAGAGGGGAAATGCAGCTGTAAACGTCATCTATAATCAACCTATAACTCGGCAAATTCAAACCAATCTTATCTTCCCTTGTAGAGGTTAACGTCAGACGTGAACTAAGGTGTGTAAAACATCACCGTGTAAATTGGCGACCCACTCGTCAGTTAAATCTTGCCTGGCATGGGTGCAAATAAATATTATTTAAACACTGGAAAAATTATAATTACCCAATTATTATCAGTGGAAATTTTAACAATTAGTCAGCACCATTTGTAGTAATCCAATTATACATTAGCCTATTTTTCGTTTGGCTTTAGAGATTTCTGAACGTTAGGTTGGAAGCAATTCCAATTGTTAGGATTGTCAATGTTTTAAATACGGGCTGTCGAGGATTTCCGATATCACAGTGCAGTTATACATATATTGCTGTGAACTCAGTATAATTTCCATGAACTGAACCTCATGCAGGACATTGCTTAATTGAGTTGCAAGCGAGTGTCAGAGAAACACGCAGCCGGCAGTTGCAGGGATCGTCTCAGCAAGGTTTAGAAGCCTGTAGTCGCAGCAGGTGCAGAGTAAAGGTTCACTTTCGAGTCCTGCAACTTTCAACCCAAGGTTCACATTTCCTTCCATAAACGAAGGTACGGACACCTGCGCATGATACACACACGAGTGCACTAACACATAAATAAACAATTTCATGTCTTGGTGGTGTGTATTGTTACTATAAATATAAATCAGTGGTTCCCAAACTTTTTCAGGCTGGCGCCCCCTTTGGCTCCCCAGTGAATCTCTAGCGCCCCCCCCCCATCGACACATGCAGCTGTGAACCCAGGTTCACAGCTCATGTAGCGAACCAAGATCCCGATCCGTCTTGTCGCGTCCAATACGAGTGCGACGTGTGCTTTTTATTCAGTAGCCTTGTAGGACGGAGATCACCGCATTATATTAACCCTCTACCGCCTGACATGAGTAACCGGAGTAATATTGTCACAAGCATACTTCCCAAAAAGTATACGTTCTAGTGAGCGCAAAATGACTTGCACTGATGGTTGCCGCCACGTACGACAACTTTAAAATGTTTTCTGTTGCGTACAACGGTCCTACGGTTGCTACAAACAATAGTTTCCGTACAATAATATGTCCCCTGAGAATGATATACAGCGGTAGAGGGTTAAAGTTCACGGCGGTCTGCCCACACATTTCAGTATTTGTTCCTGCTGGGAGTAGTGCTGAAGCATAAATATTTTTCTATCATAAATAATTATTAAGTCCTAATTAACTCAACTTAATATATCTGGCTGTTTAGCTGCACTACTCTATAAGCTGATTTGTTATCAGAAGTGTGATATGAATTTTCTTATTCATATATTGTTGTCAAGATAATTGACAGTTTACCAATTATGACAATGCTTTTATATTTTTTTCTAAGCAGAGTAAAATAGGTGCACGATTCCTACATAATAAGCTTCGAATTTAATGGCTAGGGCACCCAGTTCATGTAAGGTTGCCAGTTTTTTTACACGGTGTCCTATTTTTTACTTATTTTGGACTGGATTTCTTGAATATTGTTGAATATTGATGTATATTAAATGTCCGCGTTAATTAGTATTTTTTAAATACGGATGGTTAATGACATGAGAATAAATTGATTTAGATTTTCATTTATTGCAAATCTAAATCAATCTTTATTTATTTCATTTATTTTCATTCATTTCACTGTAATAAAGACTGAAAAGTTCTGTTAATCGAGCAGCTGATGCCAAAAAATTCGCGGGGAGATTTGCAGGAAGTAGCATTTGATCAGAACTAATTCGTTGATTGAACCAATTTCCATAATCTGGTGCATTCCACAGGCAGACAAGGTAACAATTAGCGCACCCAATTACGCCGATTAGGGAATTCCCTGAACGTTTTGGTGGTTCTTCACAACCTCAAAATTCTAAAAAAAAATTTTTTCTCTGCTGATGTATTCATTTGATTCCTATCCGAAGCCTGCCCAAATTGGAAAGCTATTTTCATATGAGGAGAAATCTTCGATGCACGCATAAAAAAGTTTATAGTCATAAGCACAAAAAGTTAGAAACATGAAGGCCTATATCATAAAAATTTTCAAATAGTGACGTATTATTCCAAAAAATCTGAAAAATCTTGAAACTCGGTATCCCACTATTTTTTTTAGGAAGAGCGCAACTCAAAAATGCTTGTTTTTTATTCAATTCATTTAAAATGAAATGTCTAAAGCCTGCCTGTTCCAAGTTTAAACACCTACGGACTAAAGACATCGCAGGATTCTGAGACCATAAACACATCATTTAAAGCTTCTGAAGGTAAACTTTTATAAAGGTTTACTCTCGAGCGCTCTATAGAGCGCTGGAGCCCGGAAAGTTCAGGCCTGAGGTTCATCGACAAGGACAGTTTAAAATAAAGAAAATGGAGACGGATCATTAACAAGGACAGTTGAAAATCAATAAAATCAAGCTTCAAAACTAATAGCAGGGCTTTACAAGTTTAGAATTACAAGGTATTGATGGTTAATTTAAGCTTGTTGGAGTTTTAAATCAGGAAATATCTGTTCAGACTCCACTTATTTATTCAGGTATGTTTTTAGACCATAGAACTACTTGCATCAGCTTCAATCGAATTCAATCATGAACTTTATCATGATAGACTACCTGATGACCTTTAGCAGATTTCGTAATTTCTAATCGAACAGCTTTTCCGTAGCATTAATCCAGTTTAAGCGATTTTCACGCTCAACACATCGTGTTTGATTTACTTTGGCAATTCGGAAGCTATTGCTCAATTTTGATGCAATATTATTATAAACTGTTAGGTATTAGGGGCTCCAAAAGGCGAACTTTCATGCGCCACGGAGCTGTGAAGTTTGGAGCTCATAAGAACAAAGTTTAGCGGATAACTTGCGAAATTGTTTACTTGATTGTGTTGTAGTCGTGTTAAAAAATGATAATTATTCGCTGTAATATTTGGCTCCTTACAGTTTAGTCTGTTGCATACTAATCTAGATTGAACATTTCTTTTGAAACATTGAGGTTAATATTTTACTCTGTCCAACAGCAACAATCAGTACAAATTTCAATTCTATTATTAATTTTTAATCTTACAATTAATCACTTTTTCAAAGAAAAATTTCATTAGACCAAGTAAACTTTTTAATAAGCTGAATTCAACCATCAGAGTACGAAGTATAAGTTAATATTTTACTCAGAAATTTTACAAACTTCAATTCTATTATTAATTTTTAATCTCACAATTAATCACTTTTTCAAAGAAAAATTTCATTGGATCAAGTAAACTTTTTAATAAGCTGAATTCAACCATCAGAGTACGAAGTATAAATTTACGTATCTACTTCCTCATTCTTCTGCCAAAATTGTATTTTTGAGCGGCTGTTGATGTCAGTACATGAGACTGGCCAAACTTTTGAAAAAGAAAACTTGCTCCTTCGTCCCATCGTAATATTTACGCCAGCAACTTCCTGGACATGTTGGGCGAACTCGATGAAGCTACATCAAGATATTTTCGCTTTCTCAGTTCAAACTTTATTTGTCAAACTATGATTATAATATTATTAACACAGAGATGTTGTATTGTGTCCTACGGGCGAGCAACAGGATATCTTAGTTTTGAATAGATCATATTAAGCGCGAAAATTAATTAATGTTTAATAATATTCCAAAATAATAATCATAATGTAAAGGAGTGTTTGAGGAATTATTTTTTCTCGCATAAATATATATTTTTTTGCTGCTGTCATCTTGGCTTATTTCAATTGTTTATTAATATTTAATTAAATGTTTCTCTTCTTGCCAATAATCGTCTTTGTGCATTGGATTCAAGTCAATGAATGTGCTTGAACATTTAAATTGATCATTTTGAATATAATCCAGCTTTCAACGTCGAGTATGAACTGCATTTTTGATGAATATTATTTCAATTATTGTCTACTGCTCAAAAATACTGACCACTCTGAAGCTCTAATGTCAAATCCCAAATTTTTTGCGACAATTTTGCTAATAATAAATAGACTAGCTGACACTAGCTGGCTTTACGTCAGCTAGCCACGAGGATATTTTCCTCACAGTGTAGCGCCAATTAAGGCTCGACAGAACACCATATAATAATATCTTGTATCATATGATATTGATAATATTGCGAATAAGTATGTTTTGTATATTTATTGTTGTCCGCATGTTTTCTTCGCGTGTCGTCTGCACGCGTGTTCTGACTTGACGCGGAGGATTTTCACGATACATCTTTCCGACAACATGCAGATAGAAATTGTGGTCCTATTGATCATTTGGCTATGTTTTTCTTATTTAGTCTTATTAACCCTGTTCGTTATGGTTGTTCAAAATAAAGTGGTGTAATACAATTATTATAATTATTTATAACAATAATAATACAATTGGTAAAGATGTCCGGCCGTGGATGTATGATTGTCCGGATATAAGCATGATGGTCAATTATAGGCATTCCTTAGCTTCTCTAGTGCTAATTTTGTCAAATCTCTTAATGGTCATTGCTATCATCACTGAAGATGCTGACTAAGGTGAGTAGTTTAAAACGTAGAACACGCTATTTATTAAAGGGGTAGACATTTAAAAGAATGTTTTCAGCCAGCATGCATTTCTCGCTTTAAGTCATCCGTGTATCTTTAACCGGCATTCACCGGCTTTAACACGCGAGCTTCTTTTGGAGTCGCTTCTCTAGTTTTTAATTTAATAAATCTATTCTTGAATGTTAGTTTGTTTCGAGACTATTGACGAGTGTCTTGCAGTCGTATGGATAGAAAATAATTCGAATTAAAAGATTTAATTATAACTAAGTGCCCTCGTGTGTGTGAGTGCGCTAAGTAATGATTCGTCGAAATAAGAAGCAATTATGGCGCCACACATTTAATAGCAGACAAATTGCTAGTAAACAAGATCGCTTTTTCTGTCGCTATAACTTCAGTGTTTATTTAAAGTGACTAGTTTTCATGTTATAATTACCCAAATTTTTACATTTGATCAAATAAATGTTATATTGTATTCCACCCCCAACAATTTTTAATCTCAAGTTTAACGACCTGGCAGAAAAAAATTAGCCTGTAAAATATTTGATTCTTTAGTTAAGAAACTACTTTCGCTATGTAAATGGATGGAATCTTGTTTTTACCAGCGCACTCGGCAGTAAAAACACTCAAAGTTGAAATTACTTCGAGTTAAAACTGGGCCTTACATTTGATTACTCTCGTCTGAAAGTTAAGAACCCGGCTTGTTGGATTGAAATCTAAAAGCATAGGATAGTTATATTCAGAACACAGTACATTAGTTGCAGTTTTCAATTTTATTTCTCAGTTGAAAATCAGTATTGGAAATTGTTATTGGCTTCCTATATTTTATTGCGGATGGTACAATTAGTGAATACCAATACTAAATAATTACATGTGTACTGAAAAACGCATAACTCCAAGGGAATGAAAGGCAAGGAATTTGGGCCAATTCACAGCATGATATCAGGGTTGAGTTTTTTTAACCTCTTTTGATACGTTGTTTCACGTCCTATGATGCTGGAATATCTAGTGTGCTTGTCAGTTTCGTGAGAAAGTATCCATATTGCCTTGACGCGTGCAATAAGCACTTGAACACGTGTTGGAGAACATTAAGACAAATGTCGCTCGAGAAACTAACGTTTATCCACACCAAGACTACAGTAGGCGCTCTGAATAGAAGGCACTCCTGCAAATGATGGTCGTGTAGACCGATCCTAAAAACTCTCATCAAGCAAATGAAAGGAGTGAGTAATGGAGCTGAGCTTATAACGCTTCTAAGGTGCGTGCTTAAGGGGGGTTTGTGCATTATACTGGTTGACGCTCATGTTCATTTGTCACTTCGTCATTTGTATTGTGCGTTCTCACTGCAAATTTGACGATGTTGCCCGGCATGCGAGTGCGATGAGAGTCCTGCATTTTTTTAACACTACAAAGTAAACTAACTGGTTCATAGCTAAATGATGAGTTATTATCTCAGAAGTGAGTTAGCATTACATTAAATTGTTAGAAATCTTCAACTATTTTCTATCTCATTAATTTTATCAACGCCATTGCAGTATAGGCTTGTAACCCTAAACTGTTAGAATGAGTAAGTAGCTCATATGTTATTATATTGGCGTTCAGGTACGAAAATTAAACCTTGAAGTGACTGCCTTGTTCTGAAGTTACCATCAAACTTTGCGCACAGTTCCTGTGTGAATCAAACTTGATTCCTGTGTGAATCAAATTGGGCACTGACTTGGCAATTGCTCGACTCCCCGATTCTCCCTAGTGGGAATTCTTTTGTTGCTACTCGTTAGAGATGGAAAATATTCAAGATAGATACTGACAATTTAAAATAAATAAATTTGTTATTCAATAACGAATGTAGTTTGAGACTGTTATGTAATCGTCATGTTACATCCAAATCGTTTGTAAATATTATGCAAACTCTCGTCTTTTCCAAGGAAAATTCTTCACATGTTTTCTTCAAAGCTTTTCAGACTTTAGTTATTGATTTAAATTTAGATGAACACGACAGGAGCAAAAATCTTCTTCAGGCAGGTAGTCCAATGAAATAAAAGTAAGCAGGTTATGTTATGACGACTGGTTTTGTTACCTGAGGTTTATTATTATATATTTTTGCATGTTCTGTTAGAATACCTGAAAAATTATGTAAATTGTTAGTTCACAGTCTCTAAAGATTGAGTTGGGGCTCCAATGCAACACACAAACAAATACTCATCTTTAATTTTCCCCATTTTTGCATGAACTCTTAGTAAAGAAGTCCGCTGTCTTCAAGAATGAAATTCCGTAATCAATGGAATGAGTAACTTGGTATAATTTGATCATATATTGTGTGCAACTAATCAAGTGTGAGACTTGTGATACATAATATGACATACCACAAACTCGTTTATACTACCATAGGCACCATTCATTATCACTAATTAATCCCTAAATTATGATGTAAGAAAAAATATAACTCAGTACTCACTGCAGTGAGTGAAAGAGAGCGCATTTTCTCTTCGACGAAAACGTGAAGTCACGGACGGACAGACAGACGGACGGACGGACAGGCGGACATGACGAGCACAATAGTACATTTTTTCCATAAATGATAAAATGCTCTAAAAAGAACACTCTTCTATGAAACTCATCTTATTAAGACTTACTCTCAATGTTGACAAATGAAATTATTATGAAAATGATAAAAAATTATCCTGATCCTTTACAATTGCTTATGGATAATATCACAATATTATATTTCTCGAGATAAGTTTGAGTGATTGAATAATAAGTTCAGCTGCAGTCTAGTGTTTGACACGCCTGTCAACGTTGCCTATTAGAGCGAGACTGTGTTCGTTTCACGCCTGTGGCTCAAATATAAGCTAAAAATTCTGAACAACAAATCACGAGATTTAGAGAAATAATTTTCAGCATTTCGCATGTTTCATTAAATCCGAATTTTTTTCAAGAAGACCAGCTTTAATTCAACTCACCAATGTCATAAATTTTGAAAAACGCTGTGCTAGGATGTGTCCAAACTTTACCGGCGATATAATTACACTATTTTCCCTTTAGGTTTATGTATGGGAAATAATTCAATTTCTCAACTTCCTAAGATGCGCGAAGATCCGCTTAGTTCTTTTCAGTTTCCGAGCTTTTGTAGGGATGAATGCCGCCTGGAAATAATCATGCCGTGATGTGTCGTCAACAGCGCCAGGATCTCGACACGTGTCATGGGGCAGAGCTAACAAGTAACAAAGTTTCTTACCATAAATATTTGTGTCGTTAAAAGGACTTACCATGATTTTTCTATGATGTAATTCATTTTAATACGTGATAAATGATAACAGATTCAGTTTACTTATTTAAAATGGCTACCATTCTGTAGAATGTGCTTTCTTTGTAATTAATTAACAAACTAAATTGCATTATAAATCTTTACTAATTTTAAAATACGATCTCCACGCTGTCTGTCTCGCCAATTGAGTTTTCAACAAAATTTATTTTATGTTTATTTCAATCGCAAGTCATCGCTACGGACGTCTGGGTCAAACAGACGTCAAAAATACAAATAAAAAATATAAATTTACTTCAGCGGGATCCTATTTTTTACAAATATAGCAACTTTTATTTTGTATTGATTCAATCGTTTTTCAAAGCGTTAATTGCAAATAATTAGGAATTACGATTGAAAATATTTTTCAGACGGATCATTTGTCTGATCAGATTCTACGTTCCCAGCACTGAAAATTTTCTGCAAATCCATGTTTCCATCTCAGTCTGCCATGCTAATTACCACTCTCCTTCATCATTTGTACTTGTTTAATTTCATTTTTATTACCAGTTGTGTTTTTGAAACTTGATAAAAATAGCTCCAATACATCGGATGCACGTCGACAAAAAGCAATTCGGATACAAAATCATCTTAAATTAACATCAAGGTAATCCAATGTATATCTGCAAAAACATGAATTTTGAGTAGATATGCCTTAGTAAGTCAGAATCTACTTGAAGCTTACATGCAAACAAGACCCTGAAAAAATACTATGTCACATTTCTCATAGAAACTGATGAAAATTTTTAATAGCAACTTTCTTTTTTGTGTTTGGCTGACGTTCTTTTGACACTAGAGACACGAATAATTGGTATATTGGTCAGCCAGCTGAACCGAAAAAAAATATAACTCAGCACTTACTGCAGTGAGTGACAGAGAGCGCATTTTCTCGTCGACGAAAACTTGAGGTCACGGACGGAAAGACAGACGGACGGACGGACGGACAGACGGACATGGCGAGCACAATAGTGCATTTTTTCATAAATGAGAAAATGCGCTAACAATTAATTATGTATAACTTGATTATTCACGTTTTTTTCACTCCTTGTGTCACGTGTTCTATCGCCGTTCTCCACGAGCTAAAGAATGCGGAAACAGAATCTTTTGAAACAGATGTTAGCTACCGTATGTTTAAATTTACTATCCGAAAGCTTAAGTTAGAGTTTTCAAATGTATTAAAACATAATATATATAAGAGATAATGGCTTCAATACTTATCATATTCCTTCAAAAGATTTTAAATGTTTCATCAAACAGATCTTCCATGGAAATTAAATTATTTGGTAATTTTAAATTTGATCTATTCAAATGCACTCGTCTGTTATTCTCGTGTAAGCCTTTAAAGTGTTTTTTTAGGTTTCGAGATCAAAGCACTCGAAACTGTGCAGGCGTTGTCATTTTCTTACATTTTTACTCTGAACAGTAATGGAGTTCATTCCTGAGTCAATGAGTCCATAAATATTCACGTATGGCAGAGCTGCACTCCCGGTAATTACGTTACGCTCTCCCTCCTTGAAAGACAAGGCTTTACTATAAAGGCTGGACGAGATTCTCATTTTTAATTTTTAGTTTACTCAAAAAAAATCTGAACGGCCACCCATATGACTTAAGAAAGCCGTTCGATTGGTTCAGTAGGTTACGTTATATCCCGACGCCTATCCTAAATTTCTGTAAGTTCTCTCGCTGTATTAAAGATAAATATTTTGATCTATTGAAGGGGCAGATATTTAACATATGAATTATATTTTTCTAAGCAAGGGCCAACGAACGACTTGGATGATGATGTTATTGTTTTAAACTTTGCACAACTATTGTTCTACCATTAATGGGTGTTGTTTTTTATTATTGTGAACTTTACACTATAAAATTTGTCTGCATCTCGCCAGCACGAGTCACGTCGGATCACTGTTTGCAGAGACTTGTCAAGGGTCACTATTTGCAAGGAGCTCGTCAGTCTTCCTATTTACTGGAAGTTTTAGCGAAGACTCTGGCCTGTCACTTGCATTCTTCCCAACGTAACCTGAGACTAAAGTATCCGCAAGGAGAAATGTCCTCTTTTTACCCTAAGTGTGTGGGTTCATAGAGTTTCGTGTTACTAAAGAAGAGCTATCTGGGGCACTGTAATAATGGAACGATGTACTTCACAGCCTAGAGAGACCGTGCGCGTAAAAAATAATTTCCTGAAAAGATAAAATCGGGAAATGAAACGTAATATTTTGAGGAAAATATCTTAGATACGTTCAACCGCAGGAATTTTCTGAGCGAGCGCGAAGTTTCGTCGCATGGTTTACTAAATTTGGCGTCGTAAAATTTGTGTTAGTTGGACAATAACTGTTGTTAGATTACAAAACCATATAATTTATCATCTGCAAATGTTGAGATTAATAAACAGGTGTCGCTCGGTGAAGTAGAAGTTTTGAATCACATATGGTGCCTGTGTCTTGATGCTGATCGCAATCCGGCGTGTAAACCTGAAAAAATCGATGCCTCAAAAATTTATTGTTTTTCGTTTCACCCATTTTGATTTATTGAATTATATACCTAATTCTGATACGATGTTTTCCTTCTAATACTAACAATAATAATTTAAATGGCCAATTGTTGTATTTCTAGATAGAAATTGGGCTGATAACTGAATGTTTTGAAATAAAATCGTTATCTGGTAGAGGCGAAAGACTCGTATTCATATATGAAAGAAGAGGAAATACTTTATTTATATGTGAAAGATGTCTATGGAGTTGTGGCAAATATGCCGCCATGTGACAATCCGCAAATATCACTCTGAATGAAGCTCGGAGCATCCATCTGCCTGATGCGTCCCGAAACAGAACAAAAAGTCCGGCCGTTGAAAAAATATTGCGCTCCAGAAATACATGATACTGCTTCTATCCAGACTGAAATCTTTGTGAGTGTTAGAGGTTATCGACACCAAGAGAAAGATCCAAAAGCAAGCAATTTTATTGAATTAAATTGAATGCAATTGATCTCAAGAAAAATACTTCTAATATAAGTTAAAACAAATTTAGAATTTTGTTATCCTGGTTGGTTGAAAAAATTATGCATTGTGCTTTATTTCAGGGATATATTTCTCTAAATTTCAAACATGAGTATTTCAACAATTATCAATTACAAATATAAAACCTTTTATTATATAAAGACGAGAATTGTGACTCAATAAATTCAATAAATAAAGTTTGTTGTGCAACACATTTGTATCGCGTGTCGATAAATGTAAAGAAAGTTTTCATGAGCATTTATCACCCTGCTTAGTGTCACCAGCAGTCTACTGCATATTTGGTGTTATGCTGCTTAGTGTCACCAGCAGTCTGCTGCATCTCTGGTGTTATGCTGCTTAGTGTCACCAGCAGTCTGCTGCATCTCTGGTGTTATGCTGCTTAGTGTCACCAGCAGTCTGCTGCATCTCTGGTTTATGCTGCTTAGTGTCACCAGCAGTCTGCTGCAGCTCTGGTGGTGTCGTAAAAAAATAAGTAAAAAAATATGCTCGCATTTGATACGACAGCTAAGAAAAAATATTTCACTCTAATTCCGTATAAAACGTAATTAGTATAATACATCTACAAAATTTCAAAAATTTTTTTTCGCTTTAGGATTTGAGTTGTATTGAAGTTTCTCTAATTCTCTCTAATTTTCTACATGTGACACTCACAATAAGTGAGAAATTCGATTTCAATCACAAACCTGTACTTGCTCGTGAAATATAATTTAATGTATTTGGGTTTGCATAAAAATGTATAAAAATATTATGACTGGTTAAATCTCGTTTTTCCATTGATTTTTTTTTTTTGGTTTGTAATATAATTATTTTTTCGCCGTTGGTCGTTGCGTAGCAGTTTTATTTTTTCCTCCCCATACTAATATCACGGTAGGATTGACGCAGAATATTCATTGATAAGGTGACGAAGTGATTAATATCGACACATGATGGAGAGGTTGACACACACACACTCCTCGCTCAGCCGTATTGTGTGAGATGTGACCTTGAGGATCCTTCATCCTCATCTCTCATCCTCATCTCTCATCCGTATACTTCATCCTCATTCCTCATCCGTATACTTCATCCTGATCCATCATCCGTATCCTTCATCCTCATCTCTCATCCGTATACTTCATCCTCATTCCTCATCCGTATACTTCATCCTGATCCATCATCCGNTCCCTCATCCGTATCCTTCATCCTCATCCCTCATCCGTATCCTTCATCCTCATCCCTCATCCGTATCCTTCATCCTCATCCCTCATCCGTATCCCTCATCCTCGTCACTTATCCGTATCCTTCATCCTCATCCCTCACCCTCATTCTCAAATGCTTCAAGATTGGCTATTAATCAGACGGACTATGGATAAAAGGCTTCTAATTGCACCACGATTACAGTTTAGATTTAATAATGTAAAATCAGTGGAGTAATTTGTCCACTAAGTTGCCGAGGGTATATTTCCGTTAGGGACCTGTATCGTCAGGACCTGCATTTGTAAATATTATCAATAATTGTCTTCAGTTCACGAAATTAAGAATTAATTACTAGATTTTTAGAAGTGATGAGTGCATGAAATTACATTCCAATATCATCGTGCATAACCAACCTGTTGTCGAGAGCAGAATCACAAGACAAAGATTAAAAAGGTAAGGAGAAAACGCAATTTCTTTTGTCACGTAGCGTTGCAAAGTATATAGGAGAATTTATAATTTTATTTGCAAGGTGTTAAAATTATTTATCCAGCTCACAAGATAATCTGTTATATCAGATAATTGTCATTCCCGAAAGTTTTCATTTACCCGAGCATTCAAACCCTTTATAGAATTTTGTAAACCCCCTGAACTATTGATAGAAGTGGAAGTAATTCGTGCTCAAACGCAGATCGCAGCGCCATAATATTCATGAGATTCTGAGACGCTATCAATGCTAGTGCCAGGAGGTTGAAGGGCGCCTGTTCATTTATCGTGATGGTCGATAAATAAAGCAGTATTTAGACTTAACCTTGAAAGCCGGAAGCTAAATATCATTGCTCGTACATAAATTTATTTTAATTTTCTATTTTATCAGTATTAGTTCTAGAATTTTCCCTCAAAATCAATAAAGTTTATTTTATTAATTTTATATTTGAACTTGTCGCTCAAGTTTATAAGAATCTAAGGTACATAGTAGGAAGTAGGACATAGGAAGGATTATGGACGCATCAATGCCATACGACTGGCCAGTGCTGATGACGTTGCTATGACTAAAATAATAAACTATCAACTCGTTTCGAGTTACTTCTATTTGTAGATACAACCCAGATGATCATCTTTTCACTAATAACGCGAGGATTGTAAGTTTTCTCCCTCCCCCAAGACCTTTTTTTCCCCGAAAAGTTGGACAAAGAGAATGCATGAATGCATGGTTGTTTAATCTTGCTAGACTTGGTTGTTTTCAGCGATTAGCTGTTAATGGGTTTTTGACGCATCTAAATTGGATCGAAATATTCGGCTGAATATCCGTAGACTAACGAAAAGCCTCGCGATTAAACTTAAACCACTTTAGGGTGGGATTACATCCAATCAACGTCGTCTTTGAGCCACAAGGAAATTTTTCTAATTATCAATTAATCGTGATTATCAGTCTTTAGTCTTTCTTGAACAAATCTGTAAGTTTTATTATGAACTCAACGTTTGAAATGATCCCTTCCTGAAAGCAAGTGACTGGAGTTCTCCAAGAATTTAAAAAAATTTTTACGAGGAGCCAGTGACGGAAGAAGTGGCGATTTGATGGCAAAATTAATGGATTTTACAATCTCTGGATCTAATTAAATTCATAAGGTTTGATTAGGGGCCATTCGAGCAATTTTCGGCGTAGTGCCAGTTCATGTAAAATGATTTTCTCTCCTTCCGGAAGCTGTGATCTAGTGTGGCTGGTAGAGCAAACAACCTGCACTAAAGTAAAGCAAGGTCAGCAGCATTCCTTAATCACTAAAACCAAATCTCAGAAGAAATTATTCAGAATTTTACGTTTTAGAGAAAAATTTCCTGTCTTTGATGAACGAAAATCATTTATAATTGAACTTCGCAAGAGTTAATTTTGAATTTTTTTTACCTGTGCCTCAGCAAATGATGATGCTGCGTTTAAAAGACTTTATTTTCCCTCGAAGCTTGTTAAATATTTTTGTAATAAATTTTACCACTTCTAATGCAACTCTTGCCGTAACGTGAGCATTCCGTTGCCTTTTACTGACAGATTCGATGTGGAGAAATGTATACAATTTAATTATTAATATTTTACCGCTTTAAACGTTCAAACTTATATGCAATGTTGTCTGATTTCCGCCAGAAAATAATAAACTTCCATTCGGTACTAAAAAATTCATTCCGAGTTCAAAAACATCGTCGAGCGCACAAATATTTATGTTTGCTTTTTAGTAGGATCCTCGAGTCCGTTGTAAATGCATTCATTTGACATTTTTTAATATGATTGCTTTTTGCCTGTATTTTTGATTGGTGCATTTCGAGCTGTCCTTTGCATGACATAAATTGACTAGGATAATAATGATAGGAAAAATATAAAGTGCACATAATAGCCTTACTATTATTTTATACCGTTGATATGTTGTTTTCAATTTAATGTTCAGATTGTAAATATTGCATGGAAACAACAAGGTTCACAGAGGACGCGAAGGCTGCTCTTTGCAGGCTTTGCGCTCTGAGCATTACCGTTTTGCGCTCTGCATGAGCATTACTGTTTTGCGCTCTGAGCATTACCGTGTTGCGCTCTGAGCATTACCGTGTTGCGCTCTGAGCATTAATGTTTTGCGCTCCGAGCATTACCGTGTTGCGCTCTGAGCATTACTGTTTTGCGTTCTGAGCATTACCGTGTTGCGCTCTGAGCATTACTGTTTTGCGCTCTGAGCATTACCGTGTTGCGCTCTGAGCATTACTGTTTTGCGTTCTGAGCATTACTGTTTTGCGCTCTGAGCATTACTGTTTTGCGTTCTGAGCATTACCGTGTTGCGCTCTGAGCATTACTGTTTTGCGCTCTGAGCATTACCGTGTTGCGCTCTGAGCATTACTGTTTTGCGTTCTGAGCATTACTGTTTTGCGCTCTGAGCATTACCGTGTTGCCTGGTGACATTTAATTGCTTGCCGCCATAGAGATGCGCCTAAGCTTACTCATGGTCGTAAAACTTCTGCCTACAACTGCCTGAGATAATTAGCATTCATATACAGAGAATTTAATAAGCAGTTATAGTTTAGTATTGTGAAGTCTGTAATGCTCTCTCCGTACTTGCAATTCGCTAGCTTATGATATTTTTTTAGTTTAAATGGACATTGACTAGGAAGAATTTTTGTATTTTTTTTCATTCTGTATGTTTTATTATTATTTTTTGTGTACTCCCGTGTAAATAACGAACAAATATTCTCCAGAATGATTTGACCAAATATTTTTGTTTGACGTACACCTAAACTCGATGTGGTGTAAGATAATTGTACGCAAACTTCTAAGTTCTTTAGAGTGAGATAAAGACATTGTAAGACAATGCTGGTCAACAAGCCTACCTCAACGAGCCTATTTTAGTATATTGAGTTTGCATTAAATTGTGATCTTGCACCATATAAAAGCATAAAATCTCCCGTAGAAGTTTTATCATAAATCGAGAAAAACATAATTCATTTGATCTGTTCGAGGCAGCAAGAGAAAATTTTATTCAAAGTGGATTGGCTTGAAGATTATTACTTCAATGAAATGAAGGAGTTATTTCTTCACATTCTATATCAAGAGTACTGTTATACAAATAAACCAATTTCTTCAATACGGGTAAACTATTAAGTATATTCCAAACCCGACTCCTTATTAGGCACGGGTGTAGTCTTAACACCTGCAGGGCCTGGGTTAGGATAACTCAGACACCTGTATTAATGTAGTAAATCCAGTAGTAGTTGCGGATGTCGTGAGTCCAGTAGTAGTTGTGAATGGAGTGAATTCTGTCGTATTAGTGAATGTAGTGACCCGTCGTATTAGATTGCTAACAGCTTATCGTGGAGTTGCCCGGAAACCATGATCCCTCAGGTTCTGAATCACATTCTCCTGAATCCAATCCAACATATACAGTACTTGTACAAGTTAGTTTGTGTTTTTCTTTGTGTGCGGGAAGCTTGGCACTACTAATGTACGATTGCTGCTTCAGCGCATATCAAGAATAAACACCGTGTCGGGAGACTACTTGGTAAATCAATAACTAATAATAACTAAAAACCTTGGGCGTAGCTGTCAATTGAAAATTTCCTTTGTGCCTCTTTTGATTTTGGGTGACGTCTGACATAGGTTCAACCTGAATATTTAGCTTAAGACTAACCTCGCCTTTGCTATTTCACTTCACCCTGTTTTCAAAAATTTTCGCCTGTTCGTTTCCGGACAGCTCGTTGCCGGACAGAAAGTGGTTTAATTTTGTTTAAAGTTGTGACACCTCAACTGGGGACCAGGCACTGCATCAGCCACGCAGCGACATTCAGCGAAGGATGTTTTAGTACTTCAGGTGCGTCACTCTAACTTTGTAGCAGCAGAGTAAGCGGCACTGAGGTGCTTAATGCTGTTCCTTTTCACTTACAGCCCGAATACATATAAATACGCCGGTAACAATCAATGCCTCGCTAGTCTTTAAATGATACCTCGAATTTATTTCTAGGGAGATCTTTTTTCAAATAATATGAATTTTATCCCGAGTAAAACGTGTGTTAACTTATATTCACCAGCTTGGTGTATTTTCCGCTATGATGCGAAAATTTCTCAACCTTATTAAAAGGCCATTTACCACCTCGAGCACTTTCTAACTTCCGAGCATTTTTAGTGAATTGTTTAAACCACCGTTTTCAATTCTTCCGTATTTGTGGGTTGGGCAGACGCGGCACCGTTGCCTCTTCACCAGCAGTGGAGTGGAGTCGATACCGCAATTTCAGATGCAGCAAAGAGCAAACTTCAGGGTTGATGGAATCCTTGTCATCTTAAAATTTCCTCTAAATAAGAAAAACTCTAAGCCATGTTTGACTGGTATTTTTTTTAATCCTTGTCATCTTGAATTTTCCATTAAACAATAAAAACTGTAAGCCATGTTTGACTGGTATTTTTTTCAATCCTTGTCATCTTGAAATTTCCTCTAAATAAGAAAAACTCTAAGCCACGTTTGACTGGTATTTTTTTTTTGCTTTCGTATCAATAAATAACATTGTCCTCCTAAGTTTTGTTCATTATGATCTGACAGCAGACCCATCCATTTAGGATGCCATGCTGACAAATCCTTTAATACTGCTAAATCCTTTAATCGGCCGACTAATCTAACCTGGGAATTTAGTCTTAGGAGCAGAAAAATATGACATTGCATTATGGAAGTTCAAAAAGTTTAGATGAAAAATATTAGGGTAAAAAAAGATTAGTAATTAGTTTCATTAGATTAATTAGATTAGTTTAAAGTTTAGATGAAAAATTAACACCTGATTTACAAATCGCTGTACCGTACAGCGATTGATATCTCTGTACCATAAATCGCTGTACCATAAAATCGGCATATGAATTTGTTTTTCATATTTCCAGATTTTCAGTTTTTCATATTTTGATACGAAGTCAAGTTTTCAATGTCAAATGTGGCTTTGAAAAAGTGATTCCTTAATTGATATAAAGTTTTTTCTTTAGGTATTCATGCGGGATTCGTGATAACGGATTTTTGATTAGAGAAAATTTTCTATAATTCAGACCTTTCATCTCATTGGTGATATTCGTCTTGCCTATTGACGCGAGACAGTTATATAGCTAAAGCGCTAGTAAAGTTTAGGCAACTAAACCTACTAGAATTGCATGGAAATTTGGACCGCAAGCAACGCAAGGCTGGCAACGCAATAATTATTGTAATAATGTTACTCGTTTGCTTGAATCGCAAATTCGCTAAAAACTTAAAAGCAAAGAAAACACCACAAAAATTCATACTATCTTTAAAAAACGTTTCGGAATTCAGCTCCATCGTCAGTTTGAAAGTTCTAGAACACAGATAAATCAGTAATTAGTACAGTAAAATTACAAAAGAAACCTAAGTGGTAAAACCTATCTATTTACAATTTCAATCAGGCAAGAGCTAGAAGCTAAATTTATACTTGGCCTCTGTTTAAAAATATATAAAGATTCTAAAATGCGCAAATTAGGTGGTGGTGGTCGCGGGTTGTAGGTGAAAAAGAAGTCGCACGTTGACCGCTTGTAACACCTGGACTCAGCAATAGTTATTTAGTTGAAGTCTTCAGCGTGTTTCTCTTAATTTCATTTTCTTCTTTGCTGGCATGAGCTCTCCTTGTTATCAACAATTCTCTTGTTTAGGGCAAATCGCAGTTTAATCCAGTGCATTTTACCAGCTACATAGTAGATAATCGACCGGTTTGCATGAGGTATGTGGTGGTTGCTCGCATTATGTGGTGCTGAACTCTTCTGGGATAGTTTCCTCCACCAAGGAGCACACGCACAGATGTGAGAGGGACTCCCAGGGCATGCACACTTAATATCATCACCTGTCTCTCATGATCATATAGTGTACATGAAATGAGGAAGTGTTCAATTGACTCTTCAACCCCACAGTGCAGGCACATGGGAGTGTCAGCCATGCCAAATCGATGAAGATAAGAACGAACCACAACGTGGCCAAGACGAAGGCGGGTTAAAACCACTGCTGCACGACGAGAACGGCAAGCAACCCATGGGACAGGAGACATCCCGGACCGAATGGAAGCTAGATTGTGGCCCCTTCCATCAGTAGCCACTGTGGTAACCCAATTCAGTTCCCAAAAACGAAGAAATTGTGACCGAAGACCAGCAAGAGCATCTGAGCAAGGTAAAGGAAACAAGGCAGAATGGTCAAGGTGATGTCCCAGTTTGGCAACTGCATATGCGCAAATCAGAAACACCGGAAGTTGAAGCTAAAACCTTGGAGTCACTATCGGCAGAGACGAGTTCTACAACTCCTGCCTTTATGATTGTAATATGTGAAATAAAGTGATATCTAATCAGAGAAACATTTTCCATTAAATTCCAATCCCCAAGTTTACAGAAAAATCTTTTGTTTTTCTACTTTTATACGCAGTATCAAATCTACGGAATCATAGTAAAGCACAATTTTTCATTTCAGCCCAATTGTCCCATTTTGCTAACACCTCATTGCTCCATAACTAGCAGTAAAATTTCATATGAAGGTAAAACAATATAGGTATTTATTACGGATCTACTCGCGAATAACTCCAATATATTCGTATATTTGCAGCCCCAGAGTCCGAACATCACAAACAAACGTGTGTTAATTCATTCTCTGCTAATGTCGAGGTTTTATAAGTGAGGGCAAATGAGAGTCTTTTCGTTTATGGTACAGATAATATTGACGTATACACTATTTTAATCGCACAGACAATTCTACAATGACAAAGATTAATTAGTGACAACAATATATATGACACATCATTCCGTATAGTATGTACAGCCTTTTTATCACAGTGTAATATGCAGAATGTATTCATTGTAAGATGTCAACTTCATTCCGTCACGTTTACATAAAATACTGTTCGCAAACAATCGAAGTAAAGTTCAAATATTACAGTGTTTTTCTCAACTAAATTTATGCAGTTAATTCTGGTGTAAGTGTGACTGCGGGTTAAGTCAGAATTATTTTATAGTCAGAATAGAAGATAATCACCTCGCCTTGTGCTCATCGTAAAAATTTTTTCAACTGTCGGAATAAACATAAAATCTTCAAAACAATCCCAGCCAAAAGGCACGACTATGTATTTAACATCGATGGTCAATATTATACCCATTCCGAAAACTGGTTGAATGATTATCATCTATTTTGAAGTATAAAAATTCGTTTATTTCAAAAGCAAAATCATGAAGTACGGATAAATTTCATAATATTGTGATTTGGATAAAAAATTAGCTTGAAACATTAAATTAATTTTAACCATTGATTCGTTCAATATTTATAAGATAGCGCGTAACGAAATATGATTGCAAAGTTATGTGTGATAATTCCTCTAATTCGGAGCATAAAATCATTAGTTTATAGAAAGGCTGAGTTATAAATAATAAACATAATCGATGTGGCTATTGCTGCTGAATTGCTATTGACATATTTGGTCCTCCACATCGAGTCAATTTTATTATCCTCTAAACTCTGTTCTGAGTAATATATTTCTTATTGTGAGTTATCAATTCATGGATTTATAGTACGCACTATACAAAGGTGACCCAAATTCTCCTCAAGCCAATCACTGTCAGTATATTTCTCAACGAAATTATTCTACATTTCTTGAAGATTACGCTTATCGGTTGGAAAAGTACACAAGGCAGATCAAATTATAAACGATGAATTGAAATTCCAATGACAACAGATAATCAGTCAAATAATTAGTAGCTAATTAGTCAAGTAATCCGAATGTCAATGGTAAAAAAAGAGACCATCAATAAGAACCAGCGAATGTTATTACGTTACTCTTTACACGGGAAATCAAAATCACACGTTTGTGATTTTGGAATAATTATAAATTTCTGAATTTTATTCAAAATTTTTACAAAAGACCAAAGCTTCATCACTGAAACATAATGTTTTGCATCACTTTGTATATGAATAAATGTTAATGTCGTATCTGTTCTGAAAACCTGTAAACAACTTGTTAGAGCGTATCAAAAATCAACTATTATTCAGCCGCCCGCACAGTCATGATGACGCGGCCACATGTCGTATAGGCAAATGATGTCAGTTTTCCATGATGCAGTCAAAGGAGGGGCTCGTTTCCTTAACTTCAACCTAGAAAACAACCTCTTTGCCTGTCAACAAAATATCGACTTTGAGACAAAAATTGATCTGGGATGTCAGATCAACAGACGATTTTTTATTATAGTTCGCAAAATTCTTCATAAAAATGATTCATTGTTCTGCTTGGGCGCATGTGGCGAAACTCACTAGAGATGCTGAATTCAAATGAAAAATAATTTCTTTGATGAACTGATATTGCGGCTTACAGAGACAAAAAACAACATCATATGCGTGTTTTTTATGTCTCTGAACCTTCCTCTTAAAACTCAACGTGAAATATTCGAGGTACACACTGTTCCATAAAATCAGTTATTAGTAAATTCGTATAAAAACCTTCTGTACAAAAGTACATCATATGACGACGAAACTTTGTGACTTGTAGATGTGAGTTGAATGATTGCCAATAGACGAATTCAGTGATTCAGATTTAAGAAATACAAATATCTTTTTGAATTTAAAAACGTGACATAAAGGCAAGAGGGAAAATTTAAAATGAATTCAGTCATGAAGTATACGAAGGCTATCGAAAGAAAATAAAAAAATTATAACGGGAAGTATAATTCAATTAGCAGTAAGTTATCAGCGTGCCCTGTTTTATGATACAGACGCATACATATTGAACATTTATATTATATTTTCTCCATACATAATAATAAATATATGGTATTATTCATATATAAACGCTGACTATATGTTGTACACTAAATAACGCCTTCGATCTACTGTAACCTTATATACAAGATCCTTTTCGTGAGTCGGAAGCATATGTTATTTACGAATGTGATGTAACCCATCACCGCCTAAACGCTTTTCGATAAGAGATAGTACATCACATGGAGGTAGGAGACTCGGAGGTGCTTGTTGTTCTCAAGCGTCGCTGTCGATGAGAAAAAAACTGTTAGCACGTGATGAAACTATTAAATCCAGCTTACATTTATGAATAATTGAAAAATTAAAAAAAACTCTCATGAACATAGAATATTTTCAAGTAGTTATAAAATGCTTCTTCATTGAAATTATGAGTTTTCGTTATTTTCGTATTATTATGAGTCGTCATTCAAGGCTATGACAAGACCGTTTTTCATGAAACACAGTTTTATGACCGTGTTTTATTCAGAAAACCTCACCATCAATTTGAATCACTTCCAAAAATCATTAATGAAAAATATTCCATTCGAATACATTTTGAATACAGTAGGTAATTCTCACCAGCTTTTAGGCTGGAATCCTTCCAATAGCTGGTCGCTGCGAGGGATGTCTTGGGGAGTCCTGAGGGACACGTCTCTGGAAGCAATGGTGTGTGTGGAAGATTTTCTGGGCGACACTTCTTTTAGGGTCAATAAAACCATCTGTTCTGTGGGGGACGGCGTAGATCTCTTGGAATATTTCCGGCCCAGTGGACTTGTCTGGTTTACTTCTGGGGAAACTGGAGACATCGTTCTAGTCAACACTCGAGGACTGTTTTTGGCATTGAAGACGACGGTTGAATAGGTAACACTTTCGACCGCCCGGGTGGGGGAATCGCCTTGTTCTTGTTTCGTAGTATTCTCGAGTGACCAAGCTCTTCTCAGGCTTAATTTCCTGGCGATCAACGGTAAAAATTCCAGTAATTCTCGTCGTAGATTTGTGTTTAGCCATCCATAAAGAATGGGGTTAGTACAAGCCGTACTCATCGCGAGAAGGTGACATGATCCAAACACCGTGTAAAAAGTTTCGGAATCTTGGAAGCCTGAGTAATTAAAGTCGGCCATGAGATTTACGATCTGCCAGGGAAGCCAGCTCACTCCAAAAGCCACAGCGATGGCCGTCAGAAGCATCGTTGTTTTCCTATTTCTATCTATTTCCTTCTGTGCACGTCTTGAGTCATGTTGATTCACCATGTGGCGGCTCAAGTACCTCCTAATCGAACCATGGATGATGCTTAGCACAATTATCGGTATGACGTACATCATGATCATCAGAATGACGATGTATGCATACTTCACTTGAGCGGATGGCCAAGTAATCACGCATCGCTTGTAGAGAAGAATTTGGTAAAACTTCACTGGAACCACTTCGTACCACGAGAACAGAGGGAGTGACGACACAATAGATATGGTCCAGATCACCGCCAAGGACCATCCGACATACCAGTGACTCCGCTCTGTGAGGCCAACCACAATTGCGGCGTATCGGTCAGCTGCTATGGCGACTATTGTTGAGATGGACACCATAATATTAGTGCCTTGAACCACTTGCATGAGCTTGCAGATGACAGGCCCGAGGTTAAAATCTTTATTTAGTAGTTGGACCAGAGTAAACGGCATGCAATATATGCACATGCTCAAATCTGAACAAGTTAAGTTGATTATGTATAGGTTCCGTGGAGTTCTCATAGTTTTCTTTCTCCATATCACATAACCCACTAGGACGTTCCCAATGACCCCAGCCAGTATAATCAACACATAGCACACTACGAAGGCAGTTTCTGCAGCAGGAGAGATGTATCTTTCTCTTTTAGACGCGTGAATAATTGCATGGAAAGTGTCCGCCGAAAAGTTGAAGCGTGGAGTGAGGCTGCCTTCAAACGAAGGGATCGCTTCGAAATTTTCTATCACAGCGGCTCTGTCCACAACCTCCATGGCGGTGACAATAGGAAGCTGGAGTCTGGCAAGCTTTGTCCACTAGTTTGCCTGCCTTGTTCATGCAGGCTCCTTCTTTATTGGAATGTAATAGATAGTTTAGCTGTCACGGGCTTCATTTGGAAGGTGGTTTGGATAAAGAAATTCCGAAAAGAGTGAACTAAAAAAGTCGAACATTCATCCATCAAGGTAAATATATCATTAAAATTTTTGTTAGTAGATGTGTTTAAATTTATTGTAGAATCTCATTCAAGTTTTATCGACTCCTGTTGAAAAAAACATTTCCAAACTTTCTCATTCAAGTAATACTAAAAATTCGTTACAGATGTTTCATACAAAAATAGATATCAGCGTGTAAACTCACTTGTTGGAACTTTTAGCGAGAATGATTACACTTTTCCATGGAGCCCTGTTTTCTGAAACAATAACATATCATTTGTTATTCACTTAATGGCACTTGGGAAAGTTTGAATCAATTTTCCTTTAAACAATGTTCTATGGAAAAGGTCAGAGTGAAATGTATGATTATTCATATCATAATTAGGTATAACTAGAAAAGGATCCATTCTTATTATAAAATGAATTCTGTTTCAATCAACATGGAATACGTACAAACATGAGAGCCACCGGTATCGACGGTAGGTGATTAATGAGTAGCAAATATGATCCATGATTACGCATTAGATTATGACACCAACGCTTACTGCCGAAAACGAGCACGGAAATGAGGCCCCTCGAGCTCATTTCCTCCCCGAATGAAACATGCGAGTTTCTCTCGAGCATACCATCAAACTTCAAATGCATTTTGAATTCTTCCGTCAAGTCATAGAGCCTCAAATTGGACGTGAGGGGACTAATACTCTCTCATTCATCCTGCTAATGAAAGAAGGAACGAGTAATCTCTAGGCAGACTCAATCCCACGCTCAATTCCGCCCCAAAGAACCTGAAAATCTTTCGTAAGCTTCTTAACCAAAGTCCGATCTCGCTCACGTAGGTTTACCGAGAACAGATTTGGCGAATTCCTTCAGCCTTGATAGCATAACGCTCAGTCCCGGGATTATAATTGTGAATAGGAGTGCTTTTCGTCCTAATTTTTTCGCTCACTACGAATCTTGAATTTTCTCGGCTGGGAAATTTTTCTGCTCCCGCAGCCTTTTCATTAGTCAGAAAATGACCTCTTTACTGATAGTGTTAACTATCGGGCAACGTTCTTGAATTTATTGGGGTTGATGACTAAATATTTTATTAGCAAAAATGCATGATTAGACTTGCGACCACTATCTTTTTTCCTACCTAGTCCTACTAAAATAAGTGAATGATGTGCTTCTTATAGAAACGGTAAAGCAATACGCAAATTAAACTGTCTTTCTTAATGAAGTGGAATTAACATAAAATGTTTTGTCTGTATCCCAAATTTCCTCGTTATCGTGATGTCAAAACTTCATCTGTTTCATATTAGCGCGAGAAACATCATTTTGGTCATGCATAACTTAAGCAATTAATCAACCAGGTATAAGCAAAATATAGCAGAATATTATTAATCTAAATAAAATCATGGAGTCGAAGCACCTATTACCGCCAAAAATGGCGGTAAAAGAAAATGCAAGCGTTCGAGGAACTCAGCCTTCGATTATTTATTCAATAACTTCATTCTTTAGCTCGCTTGTGAATTTCTAATGACCACTTTCATATAAATCAGGCATTTAAGTTTGCACGAATGTAATCCACGAGCATAGCCGAAGCAGATTAATGATTCTAAATGATACTTTTTGTCAAATTTACCAAAAACGATCAATGAAACTTAGTCATAATTGAGCGTCCACGAAAAAATTTTCGTGGTTACCAGTGATCTCACACTTGGGATCACTTAGATCGAATAGCGTGAAATAATTTCGGCGTGAAATTCGCAGAAATGCGTAGATGCTAGACATTTCTTGGCTCCCTCCATTTTATTACATCGAAATATTAATGCGAAACATTATTTATGGTTATTGATAATTATTTATTTACAAATTGGCTTATATTATCATTAATGTATGAATTTTTAAATATTGTGACCAACAATTAATTTTCTAGGAATGTGGTTTCTAAAATATTTTTACTTGAGCATTTATCTTATGGTGGACTTAAAGTTTAGCGCATGAAAACAGAATTATTATTATAACCACATGATTTACGGCCTGGCTTCCCGAAGAGCCAAGAAAGCTTATGGCGTCACTGCAAGTGTTTGTTTTTCATCTTAGCTTTCACTGAGCCAGAAAATGTTTACAGTAAAAAATTCTCCGACGGGAAAACTCGCATAACGAACAACGTATATTCTGGGGCAGCCTCAAAACCCCGGCGCTGAGGTTGGACTTGATCGTTTTAAAGTCACAGGAACATAAGGTTATGGGTAGGTGATTATGACAGCCCGAATAATCATGCATATAAAATTTATATAATGTAATGATATTTATTTAAAAGAAGCTATTTAATTTTTTAAACCCTATGTTCCTCTTTTCACATGACTACAAGTTTGTTGCACTAACATCTTTATTTCCTACCTAATAATTGTATTTGGGCAAAAATACATTTTGAAAGGATACGTAATTCTTCCAACTATTAAATGAGTGATCATGCTGACATGCATCATTATGATTGCAAAAAGAAATATCTTAGCTTCTGAGTTGAGGTCACCGAATATTTCCCGAAGTGCCTTTAAACTTATATTGATGACCAAAATGCGTCATTTAGAATATACCCGCTCAGATCGATCAATTCTTTCAATACGGTTTGTTTACCGTCACTCGCAGATATACACCATTTGCTCTTGCTTCAATAAAGCTATATATGTATATTTAATTACTTAATGATATTATTTAGCCATTATAGCAATCATGGATCAAAGAAAATCACTGTGTTTGGTACGAGTTGGTAAAAATGATTTATTATGTATAATACCAGATGAATAGTTTATTCATAACCCAGCCTGAAATTATTCAGTGCTTGTCAGTGTGTGCCCTCTCCCCCCATATTGAGTAATTGAAACAAGTAAACCGTAAAAGCAAGTCTGTGTGCAAAATCACGTATTTATTCAGTCATGTATTTAGGATATCCTTCATGGAGCACTGACAGCTCTGGTAAAATCTATAGCCATAAGTATTAGTGGCATGATTCGATTCTTTTGAGTTTGCATATAAATTATTGGCATGTGAAATTAAAAATTTCCTTGGGAAATACAGAAAAAGTGCTTCATGCTATTGACTTGTAATTAATTAATTTTTAATAAACTTCTTGTTATCTTCCCCAAAAACTCCCATTTAAATATCATCGATATTTTACACTTCATACTGAGGTAGATCCATCAAGTAATTCCTTGAATATCATAATGACTTAAAATATCCCTTTCTCTCAATGATCTACTCAAGGCGTTTATGAAAGATGCATTCTCAGTATTAATATGTGTGCCCACGCATTCATCTCGTACTTCAGCGTCGTTTCCTTCCTTAGCTTTAAATTTTTATGGATTCCAGTAAACTGCGAACACACTCATCTCCGGCAAATGCACTATTTATCACCGATCACCACCCGCTCACCATCACGGCTTATCTCTTATGTTTGTGAGCTGTCGCTGCCAACACCGTGGTCGCCTCTTATCCAACGCACGTAATTTATGGACTTCTTTCGATATCACAAACACCGGAAATTATGTGCATTATGCCTGAGCCTGACCACACGCCGCCTGCGTCGCTCGATCAGCCATTAATAATGTATACGAATAAATTAGTGTCTGGAGCTGGGGATATTTTGGGGAAAGAATGATGATCACAACTCCAAGGACGTTGATTGATGGAAACGACTAAATGCTGGCATAACTGAGAAATGTTAAAAAATCGTTTGAATACTTTCTGTATCGATTTTTGATTGTTAGATGTAAAATTACGAGACGTATTTGTAAATATGGAATGATAAAGACATATAATTTTATTAGTCCTAATTTTAACTGTTAATATAAATCAAGGGCTATATTAATGTTTTCATGAAAATAAGATAAATTTCCACTGACACGATGGTTTTTCATATATAATTTTTTTTAAATCAATTGCACTTATTCCAGCCAGCACACTATGAGCTTGCTGTTAACTTCCAGCGACACCTCGAATGAGTTGATGTAAACACTATTATCATTTTTAAAATATCAACCAGACCAAGAAATTCTATATTAATTTTTATTTTATATCAATATCTGCAACAATTATCGGTGATATTTAAATAACTACACGAATGCAAAAAGTCAGAATATTTTACATGTTTATTATTCAAAATACTATTTTTAATCTTTCGACGAGATGTGCTTTGGAAACAAAATTTAAAAGAAAGTTAGGTGAAACAAATTTTTTACTCATATCGAATGACTTTAGGTACACCTTTCGATTATTAAATAATACATTTGGACAACGCTTTCTAGCGCTGGTTATTCTAAATGCGCAATTATGCCCCTGAGACTTCAAAAAAAATCAATTCTTACAGAATTTGTAATCAATGCTAGAGGAAAATTTCCGTTGTCTGAAAATAATTTTTTGTGCAATGAAGCAGCATTACTTCAGCTTCCCTAAAAGTTGTAAATAAAATATAGTATAAGCTCCGACAAAAATATGAAAACCGAATTAAAATTTTAAAATAATTCATAGAAATGTTGGAGATTGAAATATTAATTGAGTACTTTGATCAGATTGTTTTCCTTATTCTGGAATAATTAACTGAGATTATTTGCATAGTACTCGCCGACTGAGCAAAAATGCTTGATGCTTGGAATTTTTGGATAGGTATGTTAATAGTATTAACAGTAGTTGTACATTTATAGTAGTAGAAGTATTTAATGGTAATTATAGTGTTATATAATTCATAGCTTGCTCTTAATGTCGAAATTATAAGGTCAGTTACAATGTGGACTGTCAGTTCAGTTCATGTCTGTCTGATATTAACAAAATTTACCTCAAGGAGCGAATTGCTAATTAGAGTTCTTTGATCATTTTTTAAAGCTTGATTAATGCACAGTTGGAACAGTATTAGATTAAAATAAGGAGGACAAGTTCTCAGGAAAGATTGCACTGCCAATAGGAATGACTGGTCTAAGTAGAATAAAATTAAGAAAGCAGAAGTATCACCAAAAAATACGTTTTTTTAATTGGTCAGAATTCATTTAATCCGAATGCGTGATGACACAAAAAAATCCGTTTTTGATAAAAGGGTGAGCATTTAAATATTTTGCGAGATAAATCGTTCGTCCATCACAATTTTTTTAATCAATGGGTTTTGAGGCTTCCTCAAAATTATATTTAACCGACATGAATAACTTCTTCTAAGTATGAACAAAGCCCGAACTACAGACACATCCTAGTCACGGCAACGAGAAGTACTCCCGCCACACCCTAACCTCACGACATCCGACGACCGAATGCGCCGCGGCGGCGCTTGCTCGAGTTTTTCAAGCCACTGTGCAGCGGCCGTTCTTCTGCCATGAACAGCCCGCATCGCAAACGTATATTGTGCAAGCTAATATATATTCTAATTTTACTTTTTTTACCACACAAAAGGATTAATTAATATATGTGCCTGTATTTATGTAAACATAGATTCTGATGTTCCTTCGTGAATTTTTAAGCAATTTTCAGCTGAATGAGTGAACAAATACTCAGCGATATTTACTGAGCAAGGCTTGTGCGTCATCAGTGCGTCATCGTAAATCCCTCCGAAAAATTCTTATTCAATTTGGAACTCGGCTTTGGCGGAGTTAGAACTGAAATCTATGAGTATCTTCGAACTCACTATCCGCACAGGAAAAAATTTGACTGCGTAGCAAGTTCTACACGTTGCGTCTGGGTGAAGTCACGGCTGGCTGCTGCGGTAGCGACACCGACAAGCACACTCGTATTCTACAACGCGCCATCAGAGGTTAAAATGAATTGTAGTCGCAATAGAAATTTAATTAGAAGTAATAAAGCGTATTTTCTGTTGAGAATACTGTAGAATGATCAAGTATTGAAATTATAATTATAAATTTTCGAAATTGGGAAGCTCGCGTAGCAATTTAATTAGCAGTAATGAAGCGTAGTTTTTGTTGAGAATAGAATTATCAAAGTATTGAGATTATTATTATACATTTTCGAAATTGAGATGCTCGCAATGGTGGATTTTTAAAGAAACCGATGTTGGGTTGGAGCTTATTATTTTTCTTTTTCTTAGATTTAATTAGTTGTTCATAGATTAGTGATGGCAAGTTTACAATTTTTGAGATAAAATGCTTTCTTGAAAATTAGGAGTTTGAACTGTCATAAGAGACGCAGGATTTTGAAATTTAAACTTTAGGCTGAGTTTATTAAGAAAAATTTTTTCACAAAATCTAAATATCTGGAATTACCTCTTTTAAGCTATACTGAATACGTTTGGATATTGCGTTCGACGCTATATTACGTAAGAAATTTTCAAGATTCATTCTTAATTTGATCTTCAGAGATTCCCAACTCATGAATATTATCTGTTTTCGAGGATTCTAAAAAATTTTCCACCTACCATTTTTCTTAGGGATAAATTAAATTTTCTAACTAATCGAATTACCGGAGGAAACAATGACGGTGAGCAAAAATTTTCTTTTTCAAATGTGCGGCAGGAAAGAAGTCTCTCACGCAATAACATTAATATGAACATGTGACATTGTGGGGACTGGAATGTTTTATGAAGTCATTTAGTAATTCAATGGAAGTTATCCAACAGATGAAAATAATGATCATTTTATAAGCATGCTTTCAAAAATAATTAAGTTATCATTAGAGGTTCGTTAATTTTAAACGTGGCTCGCAATTTCTTGTGCATCAAAACACCAGCATCTAAGCGTCGTATTTTTTCAGCGCCGCAGGAGTATAATTCTTTTAAGAGTTTATTTGCTCATTTGTAGCGCTTGCAAAATATATTTATTCTCGGCATTTAAAAATGAATCAACTCGGAAATTAATTTTCAAATTAAACTTTTTTCTGCCTTGCGCTTTTCAAGCTCATTAAGGTAACAGGCTCGTTAATTTATGTCTGAGTATTTGTCAAATGATAACAAATTTAACGTATGTGAAGCCACAAAAAATTACTCAGCTACCACAAACTGCGCAGTGCATAACTGATCCACTTAATTGTTTACATTTTTCGTATGGGTTATTTTCTAATATTTGTAAATAAAAATGAGAGATTCAATATAAATCCGTGGCACTGAAACCTTCACGCTATTAATCCGCATATTTTGTTATGTATTTTACAATTATTTTCCAATTCAAGTCTGCTCTAGTGATACCAGCATGCAATTGGCGATTGGCAGGTTAAAGTACCATAATTTTACGCAGAAAGAAAACGAGAACATAGAAAAGCATTTAGCAATAGCTATTGTTGGCTAAAATAATTAGGAGTTTATTCTTAAAATAAGCCCAATGTGTAAAATTGCGAGGTTTACCAGTAGGAAGAAGATGGTTTTTTTTACCTGCCGACCTGTCCCTACTTCATGCCCAAATAAAATGACAATTATAAATGAGCTGCCAGTTTCTTAAAAGAGACAATCAATAATTATTATTCGTCTTCGATTTCTTATGATTAGACCAACGTAAATCAATGACATGTTTATCGTTGATCTCGACTCGTGTTTTCGTTCTAAACTTTCGGAATGGAGTCCAGTGTTTGTGGAAATCAAGTCGGTAATTAGATAAGAGCAGAAGCCTGGTGCTGGTATTTCAGCATTTCCAATTGTGATCTTGAATGCTAAATGATCCTTTATTTCGCATCTATCTTAAACTTGTATTTATTATTTATTTATTTATTATGAACCTGTATTTTAAATTAATTTATTTTAAACCTGTAAGTAAATTACCTTTTACTCTCTTACTGACTTTCGGAAAAACAATTAACGGCTCTTCGAAAATTCATCTCATGAATGAAACACCAATTAAACGGTTACTAGGTAAATTTTCCCTCATTTTCTACCCGTTTTTGGGTGAATTATGACTTTTTTAACTCGTCTAAACTGATACAAGATAATGGAAGCATTTTACCCTCGCAAAGCAGTGAGTGGCGATAAATAACGTTTGAATCAATCATTGTTGGTGAAAAATCGTCTTCAAAGAACTCTGTATTGACCGAGTACCTATGCATTGTTAGTAGCTATGACATAGCCAATTTCATGAGGCCAGCTAAATAGCAAGCAACCTTAGCATTTGACAAGAAAAAAATTCTGCGTATTTTTTCTTTCATTTCTTGTTACGGTAATCTTTTGGAATAATTTTTGATCGTGTTCACTCAACTTTTACATGCAGTAAATAAGAAATAAATGCTAGTAGAAATGTTTAGTGTCTCACACGATTGTGAAAGCCATGTTTCGTAATCGAAATTTTTGTTCTTTTATCACTAGAACTGAGTGATTGAAATTAATGACGATATCTTCCGTTGAATTTTTGGATTATTGAAATATTTGGAGACTACATGTCGATATCTATTAAGAAAGGGTTTCTTCATGAATTCTAGTTAATCTATTTATGGCCGATCCCCTGGGGCCTAACAATGTGCTTTTTTTATATATACTCTTCAATGATTTATACGATTCGAATGATACAGGTTTCATAAAAAAATTATTCATGAACTCTCTTTCCTCTTTTAGAGCAAATTTCTCTACAATTCTCTGTATAATCGTTTCGTTTTATATTACGATTGATCAACATGGAGCACGTGAAAGTTATCTCATGAATTTTATTTCGATCGAAAAAGCCTGGTGAAGAAGCAAGTGATGGAAGAGCAAACTTGGACCTTTGTTGAATATTATGATCGATAGAGGCCCCTATTAAAGTCATATATATTATGCATTTTTTATATAATATTGTGAAAACACAATATTATATCTTCAATACTGTACTTGACTTGATTTAGTTCTAACTCAGTAAAAGTTATTATATTGTTATCGCAAAAGCCTGTCATATTATTCAAGTCATAAGGTCGGATATCTTGAGCCACTTTACTTCAGGGCGTTGTCCGGCCCCGCGGCGAGACGTAGCTGTCAATAAGTGTGACGATGGGCTCACCAAATTAGCAGCGATCAATATCAGTTGGCTTGCTTGGCCATCGCAACCTCTTACAACCTTTACCATTTGATTGACTCTCTGCAGTGCCTGCTGAACTTTTATTGTATGACAACTTCGTCGAATCTTTGGACCGGTTTAATACGTAAACTATTCGATTCTTTAGATAAAGAAAGTAAACGTGTGATGCTTTTCAGATTTCCGTTTCAACCTCAAGTGATTTTGGCAGAAATTAAATAGAGTAGCACGAGATTTGAATTGATCTATAGCTATTCACAAAAATATGTATATTATTTAATCGATGCCTTTAAAGTTAGGTTATTTGACATCGGATGGTTCCTAGCATCGGTAAGATAGTAGTAGCGTCCATTTAAGACACGAAATAAAAATTTTTTTCTTCAAATTTGAAAATCCAGGAGCTGAGCAAGTTTTTCCTTTCCGGTACTCATAAGGATCAGAGAGACAGGGAGGCACAAACACACCTCCACTTGTCGTACGTCTGGCAAACACTGGCATTGATTATATCTGCCGGCAGTGCCGTGCCGAGCTGCACTGTTTGTAGTTAAGTTGCGATGCGTTCTGCCTTTAAGTCTATGGGAGTTTTGTGATGAACTTCATTACCAAGTGATGATAGCATTATCTTTAGTGAGAATGTAGCAGGTATTTAATTTGTGTTCGCAAGGCCCAAAGACTTAAATGGAAAACTAGTAACTCTTTAAATTAAAGGTGGTTGACACCCATGTGTGTTCTGTGTCAGGCGTTCCTTGTGCTTGTGCAGCTTTCACTTGCTTGTCGTCAAGACTAAAAGTGCTTGACAATGGCAAAGAAACTCATTGTAGTTCGTGCATTATGCATCTTATATTATGCATTCAGATTTTTCATCCCTGTCTGTGTAATAATTGGTAGGAATGATTTCGGCTGTTTATCTCAAAATGTTAAAGTTAATTCATAAGGAACTTATGTTAAATGCACATATTTCCTTCGTTCTTCCCATCATTCATTTGTAATGAATTATTGACTTATCCAAATAAATTTTCTTTAATGAAAATGAAAACTTCGTTGATTGTGAATCGTTTTTGTTCCTCATATCTTCCGAACACACATGAAAGTTTCAATTTAAATCAACCGTTACTATAATTTCACTCTGGAATTTACCTCGTAACGAAACATATAAATATTATATTATATTTATATTCTGTTTCAAAGTCACCACATGAAATGCAATAGTGAATTGACTCATTTTGTTCCAAGGTTTTATCTTGCTCTCGGTAGGCATTAGTCAAAATCGATCAAGTGTTCAGTTGCTGAGCAACAACGCTCTATATGCAGTACCAAGAAACAGATATCTCTTATTGACATAATAGACTCAAGGCTGTGATACACCTGTGCCTGAACTTCACCCCAAAATAACCAGTTTACCACTGAAATCGAAAAGAGAGCTTAAACACGGATACCTCGTCTACATAAATTAACCAAGAATCACTATTATAACTGTCAATGCTTGTCTAATGTTATATCTTCAGGAACACACTCAATATCGATAATAATGAGAACTGTACATAGATATAGAACATTGTACATAAAGATAAAGCTGGGATGAGGGCATATCCCTGATGTTCATTTTTTTAATGGAGGTACTTCGCAGTATTTTTAAATTTTTTTCAGGTCAATAATAAATATTCACGTACAATTAAGCTAATACAAGATTTATTGTTGTATCTTAGCATTTTATATGGCCGTATCTCAACGAAGCCATTGATCAGTTTCATTTCAATGCAAACTGCTTGTTCGTCTTAGCCTATACAGTATATTCGCTAATAACTGAATGTAGAATTCGCTTACCACAGAACGAATATCTTAATTAACTTGGACCAAGGGGCTTTTTCTGATCGAATCGACGGCTGACTAAATTAGTTTCGTTTAAAGAGAAGCAGGCAATTTAGGTGCAGATGAGGTTAGTGTTCGACTCAATGGTCAGTTTGACACTTTATCTGACACGGTCCAATCTCTCATTTTGAATTTTTTTATTATATTACCTGAGAAACAATTAGCTCGGTCATCAATTTTCATTACAATTTAATAATTTTTGTTGTTGTTGCGTCACCCACAGGAATCGAAAACGACGGCAAACGCCTGAGTGCTGAAAATTATATCCTACACCAGCGGAGCTATGGCGAGCTGTTATCGTATTCAAATTTCTCGATTAAATAATTACAGTGGTGGTACGAATCTTAACGATCCAGAATCCTATAACCTGACTTAATCGTGTAACCTGGGTGATGAGTATGCGAGGGCATCTTATGATTAAAGCACTACCTGAATTTCAGTTTGAGCAGTTGAATATTTAACTATAAATAAAAAAATATATACGCTAGAGAAAGTCGCAATGCATCGTCAGGATACCGAGCGTCAATCAGACGCGCATTCTATGAAATTGTGAACAATTATTAAGTCTGGCAACAAAAAAAGCGCTTGAAGCGCTCGAAAATACTGCTGGGGTCTTGTATAAAATTGCTAATATTGTATCATAAACTACGAAATATTTAAAATAGTAATCAGAATTTTCTTAAGTTGGTTCTGAAGTTTCGCTACACAGGAAGTATTCACTAACGTAAGATATTTGTGTTTCTATAATAATAACAATACCATTTCTTTTCTAACGTCAGAGAAAGGCGTGCAATTGGTTCACTATAGTTCGCTATTGAAAATAAATTATTCGCAAATAATCGTTCTATTCAGGAGCCTGTGCGTCGGAAAATATTCCTCCATACTTGCCTGAAGATAACCTTGCTTTCGACAAGAAATTGATTTCAGTGTCAAGCACCAGACTCTGCAGTCGATGTTGATCGACGGCTGCCTGCTGCGCGGCGCGTTGAAAACATATTTTATACGACGCATATTTAACGGCGCATATTTTCCAAATAATATGTTGATAATTTAATTCTAGGGATATGCTACCATAGCGCACAATAAATATGAATAAATAACATTTTCTGTTACCGAGCGAGGTGTGCTAATACCAACTGAAAAATAGATGTTGATCTTTGATACCGAAGCATAGTTGGCAGAAATTCGTTTTCATGCAGTTTTTAGCAACATTTTTAGATTGTCGTAACGTTTTTTAACGCATTTTCTCATTTATGAAAAAATGCACTATTTTGCTCGCCATGTCCGTCTGTCTGTCTGTCCGTCCGTGACTTCATGTTTTCGTCGACGAAAAAATGCGCTCCCTGTCACTCACTGCAGTGAGTTGCCGGCGTTCTATTATTTTGGCTTAGAATTCATACTGAATTATATTTTTTCTTCAATATATTCGATTTTAATGCACTTCTTGTTTGACTGCAGGAGGTATCGAGCACCTTGGCTTATAATATGACAGAAATAAGGAGGTAATCTATAGCGAGGTTATACAGAGTTGATTTAAGGCAAAACTAGCAATAATTTTGGTGTTTGTTCTAGTATATGTAATTGATCTAATGTCTTGAACCATTTATTTTATTCAAACCTATTATTGTTTCGACAGGTTTACTATAGTTCCGCGATGGGTCCGTTCCTCACAAGCTATCATTAACTCGTTTTTGCCGAAAACATTTCGATGATTGCGTAAAATAACAATAATTAAATAAAATTTAATTTTTATACTGGTCCTCTTCGACCGTAGTCAGCCATCCGCGCTTTATAAGCACAAATAGAGTTTAAGGGACGCAGCTCTAATATTTTTTCGCACAAAATTTATACTCTTGGACCAAATTTCCTGAGCGCTGCGGGTGATAAACGCGTCAGTGTGCACGTAGAGTGGTCATGCTGTTAGATAACATAGCTTAAAAGTCACACATTTGTCCTGCAATAAAAAGGGCACGATCAAATAGAAACAAAAATTTTCCCCTACAGAGACAAATCAGATATAAATTTGTTACTGACCGGAGTCCGTTTGAACATCATTTCGTCCATGAAGCAATATTCTGCGTTGAAAACTCATCTATGCGTGCCTCAACTGAGTAAATCTAATAAGTAAAGAAATATGAAAATTATATAAATTACATGAACAATTTGAAGTCAACCATGCGCAGCACGATTTCCTGCATATGTTGTGTTGCTGAGAACCTGTAATAAGTTCCTACGGAGTCCTCATCGCACACGGTAAATAAGTAGAATATTATTAATAATACTTCTGGCTCAACTTTTATTGGGGAATATAACTCGATGTTTGCTGCGGACGCGGCGTCCACTCAGCGGCCGGCGACAGCGCTGGCCGTGTGTCACCAGCACGAGTTACGGCCCCGTCCTTACGTGGTTGGCTATTCAGGTGTGTAAAATATTATTGATCTTTTTACGGATTGAATGTCTCGTGATAATAACAGCAATAATAGGAAATAATTTTACAAGGAAAATTAGTATAAATAGAATTAATTGCATATCAATAAAATACGGTGAATAAATCATTGCATTACATTTTAAATAGATACATATTAGACAATTTCTCTGGTAGTATTCTTATTGATTTTATTTAGGAATTTCATGAAGATCGCGTCTTGTATATCTTGCTTTTGTTATGCCTTAAGTTCTCTATTTTCATAAGCTTAGACTCGCAGATCAACGCACCTATTAGCATTTCTCTGTTACTTATTAACCTTCTTCTTCTCCTACAATGCTATTATCTGAAAATTTTAAACATAAAAATCTCAGAACCTTTAAGTAGCTAAATAAATGAATCTTGTATAAAAATATGTATATATCTGCAATGATTTTCTCATATAGGTATATATTTGCTGTGATATATAAATCTTGTATAAATAAAGGTATATATTTGCTGTGATATATGAATCTTGTATAAATATATGTATATATTTGGTGTGATATTGCCCAGGCTACATCCCAGGGCTGATGTTCCAGTACGGCAGGACCTTCGCCAAGGCCGCTGAGGACTGCGTCGTGACCTTCCTGAAGCAGCAGGAGGAGCGCCTTACAACCCGACATGTCGAGGTGACCGATCATTAAAATATATTTTCAATTGTCGCGTTTGTCTTTTTAAACTTTGATCCATTGAATATGGGAACTTTAATCCTAAGAATATTAAGGAGGGACGTCTCACAACCCGACATGTCGAGGTGACCGATCATTAAAATATATTTTCACTTGTCGCGTTTGTCTTTTTAAACTTTGATCCATTGAATATGGGAACTTTAATCCGAAGAATATTAAGGAGGGACGTCTCACAACCCGACATGTCGAGGTAACCGATCATTAAAATATATTTTGTATTGTCGTGTTTATCTTCATATAAACTTTGATCCATTGGATATGGGAACTTTGATCCTAAGAATATTAATTTTTAAACATTCGGAGGTATAACCGCTCTTTAATATCATTCACTTAGGCTAGTCGCTGTATGTTGAACTTAGATACTTTTTGGCCTTAGAATAAATTCCCGCGATATGCCGAGGTAATCACTCATTAAAATATCGTTCGTCTCACCGCTGTAGTTTACGAACTTTGGCCCATCTTTAACCGTAGAGTAAAAATTCCCCGGCATGCGAAGGTATCACCTCATTAACAATATCATTCACTTACCACAGTATAATAAATTTTGAACCACTCGTATTATGAGCAAAACATCAAAATAATTCTAATCTAAGCGGAAGGGTAACATCAGAAGGCGCATATTCAAAGTTGCGGATAAGTTCAAGTATCTGAACTTCATTTGTTTCTCAAATCTTACTCTAGAGGCACCCGTAGTTCAGTAACAATTCAAAATTATCCAACTTCGGCTTCCTTAACGTAACTCTTGAACTGAACTTAATTCGTACATGAATAAAATGTAAAAAGTATTAATTTTGTTTATTATTTTTTAATGGTCGCTGCCGTTTGCTATCGCTTTTATGCAATGATGCTCTTTTTGTTCCTTCTCAATTTAGTACTCAATGAGTTAAGAGCTTGAGTTTAAAGAACGATTTCCTTTAATCAACGCATTCTGAGCTGAATTTCTGTGCATTGTGCACTGAGTTTCTAATTGAATAAGAATAAATATTTTATATACACTGGAAATGCAGATTTATTGTGCGCTGAGTTTCCTATAAATTATGAAGAAAAAATTACCAGCACCTAGACTCGTCACAATAATTATCTCCTTAAGTTAATTTAGTCACTCATTCATTCACTAAACTCATTAGTTTAGCCAATCATTCATTCTCACACTTAATAGATTTTGTTGACAGAACGAGACTTTGCAGGACATAGAGAACACTTGTCTACATCACCTGTCGAATAGACAGTAAAACAATAAAACAATTGAATATTCAGCATAATACTTGACGCTGAAGTAGTGTGATGAAATTAATGTCACTCTACGCATCCTGTTAGCAACAGCAATATTCTCCCACTCCCTGTATTTTATATTTTCCCCATTCTTCTCCATTCCAAACTTTTTACTGTTCACCGGAATGCTTCCTTGTGCACGACCGTATATGCAGTTTTTGTGTGCGTTACAGTTTTTCTCTTCCATGTTGTGAGGGTTGTTATTATTGAATATGACTAACGTATTCCATAAGCTGATATCTAACAAATATTTTCTTGTATTTTTAATAAGAAACTCATGGTGCAATTTTTTACGCATCTTGATGTACTAATAATGAATCAAAAAACTCTGATCCAATTGCATGGCGTTATATAGCCTTTGATTTAATATTTAAAGACACGAAAATATTGATAGTTACAAGAGTTGTTTCGGTAAGATTGCACCAACTAATTGATCGATCGATTATATCAAATCAAACTCAGCTTCAGCGTAAATATCACTCTTCATCTGGCATCCTTTGGCTGACTATTTGTAATGTTGTGTTTACCACTCACGAGTAATTGTACATCTGAATCTGAAGTAGTTCCTAGTACTATCGGAGAAAAATTGTTCGAACACTTTCTTTATGAAGCAAACTACGGAAAGAATGCATGACGATTGAATTAACATAATCATCATCGCTGTATGAAAATGATATTAAACCTTCACATAACCTCCATCAACGGTTTTAAAATATGTCACTCCACTTTATGGGATCGATGAATCTGGGGCTACAATGTACAAATGATGAATCTGGGGGCGAATTTGTCAGACTCTTTAAGAGAAAAAGACTCTTTAGGAGAAAAATAAATGTGGGGCTACCAACTCTTTATTTTAATTTATCGTGGTATTTTGATAAGATAAATGCAAGTATCTATATATTGCTTACATCTTTGGCAAGCAAAAGTCGGATAAAAATGAAAGTTGATCAAACTTAAAGATGTGACGCTCTGCTAGTCTTCACCAGTCCCATCATAATAAATATATTTACAGCCGGAGCCTTACGCTGAAAGTTGGGACGCACTTAATACACGAGTAACCATCATTTATTCATCATCATTATTTAGAGCAGTCCTTATCATTTTGGAAAAAATAATAATCAGTTTATGGAGCATAATCAAATTGGCACCAGCATTTCCGATTTTACTAATTCATAGAAAGTAATTCGAATTATTTTACTCGCAGTTCACACGGCAAGAGCGGATGGTCGAAGCTCAAATTTCCACCTCAGATAAGGTGATATTCTCACTTAAATTGGCGCACCATCACTGTTTTATGTCTGTTCATAATAACTCGAGTAATTTATTACCGTGCTGTCCGTCACAAACACACACATGGATGAAACACGCTTGAATCATTTCTTGGAGCTCTCGTTCACGTGAACGTGGCAATTGGATCTAGTTTGCTGAATTAGAAAAATAATTTGTTTTTTAATACTCATAGTTGCATGCTCTTTCTCCACATAATAAATAAATTTATCAACGCTCAAGATTTTTGCGTAGAATAGCTTTGTATGATTGCATGAACTTTTTCATTGATGGATGTATTGGTTTTCATCAGCATCAATTAGTGTTATGTTTGAAAACTTAGGCAGACTTGGATATTTTGAAACATGGTGCAACGTCCCTGAATCATCAAGCAACTCTACTCTACATGTAGTAAACGATTTACTGCCCAATGCAGATTAATGCTTCTAAAACTCAAAAAATCTACGCGTTTTACTAGAAATATTTCAGTATCTGCGATGCAATTTTCGTGTTCAATCTAATTCTTCAAGAGATGAAACGCAGTAAGATAGCATTCGTGAATATGGGATTAATGGAATTTAAAGTAATTCTCATTTTTATCAGTTGAAGAGTGTCGATGAACTGGTTTTGTTATTTTCAATAAAATACGAATAGTTCTCACCAAAAGTTTTAATTAGCCATAATTCTTAATAAATCATATAGAAATCTTATTCTAGTTTTTCAAAAGCTTTCTAAATAAAATAGAAATTTTACATCAATAGACGATTGCGATATTTTAATCCCAAAATGAAATGTGAAAATATTCTTTGCAAAAATTTAAAACATATAAAATCGCATTCATTTTAAGTCATGTTCAGTTAAACTTTAAATAGGTAAACGATTTAAAGTGCTGTTCTCTGAATTTCTCTTATATTTTTCTTCTGATGCTTTATTTCTCTCTTCAAGCGTAAATTAACTTCATCTTCCACCCAAACTCGTTACTGAAAGTCGCAAATCGCAATGGCAAACGTTCAGAGATTGTTTTCCTTGACAGTCTAATCGTTTGAGCTTTAGTTTAAATAAGGAAATTGAATTCAATTAATGTTTATCTTAAAATATTTTATTGGTGATTGTTCTTTTCTCCGATCGAATTGATCCGTGTAATTGATTATTTTCTAATTTCCATACCGATCAGTATTTCCTATTTTTAAAATTGTTTCTTACTTTTAATTATGCTCCAATTCCCAAACTGGCGGGAGAATCGTATTTTTATATTTCAAAAGATATAAAACAATGGCGATACAAGTTTAACTTGCGAATAAATATTTATTTTATAATACATTATTTCATAAACATGCATACATGATGACTGACAAATTTCGACGCAGCGTCGAAAGCTCGAATATGAGCCAATTCTAAAACTTTCAAGTTTCACTTTAAGATCTTTTAATCTCATTGACCTGGTGCTCATGATATCGTAATTTCTTAAATAATATAGCACCACAAAAACCTATTTGATCGTTTAGCTCGTTATAAGGCGATCACAACGCAGTATGTTTATAAATAAATATACAAGTGATTTTTATTTTTGTTTACTTTTGCTTTTCACATACCATTACGAATAATTATAACTACGATCACCTGGGTTGAAATTAACTTTCATATTATCGATTGTTAGAGATCTATTTTTCGATCGTAATTTCATATAATTATTTATAATTATGGCACCAAATGTCATTTTCTACACGAAGCTCGAGTTTTGTTCATTTGAAACAACATTGATGTGCTGTTGATGGTGTAATAACACTAAATGAATCTCAATGAGATGCTGCTTACAAATATGATGCAGACATTCAACAATAGCCTGTAAACCCTTTCTTAACAATGGTATTCTAGATTTTCCTAACTTTAAACGTTTCACAAGTTCCTTAAGGTCACAACGAATTTTTCCAACCATTCATGATTAGTACAGTAAGCCAAACTGATATTGGGAAACGGAACATTTATTTTTATGGAACAGAAAATAAATGAAACAGAACATGGAATTTTATTCTCTTCGTACAGGCGGAGCGCCGATGCAAGTCACTGCCCCGCATGCGTTCTGTACGCAACGAAGAGGTCGAGAAAACACGCCACACTTTCACTTACGCGCTCGGTGAGCCGATTTATGGTAACTCTCCTTGAACTCTGCGTTCATTTTTACTGAAGTTCTTGTCATTGTAGTTTCCAATTAATATTTAATTGCATAGATCAAAAAGCAGTGTCGGCTGCCAAAGTATAGTACGCGAGGATGATGATGATGGCTGAAAATGGTAATTTAATATAATAATACATAAAATTATTTTGATCAAAAAATAATTGACGCCATGTCTAACTTCTTTACTTTATATTTTTCGTGCGAATAAGTAAATTGTGACCCTTAAAGGCAATATTCATAAAAAAATCTACATAATTATCCTATTGGTTTACTCCCTTATAACCTGGCCCTTAAATACACATAATTAAAGTTTTTGCGTATTGGATTAACTAGAAGCATACTTGCATTCATAAATTATAATTAATATTTGCTCTTTTTTAGAATTGATTTCTGTTTGATTTATCTCACAGAGGAAGACTACCCACCTCTTCCCGGCTACACTGGGCACATACCCAAAGTGTCCAGAACGTCCGTGATTGGTCGGTCCGTGGCGTCTGCCACGCGGCGAGTCAGAGAAAAGTCCACCATGGAACAAAAAGTCAAGGAGATTAACCAAGATAAATCAGTGGAGAGATACCAGGAACAGACTGCGTCGTCTAGAGCAAAACAAGTCCATCTCACCAAAACTCACCACGAGTCCGTGACCACAGTCAGAAGTGCGACGTCGAACGTAAATAAAGTGTCCAACCAGACAGTTCAGAATGAGGTAGATGGCGACACAGCCGATGATCAAGCACTCGTTGCGGATAGCGATTATCCCGAATCCGAAAAGAAAGAAATTAAAATTGAAAATGATGGTGCAAATGCACAAAACATTGAAGATAGTATCAGTTCTAATCGGGAGGAGAGGGCTTCCAAAATTTTTCGACAGGAGATTGTCAAAAAGGACGAGCAAGGCACGAGTATTTCAAGGATTATTCGCCAAGAAATTATCAGAGACAGTGATCCAGGCTCTATTGCGGAGCAGCAGGTGTTAGCAGGACAAATCAAGTGCATTGATTGCAACTTTAATTCTGATAGCGCCCAACATACAGAAACAGGATCTTGGGCCGTTGAAAGCTCCGAGACTGCAAGGACTAGAAACTTGTCTACTGAATCTTTTATAAGAACTACGTCTGCAAGATCATCGTTCCATCAGTCGATGATTATGCGTACGACTCGTCATGAAAGCCACTCTGCCGGGAAGCATAAGGAGGTTCATAAAAGTCTTTCGCCTTCTAAAGATAATAAATCGCAATCTCCTAAGAAGTCTGAACCAAAAGCAGCTGTTCAATTTTCTCCAAAGAAATCTGACTCTCGACCGGCGGCTCAAACATCGCCAAATAAGTCTGATAACAAGACATCTCCTCTGAAAATGCGGAGTCAAACGAAGCCTAAAACTCAGCCTTCACCTCCTAGAAAATCTGTTGCTGTCAAGTCAAAAACATTGCAGGCATCACAAGAAAGAACTGAATCAAAGATTCATACTTCTTCCACAACAACCAAGAGTGCACAACAGCAAAGCTCACAAATTAAATCTCAAGTTTCGTCGAAAAAAATTCAAAATTCGTCTCAAAATATTTCTGATCTCAAGACTCAAAACACAAATAAAGCTAAAAATACACCAGAAAAAACATCTGCATTGCAAAAGAACACCGAAACATCTACGAGCAGAAAATCATCTCAACAAATCCATGAAACTAAGACGCAAGTTTCATCCACAGCTCAGAATATATCTCAACAGATCACTAAAGGATTGCCCAAGGAAACAAAAAGCTCGCAAGGAGCAATGAAGGAAGAGCTTGTCAAGAAAGATGCATTGAAACCTGAATCAGTTGAAAGCCAAGCTCAAGCCGTGAGTTCATCCGAACCCAAAGCTGAGCGCACGGAGACCAAACAAAAGGACCTGAAGGAAAGCTTCGACGCAAAAATAGTGCACAAAAGTTCCGTAGTAGAAAAGGCACTGAATGAACCTGCCAATTAAGGACGACAAGGCCACGTGGTATAACGTTATCCCATTATCAGTAACACGCAAAACGCAACTATGCTTTGGTTGCGAATTTAGGAAAATAAAATATTTAAGTTTCACTTTTGAATTCACAATTCTAGATGTGCAATTACTGCACTTGTATTTCCTCATAAAGTTCTACTTTGCAATATAACCGAAATGATGTAATTAGTTGCGGAGGTCATCATGCTTGAAATGAATTGAGTCAATCTTTCAATTCTTTAATTATTCTTAAGTGTATGAAAAAAAATGAGAAATATGAATATTTTGCTCATATGAATGTATCACAGAGTGGTTCGCGCAGTTGAATTGTTTGATCGTTATTTATCACCAAGAGATCTTTAACGACGCACACACGTTCGTGTCTTGAAAGCCTAGTGGAGCTATTTTTTCACTAACGTTCACAATTTAAAGAAGATTTATATTACTGTAGGCATCGACGTTGCAAGCACTACAATAGTTTTTAACAAACTTCAAGTGAATTACATCACGGTAGAACTGGTGTATCAAAAAAATCAGTCAACCACACGTTTAATCCCTAAGATGAATCGAGTTAGTATAGCATCGCCATATTCTGCCGCTAATTTTATAACACGGAAACCTTGTTCCCACTGAGATCACTGCCATATACATCACGAAATGTTCACAGTGTTGTTGATTGCTGTTCTTAATTTCTAAGAATGTTCACGTTATGTATTGATACAGAATAAATGTAGCGATTTAGTTTGCTTAACAAAGAGGCCTTATGTGTGCTCTTTTTCCGCTAAGACCAATTTAAATAACATGTACGTTATCTGCAGTGTTCTTCGGAAACTATTCAATGATGCACAATGTGTCCATGATTATCTAAACGTAATTTGGATTGTGCTTCTCATTTTTTTAATATGATTTCTATTTAGATTTTGGTTTATTTACATAACTAATTATTGATCAGAATTTTGCAGATTTCGATGCGTTCTACGCCAGAAATCTAATGTGTTTAAGTCAATTGTTAGGCCTTCAACTGATGGATGTTCATTTCTTTAGCAAATGCATATGAAAATCAATAGCGGATTAATCTCGATCATTCGTTCTCCGAAACGGGGATAATGGAAAATTACAAGGAAAAAGTTATCTCAATATTGTAATAGCAATGAATTAATTTCTACTATGATACATGCTTATCATATTTATTACGCGAGTGCATTTATACCATTAACTCAGTCGTCAAGTTGAATGAACTAAGTCGTAAGTACTGGCAAACTCATAAATTGATCGTAAATCTATCAGAGTGCTTTAAATTATAGTAGTATTGTATATCAATTCAATAGTGAAATCGGCATTTAATACTGATGAAATCGGCATTTACTGATATAACTTTGTGCGACAATTGTGACATGAAGTGAATCGAAGGAAATCAAATCTCCAGCATTTATTCTGACTCGATCACAATCCAGAAGTTGGTAAAGTTCAAATTCAAAACATTTATCTGGCTTTCAAAATTGCCCGTATAAGGTGAAGATAGCATTTAAATCGTTTAGAGATCTGGCATTTCGTTGTGTTTTGGTATTCAGTTTTGATGATAATTCAATGTAAAAAATATAACTCAGTACTCACTGCAGTGAGTGACAGAGAGCGCATTTTCTCGTCGACGAAAACGTGGAGTCACGGACGGACAGACGGACAGACATGACGAGCACAATAGCGCCTTTTTTCCATAAATGAGAAAATGCGCTAAAAAGCGAGCTTGCTAAAATAATTTCTAAATAACCCTAAACGAAAATAATTAAGTTTCTTGGGATTTTTATGCGTTTAATTTGAAACTGAAGAATGTTCATATTACGGGAGGTTCCAAATCCATCTGACTGACACATATTTTATGTGATGAATTTGGAAGTAGGAGTGTGAAAATAGGTTCATTTCACTCCTGGGAGACGCTAAGTTAATCTGAGTGACACTTTTTGGACTGCTGGCCGTTATCACGCGTTGTTTCTACAGTCAAAATTTACTTTGAACGCAAAAAATAGATTTATTCTGCTTGGGATTGGAAACTGAATTTCCTTGCAATTTTATGGTGTGAACGACGCATTAGCTTTACACTGCTAAGTTGAAATTTTAATATTTCATACAATGAATAACTTTATCACTACTAGAGTAAAAAACTTTGGGCTACGTAAGGAAGCTACGAATTTGTCTAATATACTAAGTCATTCAGACTTTAATTTCTGTGAAAATATTGTCTTCAGCAAATTTTATTCGAAGAAATGTATATATTTTTAATATATAAATTCGTGAATACTTCTCAAAAGTTCATCACAGTGATAGACTATCAGAGAAAACAATCACGTACATGCATGTTCTGCTCTCACAGTTTGTGGTGCCATCGCAATTTTGACTCACAGGTCAAAATAGTGATTCTGGCACGCATCCGATTGATTTTTTGAGCACGAAATGGATTAATTCTAATATTTCTGATTCAGTGAGCAATTTTTGTACTCACTTTTTATACATGGATTACAAAACACATCGAACACCCATCATGTTCAGACCATTGGCTTCGCTAGAATAAAGCACTGAATTGAGATGAAAATTATATGGTCATTTGTTATCTCTTTCATCAATAAGTTATATTAAAGCATGAATACATTTTCAGATTCACGAAAAAATTTTAAGTCAGCTCCCTTATTAATATGTACGAGTACGGAAATATAACTTGGAAAGCTGTATAAGTTTCTAAAATCTGTATTTGCTTCAAATTGAGGCTGCACTGTCGAGTCGCCCGCATTCACACCATGAAATTGGACTGGCTTTCCCTGGCGAAAGTAAATACACGAAAAAATTAGCAAACCCGCATAGAAACCTAAAACGTCTTTCACATGACTAGTAGTGCGAAATGCAAAATCAATCCATATATTGTCTAACTTCATTTCATGAAACTCATAGGACGGAAATGAGATTTTTCTCTTATTCAGTAATTCGAACATGCACAGATATTATGTTTATTATTTCCCCCCAAGTAAATTAAGCGAAAAAAATGTGTCGAAAATAATTAAGAAATATTGGTTCTTTCTTTCGTTCAAAAGGAACTTTCTTCAGTCTTTATACCAACTACTTCACCTAATGATCAGCAATCCAACGGTATTTATTTGCCGTTATTTGGATATTTTAACACTATGGATATTAATGAGCATCTCCTTATTAATACTTGTCGGAAAGCGTGTCATTATTCGCCTTTTATAAGGCATTTTTCAGGCGAATCGCCGACATAAGATGTTTTGAAAGGCTTGAATTTGTCAAAGATTGTTGGTTCCCGTATGCCGGCGTCATATTGCATAGGCTTTCTGTTAGAAAACATTTATTTGCAATTTCCGTTTATTGCTACAATAAAAAGTAACAAGACATAGAACATTTTTATTTTTTCTCATCAAAGCGACTGGAAATAAAATAATATTTACGATAAACTCTCAGAATTTTACTTTCGTACTCGAATGCAATAAAAATGTTCATCTAAGAAGTATTTATTAAAACTAAATTACAGTTTATCCAGAAAATTCTTTATGGAATGTTCATCTAAGTTATTATGGCGCGCAGCCATTTCGGAGATAATTTCCTTCCGATATTATTTTCATTGATGGTTACTTTTGACTGTATGGATTAAGTGCCTGTACTAGAATAAATGCTCATGAAGAGTGGCGAGTTTTACTTTCCTATATTTATAATTTTCAGAAGGCAAGTGAAGGCAAGTGAATATCATTTCATTGCAAATGATGAAAATTATATGATATGCAATGTATTTGAATTTATTTACCTCCATCAATATGCGATTTAATATTAAAAAACAATGCTGCAATTATTTTTAACATTACGATTATTGAAGGAATTTAAAGGGCATAACTGGAAGTCAAAATAATGGGTTTACTACGCGTTATTTTGTGTGATCATAATCTCAAATTCATTTTTGAATCTGAAAAAAGTCGAGTTCGTACGCACGCTTCCATCTTGTTCTGTCCAAGGCCGCGTGAAGAAATCTCGTTGCTTTACTAGTTGAGTGCTCAATGATTATAAATTAGATAATTTCAATCAACTTGCAACAAATCTTGGAGCTTTACTAGTTGAGTGCTCAATGATTATAAATTAGATAATTTCAATCAACTTGCAAATTGGGTGTCAGAAATTTCCCTTCTTTCTTGCCTTGCTTGGCTCTACCGAACCCTCCGTCGAACGAAGGCTCACGCTCACTAATCACAGCCTTTCTGTCGTCTTCTCAAAAGGAAAATTAATTATTAGCCTTCTTAATTAGCAACTTCATGCATTTCATCAGTACTAAGCTGTAATGTTTCATCATTAGTAAACTGTAATGCTTCATCATTTGTAAGCTGTAGTGTGTCATCATTAGTAAACTGTAGTGTGTCATCATTAGTAAGCTGTTGTGTTTCATCATTAGTAAGCTGTTGTGTTTCATCATTAGTAAGCTGTAGTGTTTCATCATTAGTAAGCTGTAGTTTTTCATCATTTGTAAGCTGTAGTGTTTCATCAGTTGTAAGCTTTTGGATTTCATCATTTGTAAGCTGTAGTGTTTCATCATTTGTAAGCTGTAGTGTTTCATCATTCACCAGCTCTTTTGTACCGTCCATTTTGCAGCTAAGAATGAAAATATTGAAGCGAACATTACCAGAACGATGACCTGGTGTTAAAGCAAGACGTTTCCAAAGCCTCTTTCATGAGCAATGCAAAAATTATACCTTTTTTCGTACACTCATATAAACTGTTCTCATCGAAATCCTTCTAAAATTTGATACCTGCGAATGAGAGCTGATCTTTTGATCAGTGCACCATCTGAGAAATAGACTTTTTGAGCTTATTGAACTCATCAAGATTTTGGATATTAACAGACTAATCTGTTGACGTAATTAGAAATTCGACATTATTTATGCTGATCTTAATTTTCAGTAACTATTTTTGGATTTATATTGCCGTCTTCTTTTGATGGCTGGTGCAAAATAATTTGTTTTTCAACCCAATAAAAGGTTCTGGATCGCGACCTAATTAATGACGTAAATCCACGACATTTCTTCCGTAAAGATAAAAGTATTCCATTTGAGCAGTTTAATAATTTTACGTTTTTCAGTGTTAAGATCTTGTATTACAGAGATTTTTAATTATTTAGAATGAAGTTCTTGGTATGAAATGGAGATCAAGATTAGGAAACCGATATCCGTTGCGATAGGCGACGTTGCACTAAATAAGAAATTCCTGGAACACGTGTAAAGCAACCGCATAATTTTGAAGCCAAAACGTAGTTTCTTATGGAAATTCGAATAAATATCATTATATAGAAGCAAATAAAAAAATTGCGCAGATCCGGTATTGTACTCTAGTGTCGCACCAAAGTTAATCAATATGGCCCCGTATATATTTTAATTGCCACCATATTGCCTAAACTTTGAAATAAAAACATTTGAGAGCTTGTGTTATGTCAATAAATTTAGTGTAACTAAGTCATGTTCAACAGTCGACACTGTGCCCCTCAGGGAGTTTATCAAAACCACTTCGTATTGTTTATCAGGGGTTATTTTGAATACAGCTCGTGATTTCAATTCGGAGCTGAATCATCAATTCTCCATCGTTAATTTTAAAATGGGAATAAAATGCAATAAAAATTACAGTGAGCCAGATGGCGCCGTTTTGCTGAATTTTCTAAATTCTTATATGTGAATATATAGAGATTAGTTTCCTAACTCGTGTATGTTTTCAGCGGTGCACTTATTCACGTCATTACAATGGGGAATTTATCAAAATTTAACGGAAAAATGCAATTCTCTTTCAACGCTGTAAATTTCATATTCCAAAAACAGTGGCATTCAGGATTTCATACAAGAAAAATTTTAATTGAACATTCTTTTGCCTGCCTGAGATTTAATTTACCCTAGCATTAAATTAGCTCGCAATGAAAATTTTTTTAAACAAGTTTCGCAACGTACAAAATACGGCTCAGTGCAGCACGGTGAATAAGTATCGGGAAGATGCATTAGATACATTGGAGATACAGCCGAGTAAAAAATCTTGCAATGTAACATGTCACTTATTTGGTCTCAAAATTGCAACAATTAAGAGGGCATATAGCTGCGTACAATACGGAAACGACAGCAACAAATACCCCAAAATTCGGTGCTGGGTACAAAGAATCACGCTGAGCCCACATTTCTTCCACACCCCTGAATGTGAGATTAGCACCACAGGATAGATTGTGTGTGAGATTTGCGCCGCGGGAAAGCTTGTTTGTTGTGCGGGCTCATTTGTATGCTGATGCATCACAGTCGTATTCTCAGGGGGAACTATTCCTTTGCAAGTGAAGCAGGTGGTTATTTGTTCCATATGACAGATGAAAATTTGCACTGTGCTCTCTGATTATTTTTGTTCCAGTAGCTACATATTATTTCGTATTTTCCAGCGTTTTTAGATACTATTAAGCTGCTAGTCAAATATAACTAAGCGTCTTAAACACCGTTTCGCACTACTGCATCGGTAGCATATATGTGAAATTTTGAAATTTAGGACAATGCTAGTAGTTAATTCAAAGGAGTTGCAATTTGCTTACTGGTTATGCCAATTTTTTTGTTACGTAATTGACTTCAAACTGAATGATACGCGAAACCGAAATCTCAAAATTAGAAAGCAGGAAAATGTCAAAATATTGAAAATAATGTTCTTATTTGAATCATCAGAAATATTTTCGAAAAAAAAAATACTTTACATAAATACATAATAAATTTAAAAATTTTGCTGGAAAATTCTGATTTTATATTCTATTCTTTTGTTTTGAAGCACATGAACAAGCTTTGTTTTGCGAGGGATCATAGAAGCTTCCAATAATAACACATGATCCCATATCCTAGTTTTCAAATTAATCACCGTTAAGAATTATAAGGTAAAAGCAGTTATTCAAAAGAAGAATTAAGATTTAATTTGTTCAATAGAGTAATCTATTACACCATTGATTTACAACTCAGTAAATTAATTTGTTATGATGCTGATCATAAGTCAATTACACCATCTCGTAAAAGTCCATTGGAATACCGTACGTTGATATACATTTCAGTAAACTCATTTGATATGACGTGATATACAGCTCTGAAAAATCATTTGTTACGCTTTTGATGTTCAGCATAATGAAGTCTTTGTTGAGTTATTGATATTCATCTGCAATAAATTCATTTGTTAAGCAATCTATTTTCAGCTCCATCGCGCAATTGCTGCTATAGTTAGCCATTCCCCTATGGCGCAGCTAATAGAGATTTTGTAGCACGCCTGGATTTGAAAGGCGCATAAACGGATTTCTGTAGCTCCTTTGAAGGCCACATTTGTAATTACCGAGGTCATGACGTCTGGCTGAGAGTGACGAAGAGAACAGAAGTTGCTTTCTCTAAATTAACAAGGTGATCGTTCGTCACAAAGCCTGGCAATCGTCACTGCATGATTGTTAGGATTCGTTTAATACCCAGATGAATAACAAATAGAATAAAGTCAACCTTGAATTCTGATGCATTGAGTTTCTTTGCATTGCACGGTAGACATGAATAATATTCATGAAATTGGTGGTGTTTTTTTACTTGGTTATGCTTCCTAATACAATTAAAATATGTATTCATTCAAATTCTGCTGAGCAAATGATTGGTGAATAATTATCAGAAGTTGAACCGTTCCAAACAACATATAGTTGTTTTTTCAATACCTCGATGATGCATCTCCGTGCATCTCAGTCAAATTTCTTAATCGTCTATTTTCATTTACTCAATGGTAAGATGTAGTTAGTGTTTACCTAGTTTTACTGACAACTTACTTGCGTCGTTGTGCCCATTTATTGACATCTTAGAAGCCGTGTATAACTAATTAGTTCCAAGAGAACTCGGGATCGGCGCTAGCTTATGCACACTCAAAGATGAGCAAGCGACCACCTAACTTGAGTTTTTCTCTTTATTATTGTTGTTATTGATCTTTATTTCTCTCCGTGCGGTTATTTCATCAGCACCGGTGCTTATACGTGTCGCGCCGAATTCTTGGAATTGCCAATTCTATGGAATCGGCAGCCAGTTTGCAGAATCTGTACAATCAGCATTTCGTTGCTGATTCAAAAAATCGGACGTTAGAGTTAGTGTTAGAACATAAGAAACTGTTAGAGTTAGAAAAAGTTAGGTCAAGTTTGGTAAAGTTCCTTTGTATTTGAATATTTAAATTGAATTGAAATTGAATTTAAACTCTTTCCACGTTGAATTGTTTGTATCTCAGGCGTGTGCGCCCGCGTATTGCTTGTGGCTTACGAGATTCCAATTGCCGTTGATCGGTGCAAATTCTTTCACTCCCATTCGAATGTGGTCAATATCGCCACGGGTAATATACCATTGTAACGTTTTAGTTTTCATTCTGTCTATGATTATCGATCCTCGTTTCCAACTCATTAAAACATTAAAATAACTTTCGTGCCCTTTTTAAAATGTCAGATTTCGTATATAAGTTCCAATATTTTAATCAGCTAAATTTTAAATATAAGGCTTCAAAGTAATATTCAGAACTGTTCCGCATTTATTCAAACAAATTAAATATTGTATTGATTTCTTTTGACGTAAATAGCACACGAAGCAAACAAAAGTAGGTAAACAAAATGGAATAATGCCAATTTAAGCATGTTTTAGATTTTGCCTTACCAAAATATGTCTGCACTTTAGATCAAATTTTACTGTATTCCAGGCTTTTCGTACTAAAAAGCTTAGCGCTTGAAAACGATTTTAGGCATAACCCCTTTTTCTTTTATTCAAACATATTGAATAATATTCCAGGCAATTGGGTTGCAATTTTTTGCATCAGATAATTAAACAAGGGAATTAGTGCGAAAGGTGCCCTCATAGAGAAGTTTTAGCATAAGTATCCGTTGCTGCAATGTTAATAACGTGTCTTCATATTATCTGAATCTTGTATTTTCAACATTCAATTTGTACCTTACAAGTGCCTCAATTCCTTCATTGAATAACAATTCATCCATTTAAAGGGGAAATACACGCAGTGCGCTTGTCAGCTAATTTTAGTTTCTACTAATGTGTTTGCGTACTAATGCAGAGGTATGAGTTAATTGAAGCCACTAAAATCTGAAGCTATTTATCCGAACTAATAACATCATTTGGTTCTTAGACCAACGCTAAATTTTCTCGCCTTTGGAATTTTCTAATGGCGCTGATTATAAGTGGTGACAATTGAAACATAAAATAATATATTGTTATATTATATAACAGAATATATATAATATAATATAATATAATATAATATAACATAATACGACATGATAATTTTAATTGCAATAAATGTTCAAGGTTACATTCTATTCTATTCAGAAAAATATCACCTAAATTACCCAGATCGCTAATGGCTTCATCGGAGAAATGACTCAGGTTGGCTAAGTAAGCTCGTGATGCCCAAAAGTTTACTCGCTTCAATCAGTTCTAAACCGCTTACAATTTGTGCAATGCCTTAGATGTCGTCAGAAAAAAAGTAACTTCGAATAGATTCATAATTAATACATTGAAGAATTTTTCCAGGGTAATAGCCATCATCGCTATCACAGGCATGCCAACAGACAATTTATATTACTTTTTATGTCAAATCTGCTAGACAAAAACGATATAAAATTGCAAGAGATCATTTTATTTCGATTTTCTTTACTCTGAAATTCATAAATGATTCAAGCAAATGTTTTACAATGGTTAATATTATTTCATAGAACATAAATAGAACAGGCATTTTAAATTTTTCATCAAACCAGTTGGCATTTTTATACACGAATAAAAGGGAGAAGGCTTCATGCCAAAATTTTTTGTAACAATTCAGATACAAATCATTTCGATGCGGTTGAAAGAAATCATAAATTCCGTGGCTTTACAATCTAATTCAGTAAAATAAAATAAACTGAACATAATTCATGGCAATAAGCAACAAAACGCAGTCTTTGCTTCCAGTCTCGACGCTGACCCCTAGTCTCTACACAGGCATACCACGACATCGTGCTTCCAGTATATATTGACACTGGAAGACCACGTTATTGCTATTTCGCTTTTAAGCGAGCGGCTGACGACAACGATGTTCTTCCAGCAGAAAGTAAATTTCGATTTTTGTACTAGGAACTTGCAGGGCATGAACCTCTTTCGTCCAAAAGTACAGGGCAAAAATGCTGCGGGATACCTGCTTTATCATTTTTATGAGTATTTTCTACGAAAATTTTGTCGTAGCGTCTCGTTCAACTGAACTTCTAGGGCACGTTACAAAAAACCGCGAAAAATGATATAAACAAATAAAAATGCCTATGCTAAACAGTCAAAGGCTCTACGAGAGAGTTCCGTCTTCAAGCGTCGACGAAACACTGGCAACGAAGGAGCCAATGTTATAGAACTTTACTTCCCAGCAGCGCTCTGATCGACAGGGTCGCGGGTGCCCGGTTTTCAGCCGATGTTACAGAACTTTACTTCCCAACAGCGCCGCCGACTGGGTCGCTCGTGCCCGGTTCGGAGCCGATGTTACAGAACTTTACTTCCCAGCAGCACCGCCGACCGGATCGCGCGTGCCCAGTTCAGAGCCAATGTTACAGAACTTTACTTCCCAACAGCACCACCGACCGGATCGCGCGTGCCCGGTTCAGAGCCAATGTTACAGAACTTGACTTCCCAACAGCGCCGCCGACCGGATCGCGCGTGCCCGGTTCAGAGCCAATGTTACAGAACTTGACTTCCCAACAGCGCCGCCGACCGGATCGCGCGTGCCCGGTTCAGAGACAATGTTACAGAACTTGACTTCCCAACAGCGCCGCCGACCCAATCGTGCGTGCCCAGTTCGGAGCCAATGTTACAGACTTTTACTTCCCAACAGCGCCGCCGACCGGATCGCGGGTGCACGGTTCGCAGCCAATGTTACAGAACTTTACTTCCCAGCAGCGCCGCTGACCCAGTCGTGCGTGCCCAGTTCGGAGCCGATGTTACAGAACTCTACTTCCCAACAGCACCGCCGACCGGGTCGCTCGTGCCCGGTTCGGAGCCAATGTTACAGAACTTTACTTCCCAATAGCGCCGCTGACCGGATCACGAGTGCCCGGCTCGTTGGTCTTGGCGTTGGCGTTAGCGGCGGCGTTGGCTGCGCGCTGCTGCTTGGCCAGGCGACGCTGGACGTACTTGCGATGCACACGCTTCATGTCGAGCACGTCGCGCATCTCGTCGCGTTCCTCCTCCTGCGCGGAAGAAAAAAAAAAGAGTTTCCTAGCCAGGCTTTTGCTTTAGGCATTTAAATTGTTAATGTTAATTTTTGTTGATGTAAATGTGTGCAGAATATGCCTTCATTGCCTTTTTAGTACTGTATTCGTATATTTTTTCATAATATTTTTGACTGTCTAAATTACCTGTTATTTGAAAGAAAACTTTTATTTGACATGATGCGCTCATCATTCGGATTTCGAAGAAGTTGTTAATAATTTACAGAAATCCAAAAGCTGTACAAGGACTAGTTTTAAGGGAAGCTGGGAGTTGTATTATTTGTATGAGCTGCAATAAAATGGCATGATATTTATTAAGCGAACGATTCGATTTATAATGTAAAATTATATATAAGAAGTTCAGTATCTCAGCCGATTCCCACTTACTCAGCATATAAAATAATTTGTACTATGAGCCTAGTGTAAAATACTATTATTGCCATTCATTTATATAAGTATTTATTAGAAAATTCATCTCTTGATCTAAAATTTTCACCACTTTCAATCCAGCGATGACTTCCTGTTTTGAAGGTCAAATATAAAGTGAATACTCACGTCTTGATGCAGCCGCAGGACGAGCGCCGGCCGCCCGTCTGCCATGGGCTGGGAGTATATCTTTTGTTGCCGCAGCCGCTCTTCTGGATTGACTCCTCGCTCCACGACCAGCACGATCCTCGCCCACTGTTGGGGGCACGGTACTTAACAGTGACATTCAATAACAGTAAATAAATAACAATAACATTAGATTGGCACTAGAATAGGCCAAGTTTAGCCTGGTGCCGATTCGTGTAATGTTATTGACGTGTTTCGTGGAGGTCTAAGAACTGGCATTTCGGCCAGATTTATTCAAAACTGCCGTTGAAGCAAAATAGCTGCTGATCACCCACAAGGCTGTGGGATGGACGGCGTTTCTAGTCGAAACATTTACCTCTGCGTAGTTTATATAGTCTGTTTTACTGTATTTTCGACTGTATTTTGATTTATTGTTTCATTTAATTTTGCAGCCAAATTTCGCGGGATTCAAAAAAAGTCATGTTCTTCTGTTAGACAATGGAATATCGTCCCGCTGAATTTGTCTGCAAATTTCGCTGTGCAATTAAATAGGATGAAACCAATTTGTATTACCACCAACATGTATTCAGACGTTCTCTCCGTATACTGCACTACTTCAAATAGAAGTAGTGTTCTTCTAGCAAGTTAACTGAATTAAAAGAAAAAATGAATTGCACCTATTTCGAATTTTCTCACGTTCATGCTCTCATATTTTACTTCCGTTTACATACATAACACTTAAATGATATTTTTACAGGTATACCGCCTATGGAAACTTTAGCTTGACGCTTATGGGAACCATTCCCACCAAGCTAGAATTCAAAGCAATAAAATCTTCAGAGCGAATAAAATAACAAAAAATAATATTTTTTAATTTATAAGGTAGCGGCTACCAGATCCATCAGCACTTCTGGAACACAAGTTTGCGGATAATAATTTATTTCGTAAATTTTGGTGTATATTCTCAATAGGAAATTCTTTTGTCTGAATTTGTTTTAAATTGTTATTGAATACTCCGAAACTGACGCTAGAGCTATGCTCGGTAGTATGCTATCAAACATTGGGAATTAATTTGGAGTTTTATTTTATGTATATTTTTATTTACTGCGGGATTTGTGCTACCGGTTTCTCGGAAATTAATAGATGTTTCCGCACAAAATATATTGGTATAAAAATGCCTAGATATTTGTTTTGGTATCGCTCATAGAAATGTAATCCTTTACGTCATAGCTTGCGTCGAATGTTTCTGGCAGGCAAGTAAAAGAAAAAGTAAGATACTCCTGAAATATATGCAAACGTGAAATTTTGATATAACCCTTGAAATCTCAATTGAGATTTAAGGGTTAATGCTGAGCGCTTCTGACGTGCAATAGAGAGAAGAAGCATATACGGACCTCATCTCACTTTTTTATGGTGAAATAAAGAGCAGAAACCTCATCTCCTCTTTGATGGTGCATGGTTCAGAAGCTAGTAAACACATGAGTCAGAGCCTGACTTTAGTATCGGACGTCGTTGGGTTCACTTCGTCAAAATCGATTCCAACAATCAGCCTTGATAGCAAGGCTGTTTGAACTCGTGACTTTGACCTTGCAATAATCGTAAATTTTACTTCTAACAGTAAAATAAAACATATGCATATTTTTAAATATAAAACATATGCATATTTAAAAATGCACCGTTGAACCTAAATCCTTTGGCCTTGAAACGGCTCGTGGACATCGAACATTTATTTTCGAATTCACGGATCCATTTTAAACAAATTGTCTGCGGAAGTATAAAGTACTTGTGGAAAGCGAGCACTCGTGAAAATTTCCTGAACTTTGATTTGGTCGTATTATTTTCAGGCAATCTCATATGTACAGAATTCAATCATTTAATGTTGTGTAATAATTGGCGCCTATATATATGATCTTAATAAAAACTACCACTTATTAGCAAAAAATGCTTATAACCTATTAACATTATTTGTTGGTCAGCAATTTGCTCAAGATAAACTAAACCAGTGTGGAAAATAAGCTCCGCTTGAGCTCATTTTTAACCAAAATTTTGCGTGCGCCGATAAAGGCATGGATGCATCGATGATGCATCGCCCAGACATCCACCATATTGACCAGCCCAGCCTCATGTGTCTCTACACAAACTCTGAAGACATTTTTGCGAGGTAAGAAGCAATAAAAAATGTTCATATACCTCCTGAATGTTATTAAATATTATTTATTTTTATTGCATTTATAACAGGAATTACTATGATGCCTGCGCTAGTGACGTTAAACTTTAACGGTATCAATGAAGTTTTCTAAAACGGATTCCAAATTAATATTGAAACATTGTCTCTCTCGGAAGTTATAAGGATGCTTAGTTCTTTTTACAATTTTTAATGCTTAAATATGCCGTTATTTTAGATTTCAAACACAGTTTGAACCAGAGGACTTGGTCGCATTTCCTTTTTTGCATCACTGGACATTACCGCTGCGATAATCAAATCTGTGAACGAAAATAAATTGATAACGGAATATATCAATGATAACCATTCATTTCTTCTGGAGCTTCAACTGGAGCTTCTTCTGGAGCTTGTAGGTCTTATGACAAATATGTGGATTCTAACAGATAATAACAGATAAGATATGTGGAATCTCCAGCTTCTTCTGGAGCTTCTTCTGGAGCTTGTAGGTCTTATTACAAATATATGGATTCTAACAGATAATACAAAAAATTAATGGGAAATAATTGCTCAATTGAACTCACCTGCCTCATCCACTCGTTTTTCATCTCTGCGATGATGGTGTACGTGTTACCCATCATGGCAATGAGTAAGTTGATGAGCAGCAGCGATACGATGGCCATAAATACGATGAATAATACCTGAAGACAGTTCGTGTATTTTTGAAAATTGACGAACACATTTTAGGATTAATAAGGAAATAATGATAATTATACTTTTTCAGGCCTTTGGCGAGAGAGGCTAGAAATTTACTCGAAATTTTGCAGCTCCCTCCACCAACAGGCAGAGACGTACACCACGTCTGTCTCTATTCGCTAATTTATTTGAAATTAGCGAATCCAAATTGTGCATTCAGCCTACAAGGCGAAATACGATTAAATCACATACGTAGAATCAACTCGAGCACGTACCCCTGAAATTGCGCCTAAATCCAGCAAGCAATTAAAGTTTAATTTTTGTTTGCGCTAATGGTCAGCCAGCGGAAGCTGAAATCAAAATGGTAATTAGTTCGGGCGGAAAGCAATTGTTTACCTCAACGAAAACTGAAATCCCGAAATGCAAGTTTGTGGATCACACGCAACTGTTATTTTCGAACTATTACGTTTTCTTAGAATCATATTTTTGTTGAGGGGCTTTCGTGTAATTATTCTTTCATGCCAATCAGAAAATTTGTCGCTCCCTACTGAATACAAATTCATAAAAAGAATTCGGAAACTTTTAAGATTTCTCATAGCAAGCAGCCTAAAGTTCAGGTGAAATATAATTAATTATATGAAAATCACGTAAATCAGGAAATTTACGTATTTTTTATCCGAGTATATTATACTTACTTTGTAGTATGGTACTTTGTATTTCGTAATATGATTTAAGGAATAATCGGGCTAATAGTTAGTAATTTGTGAAGGGTATCTCAAGGTGAATCTCAGCAACACCCGAAGGAAAAACTTTATTAAACCTTTTCTATTAACCTTGAACATATATCGTGCAAAAAAAATCTGATACTATAGTTGAATAGTAATATGAGTACATTGATGGAAGCAGTTGCAAACCCCGAACTAATTAACTGAAAATCCCTGGTATTTGCACAATGAAGGCATGTGGATTACCTTGCCTGAAGTTTCTCGAATTACCTTGCCTGAAAAATCGGATTACCTTGCCTGAAGTTTCATGCGCCGTACATTCAGTGCCCTCATATACGCTGCCGAAGTTTCCGAGTGACATGATGAACATGTTCATGACGCTCTCCACGGGCGTGCTTAGAGGGTTCGTCTTGCAGTGACTCTTGGCTGCCTTCGCCATGTACGAGGTGTAGATCACATAGTAGGCTACAAGTCAAATACATTCAAATTATATGCTTAATTCAAATTCCTCTGACGCAATTTTTATTAAAATCGAATTTCGTTCGCAGAAGGTTCGCGTTGTTATATAGAAATATGAGTTTAATTATTCAGTATCAAGTGATTTCAAATTTTCTGTTTGTCTTAAATAAAGGCTTCAAAATTCAGCAAACTAGACTTTTTATTTAATTTTATACTACTGCTATATAGAGGATATCATTTTCAATAACGAATAAAATTTTGCGAGCCAAATGTTGTATTTACATTGGACATTTATTTTTACTTAAATCCGAATTAGTTGAAGATATGTCTGTCATCTGACGAGATGAGTAGCAATATCAAAGATAATTGTAAAACTTACGAACAACCAGAAAAATTTCAATGCAAAGAGTATTATTTTAATCGATAAACCGGAATTACAATACAAGGAAGATCTTGACTTATCAGGGACAAATTTATTCACCTATCTAATATGCACACATCTATAACCGAGTATTGCATTTTGACACATGTTCATGCTTTGAATAATTGACCCGGTCCACATAAATGCATATTCCCATATAAATATTTTTATAAATTATTGTTATTTTAAATTTCAGCACGTTATCCTTTTAACCTTGTGAGAATCCCATGACGAAGACAAAGTAGATGGTGACAAAGCGCAACAAGTCCCCCACCAGCATCGTGTAGATCATGGTCACGAACGGACCCACAGTCTTAAATCCTCTGAAAATTTTGCATGATTTAAAAAGTTTTTACAAAATGCTTTAAACTGCTTATACAACTAAAGTGTTTTGCCCTTCTTTTTTAAAAAATCAGACGCCTGTGAAGCTCATGAATAAATTGCGAAACGTGTGAGAAATTCATTGTGGTTCAGTCAGGGACAGTTATGTTTTTATCTCAAGATTAGTCATGTGTGAAACCATCGTATGGATGAGTCGATTAAACAGTCGATGATTTTCACGACGGAATTTAGTTAAAAATTTCAAACATTTTAAATGTTAGCTACATAATTTTCCTACATGTTATCACTTTTAGATTCATTTATCTAAATTACACTGATTATTCAACTAATAATTTTTAGAAAATAACGTCGGTGCCTTGCTTGATTACTTAGCAGTAATTAATGCTAATCAAGTAATCAAGCGTGCGAGCAAGAGCTTATCGTTGTAACAGCAAAAAAAGATAAACGAAATAACTTGTGAATTTAATTTGCATAAACTTACAGAAAAACCTACAGCATCAATCATATAAATAAATTTAACATAATATTATACACTTGGCGTATGCGGGAAAATAAAAAGTAACGTGTATTTCATTAAGCGTAAATAGACATCGAGGTTACGTTACCTGCAGAAGAATAGGAAATAGGGACCAGTGCATAGCATAGCCATGACAGCCAGACAATCTTCGATAACTCCCTGGCACATCAGGCGCATAACCACCATGAACATCACCATCACGCACGCGAACAAGAACAGCACGCGTGATGGTACCGTGCTCTGTGTTCAGGAATCGGTATTAACAGTCTGATACTTGAAATTTAATTAATTAATACAAACTTAAAGTCATTGATATTGGCATTAAAAATGCATTGGTCTGTATTCCTCGATTCCTTCGTCCATTTTAATAAGAGAAAACATTCGTCATACCTTAATATACATCAAGCATCCCTAAATCATTATAAATGTGTCACAATTGCCTAATTTAATCCTCGGTCATCACTTATCAATGATTTATCAGTCACGCAAAACTCATAGATGACGGAATGCTGACATGGCAGAAGGGAGCACCGGCATGATTCAATTAACTACTTTATAGTTAAGTGTGCCAATGAACTAATCGGGTCATTCTTTCACAAATAACGTGGTAGAAGCAGTGTAATGGTTGGATCATATGATATAATTAATTTGTTTTGATTATAATACAGTTAAGTAATATTGCGCGTATATCTTGTTCTTATCTACTCAAACTCTTAAGATATCTGATAAATTTCTCGGAATTTGGTGAAATTTTTTAATTATTCAGTCTAACCTATGTGATATCTCAAACTTAAGTGAGAATTGTTTCAAGTCAAACTTCAATCTAAAACTCTATTGAACCAATGTATGAATTACTAAGAAAAAATTAGCATGTAACTATAATAAATCATATAATGCGAAGTTGAGAAAAAGCGCGCAACGTTGGGAGCCGCTGCTCATATAACTGTGCGTGCTTTAAAATGGCCTTGAACTGAAGAGCAGGCAGCTTCTGTGGATCCAAGACATCATATCCTGCTCCTGAATGTGACCTCGGGTCTTCTTATTCACAAACGCTAAGCAGCTTAGAGCTTAATTTTGTCCTAGATACATTCAGGTGTCCTCAAGTGTTGCAGCTCATGCTTTAGTTTCGCGGGCTCAATTCGAGGATCGCAGCACCTTCAAGACATCCAGGAAAGCACATATCTCTATTTAGGATTCTAAACTGAAATTTGCTGGCTTTGAAGTTTATCTGCATGAAAACGATACAAACATGAACTTAATCGCAGCATCCTAAAATTTAAGTTGAATACAAAAATGGAATGGCAAAAGGCATGATATTTCTCACCAAGTTTTCGAAGAACATTTGCAGTCCTTGAAATCTTGCCTCTCTCGCAGCGCCAACGATGTAAGCCAGTGATCCTAGTGCTGTTAAAATTTCACAGCAAATACGAACATAATATGAGCCCTCGGTCCACGACACTCCGAGAATGTAGACCTCTCCTGCAAAAGCGATACTTTCTACAGATATCATATACATATACTGGCAGCAGAATTTAACACACTCTTAAAAAAACGTTTTGTTAACTCTCGTTCTCTGCTGATCCGGCAGAATTTCTTATGCAAGTCTTCTTTTGCAGTCCTTTCGACCCCAGTAGTACATTCCGCCATTAAACTAAGTTTTCGAATCTAAAAATATACTGCACAAGCAACATTTTGTGGACATAGCAAACAAATATCACGAATGTTACTCCCATTTTAGCTGAGGCTTAGTAAAGTTAGCTACGTACGTTTTATTAGGTTTAATTAAACTTCAGTACTTTCACTTTGAATTAAAGAGCTTCCATTTTTTTAAACTTATTTTTTATTTACCCTAATTAATTTAATTGTTATTCAATTTGGAAGAAGCTATTTGCTGCCTTGTTACGACACTGTACGCTCTAATTCAAAAAATGTCAGCATTTTATTCACAATTTGCTATCACCATGGTTTCAAAACCATTTTCAAACACTTGTAAATTATTTGTTGATTAGATTTTTAGCGATTTGCATGACTGCAAACTCCTATTTAAGAGTCGAGCGTCATTCGACTATATGGCGAACGAATCAAGTCTGCAAATTTTTCCCTTAAAAGATATCAAAATCATTGTTCGGGCAAGATAAAGGTTGGAGTCGGAAATTAGCTTGAGCTCGGTTCACTTGTTTTAAGAGAACCTCTGACATCGCCATCATGAAAACAATTATGAATGCCCATGAATGTTTCTTCCTTGCCAATCAAGACCTCTGTACCTCATAAGCTACTTATCAAGAGTTAAGTTCAGCAAACTTAATAACATTTTGAGTAGCACGTAATGAGGTCAAGTAGAGTAGCAATGAGGCAAACTTGTTAATAGTGCCTTTAAATTCGGATGACTTATGAAATTGCTCTCCTTTCACAATGCCTACACTAATTGCTGTTGCTACGAATGAACGAATTCAATCGTTTAAGTAGTTTAAGAAAACGGTGAAGAATATTTTACTCAACTCATTTAAAACGTTATATTTACGCAGTTTTGTACATTTTCATTTACCTCTCCATAAGAGGAAATAAAGAGGCGGAAAATTTACGTGTCAAATTTTACAGTTTCCGATTGCAGATGTTAACTTCTCATGCTCGTAATGATGGTTTCCGTCCGAAATGAAACTTCACTATGCAACGAATTCTTCATCATATCATACAGCATGAATATACAATTTACATTTCTAATCTAATCTAATCAACCTTCTTTGAGGTGGCAATTTTTTTTATTTATGAGGCAGTATGTATGGAGTTAAATTGCTATATTATTTTTAACATTTAGATTTAAACTAACGCTTTTCACGAATTAACGTGACTCTATTTGGGAGATAGAGGGTGATAATTTGTTGGTTAACCTGACCCCACCGACATTTTCAATCCACTTTCATTTTTATCTACGTAAGTTCAAATCTTATTGTTATTATTATCATGCGATCATCAATAATGATCGTTCCATCAAAGTCTACTTTTGTCACCAGAGAAATCGTTGCTACATCAACTATGAACACAATCATGATTATTTTACCCGTGGGCAGAGGATCAGGCTTTTGCCAGAGGTAGCAGTGGCAAGGGTCGGTCGTGGTGTTGGTGTCGTTGTCGTCTTGAGGGAAGAGGCTTTCAGCAGCCTCGGCCACCAGATTGCCTTGCTGCTTCGCTCTGTAAAATAAAATTATGTTACTATAAGCTCGCCACATGATGGATGCTGTTCATATTGTCTACTGTACAAATTTTTTACGTATTTATTATGCAGACTATTCTGGTTCAGCAGCCTCGGCCACCAGGTTGCCTTGCTGCTTCGCTCTGTAAAATAAAATAATGTTACCACAAGCTCACCACTTGATGCTGTTCATAATGTCTACTGTACAAATTTCATACGTATTTATTATGCAGACTATTCTAGAATTGTTACCTTTTCATATTTGTTAAAGACAATTCATCAAATGCATTTTCCTAGAACATTTTTGATACGACTGGGGTTCTAATTATATTATTTTGTGATTTAAGTTATTAGAAATGACTGGATGTATTAAAGGGAATATTTAAGGCAGTTGAATGAACTATGCAATAGATATGAAGCATAAAATAGAAATAGTTTTTCTATAACCAAAATTAATTTAGATAGAAGCTAGGTGCCTTCCCAGTTTATAATCTTGAACTGATTCGTTTACTTTATATCGACAACCGTCGCAATTTTGATTTCCTTTAAATGTAGGCAATAATTGGGGGGAAAATTAAAACGAGAATACAATTTATCATTGGTATAGGTTTTTGAAGGCAATGCTGCTTCTCAAAATTAAAAGTTATCTCAAAAGTTAGGAAGAGTTTTTTGAGATACTTTCTCAAAAAAGTATCTCAAAAGTTATAAGTTTTCCTGTTACTGTAAAAAAAGTCATGTAAAATGCATTGCTTATAAAGTTTCCAAAAAATAATTAAGCATATATTGAACATATCGTATATTTCCCCTAACCTCTTGACGATCTTGGTGACGAAGAAGGACGTGTTGTGGCCCTCGAGGGTGAGGTAGTGTGAGGAGTTATAGCACGCGAACGACGAGGCGGTGAGAGGACGAACATCTTTCTTCGGGTCCGGCGTCGTGACGTTTGAGTCTTCGTCAGCAGACGGGGAAAGAATGTCGTGCAATGCACTCGACACCGTCACAGACATCTGTGCATAAATTCAAATAATTTTATATGAAGTATGCAAAAATTTATTTTTATGTCGTGCAAATTCAGGTTCAAGATATAACATGTCTTGTTATTTTTGACGCGGAAACAAGTTTGCCAGTGGTATTGATTTAACTAGTCGCGGCATTTATTTTTCAAATAATAGTGTAGGCTTGCAGAATTTCTTCTCTTAAGCAAATTTTTTAAAGACCAGAGAATTGGTTTTATTTATTAGCTTCTTGTTAGTTTTTTCTATAAATCGTACTAAATTCTTCGTAGGTGTTGGAAGATTGAAAATATAGACATTTTTAATAATGAAGGACGTTTCAATATTAAATTCAAATTATTATACATGAAGAATGCAAAAATTTGTTTTTATGTCATACAAATTCAGGTTCAAGATATAACATATCTTGTTATTTTTGACTTGGAAACAATTTTGCCAGTGGAATTGATTTAACTAGTCGCGGCATTTATTGATAATAATTGATGCTAGAAAATTTTCGATTTTAGCATTAGAATTTAAGTATATCTTTCACGTGCTGAAAATTTAAACTTTTCTTATATTACTAACCAAGACGTATTTCGTTCCAATTCTCCAGCAAAGAGTCAATGATAAATCAAATTCAACATATTTTTTGCTGCAAATTTCAACATTTTATGCGATGTCTAAATATACAGTGGAGTCCAAAACTTTTGCTTAGTAGCATAAAAAATCTCGATGGCATAAATTACGTTATAAAAAACACTTTAAAATTTTTTTCTTGTTACCTCTTCTCCTTCAACGACATATCGCACGGTGACGGCATCCTCAGGCATTGCAGTGACAGAAGCCTCTGAAATGACGCTGCTCGATAAAATCTTTTCACTTGGCATCTCGATCTCAAACCGCAAAATTTCAGGCTCTGACGTTACGTGCAGATCTGATTGCTTTGACATCGGCAGGTTTGATCCCGACGTCGACAATAGGATTGGAGACTCAAAGACCGAATCTGCACCCAGCATTGAGTTTCTCGCAAACGTTTGGTCTTCACTCGGCAACGTAGTCACCTGTATTGCAAATGTTATGATGAGTACAGGAACACAATAATTTTGTTATTGAAAGAAAATTTCACAGCTATAGAATTCTCACGTCTCCGTTTATGTGTAACTTCTGCTCTGAAATTTTTTATTTAAAGGATAAAAACATCTGCAGGATGGTTCTATCACAGCTAAAAATATTCTTGTACGTATATAATAACATGAATGGTAACATGAGTGGTAATATGAATGGTAACATGAATGATAACATGCATGGTAACATGAATGGTAGCATGAATGGTAACATAAATGGTAACATGAATAAAGTAACAAGAGCTGAATTCTTTAACTATTCGAGTTGATGATCACTTAACTTACTGCCAACCCACAAACTTTACCGAGCCCTGGCGTGGCTGCAAAATTGCCAGTGGAGATTCAATTCATCGACGCGCACCAAAGCTTGGACAACAAGAAATTCCTGCTCTAGGACAAAATCTTCAGTAAATCGTTTCATGTTTTAAAATTATTTCAATTCACCGGATTAAAAAAAAACATAACAGATAGGCTCTCATATTACGTTATTTTTTCTCGTATTTGCGAAAAATTGTGAATTTTTAAACCATTTCTTTCAGAAATTTTCGTTTGATCTATTAGATTTTCTTAAGTCGTCTGGCTTTTTATCCAGCTAAAAAAATGGGTTTCGAGATTTGCCTTCGGGTCGAAGAATACCGCTACATTTTTTAGATCAAAGAAATCGTGAGATGAAGAAACCAATTAAATTCGCGGAATGTCGAACGTGAATTTCAAAGAAAGAAATCTGATAAATTTTAGTGACTTGGGCTTATCATCAGGAATCTGTTCTAGACATTTTTCATGCTGTAAACAGTGCGAAGTTTTACATGTTTGTAGCTCCGGAATGATAAATGATCCGTGTATGAATACTATTTAACCTGATTTAACGCTCAAAATATATCCATTTACGCATGTATCAATATAAGCCTAGACTTGCACGGAACAGAATTTCGGTTGATCCAGGCGAGTTGAAAAGATAGTTAAAAACTGTACAAAATTGCTGTGCAATTTAAAAACTTGTATATTAATACCAATGATCTTGTAAAGATTAAAATTCCAAAAGCACTCCCACGCCGTGAATACAGCATACGCTTGAATGTTGTAATCGCGTGTTGTCCGCCAGGAAGACGCTAACGTTGACACAGGTGATCCCTAGCGCCGGCAGCAGCAGCACTGCCGGCTTGGGCGCGGCGGCGACCCGAGACCCAATTGGTACGCAGGGCACTGGACGCAGCACGTACGCTCCCGTAGAGATCAGGAAGTACGTGAGGAAGACGAAGAATAGATTGTAGAACCTGTTTGCAGAACACGTATCGTAGAAACTGAGTTCCGGGAGTGAGGTCAATGAAGTGTATAAAGTTTATTGTAAACTATTTTATATTGTTGTATAATTCTCAGTCACCATTTTTCAACAATGGCATGCGTAAGTGTAAGTTCCTCATACCACACTTTCCTCTAATAAATACATCATATCAATGGTTAATTTAGCTTATAAAATTAAGAAAAAAGTATTTTAGCTTGGTATTAAGATGCAAAAATTTAACGTGACTTTTGAATTCTATTTTCCTAGAATAAATTCATCAATCATTAAAAGAATCACTTCATGATTTCAGGAATTTTAACTCCACTTTCTTTAGAATTTGAAAGTACATCTCGTTTCGTCGTCAAAAAAAGAAATAAAAATATTGAGAAATTGAAGGGGGTCGCGATGAAAAAATTTATGTTTAATAAATATTTTTCCTACATACTATTCCTATCGTCTCACATTAGATATTGTTTTGTTAGAATTCGTTTCTTTCTTATTGATGCAGCAACTGGTGAAATAATTTTTTGCCCGAGAGATTGGAAACGTGGGACGTTCCCAGATTTTAAATTTATTACAAATATCTTTTCAATTGAACTATTATCAGTTTAAGCGCGATGAATTTCCAATTACTATGATGAGCAAGCGGCGAACTTCAAGTTTTACCGTTATTTTTATCCTTGTTTTCCTATAACTCATCAGACTCACTTGAACTTCACGAACGTTGCCCACTTGGTCTTCAAGAGGTCCACGACGGGCCCCTCCATGAGGTCCAAATGCTCTTCTTTATTCTGTAAATAATAAACTATTTTGTTAGTTAAAAATAACTATTTGTTAGTTAAATAATTAATAAACTATTTTGACCTTCACAGTTGCTTGTGTGCGGGTATTTCACATTTAATTCCCGATATATCCACAATTAACTTTATTCTATGTAGCAACTTGACTCGACAGTTAATACTATTTAATAGCGTTTTAAATTTGTTCTTTCATATTACGATGTCAGAAAACGTAAGGACAGGCATTCCCGGAATCATTAACGACAACTTTTCATCTATAATATTCATCCCAGAGGCAATGCACTCTGAGAATTTTTAAGCACGATAATTTTCAAGGACATTTTTAAAAGCTAAGTTATGACCTCGTGCATTTACTCTCAGCTGTCCTGAAAGTTCATTGCGACTTTCAGCGAGTTGATATATTTTAGTAATTGTAAACACATGTTCGAATGTTATGAAGCGACCTCATGGGTAATGAACATCAAGCGCCCTTAAGGGGATAGCAGACATTTGCTTACAGTGTAAATTAAACTATTTATCAGTATAAAATTTCTGGCAATAAATGATTTTTTATTTGGCGAGTTTCATTTTAAAAGTTCGTGTGAATATAAATAGATTGAAATTATATTACTTTGTGCTATGTATTACATTGTTCCTTATAACACAAATTAAATATTTTGATGTTGTAATTGTGATATAACAGTGTTAAAAGCAATGAAAGCTTCATAATTATCTCATTCGAAGCTCAGGTTGGAACAGCTGTTACATTATAAAGCTCAATTCTACAAACGAGAATATTTACACACTAAATCAAAAATACAATTATTCTAATTTATCGCCATTACACCGTCGATTCAGTCGTTTGAAAGCTAATCAGAATTGACTAGGAAAATACCCCATAAGCGATGAGGTTGAGCGCGGACTTGGTCTCTGTGTCTCCAGTCTTGACGTTGATTGTGTCGAAGTATTCCAGTGGATAAGCTGCGCAAGTCACGTAGCCTGTAAACAAGAGGTAAAGATCAAATTCATGTATTATTGTTCTATCACTTAGTTTTGAAGATGACATCGGACAAATGACCACCCCCATTGTCAATGCGGTCATTTGTCGATTTTTTCAGTCTGTTTTTTGTCTGTTAGTCGATTTTTTGAAGTTTCGTTCAACTCGCTGAAGAATATTGACGGGTACTGTGGCATTGGCTTGGCGCATGTTGCTCTTCAAATGAGGAGTGTTCTTGAACAGTCATTGTAAACAATTTATTTACGCCAATCTTATAAAAAATATTACCCCAATTGCTTGTTTACACTGCCGGGAACAGGAAAGTTAGCCTCATCACTAGAAAAAACGACTGTATCGTGAGTCAAGTTCTCAAGAAGCTCTTCACACTCATTTCGGCGAGAAATAAAATAGTTTTCGCCACGGACAGTTCTTGTACCAAAGACAATTTGTGGGGATGAAATTGCAGTATTAAAATCACTTGGCTGCTTAAGTCGCAAATTTACCAGGAATTTAAAAGTAAAGAAAATAGCCAAAAAGTGCACCATTTCTTATAAGAGAAAACGTTTCGGAGTCTAGCTCCATCGTCAGTTCAAAACCTAGAACACACACACACACTCTACATGTTATCTCATTTTTATTTCTGTTATCTTCGATTTTAGTTCTAATGTCCTCAAGTTTAGGTGAATTGTTTGAATGTGAATTTTAGGTTACTAATTGTTTGTACCTGTGTTCTAGGTTTTGAACTGACGATGGAGCTGGACTCCGAAACGTTTTCTCTTATAAGAAATGGTGAACTTTTTGGCTATTTTCTTTACTTTTAAATTCCTGAAATTGCAGTTCTTTGTGGAATATTCGTGCCACACTGCTGTTCGAAATCCTCAGATTAGTAGCTTGTTTACTTGCTGAACGGCGTGGAGTACACAGAAATGCCTCTCGAACTCTCTATACGTTTTCATGTGTTGTGGCAGACCTCCAGAACCTCTTGCATTCAAACTTCCACTTGCCTTAAATGTGTTCACTCACGTAACAATTTATTTCCTATCAGGGACCCGACCCAAAGGACGAATACGAAACCGAGTACAAAATGCTCATTGAATAGTGACGATAGAACCGCCATTAAATAAGTACGCCCGTGAGCAAACGTACGCTTCTCACTCGTCCAATGCATAGTGGCAACTGACTAGGCGGGACACAAAACTTCATGACGTTGTTTTTCACATAAAATACTCTTTGCTCTTTTCCTACAACATGTGGCTGCTTAGCGAAATACAAAACAAGAAGCTTCCGTGAATTGCCCTGTATCGGATTCAAAACGATCAATTGAATTCGAGGTCGTTCCAAAGTTTCTCGCTCTAACAAAATATGGTGCAAGAGCAATTTGTTTAACTCATTCATGCTTAGCACCCTGCAGCAATCACTGATGTGAAGCCTGTCTTTACAGAAATGACTGAGGATTTGAAAAAAATTCATTGATGAGAGAAAAAGATCGGTCAATATATATCATAAATTGAGTTCTCAGGTGTAATGATTAATTAGTGAGCACCACCCACCAATCTGCCAGTATATTTCCCTCGTGATGTTCAGGATGTGGAAGAAGAGGTCCCGACGTGCGAGCACGCAGGCGAGCGTCATGGGGATGAGGTTCTGGCGGTTGGGGAGACTGATGGTCGCCCCGGCCTCGAAGCACATGTCGAACATCTCCTACACTCGCAAAAAAAAACAATTAGCGCAAACTAATTTTTATCCAATTTCAAAATTTTCACCGAAATAACGAAGATTTTCTACGCTTGTAATATCAGGGAATGGAAATCACCCCTGATAATCGTTAATCATTCATTTATAAAAAAAATTCAACCCACATTAGGTAGATTCGATAATTTAAACGGCTGTAAGATAATTTCTTATAAATAATTGTTAAAATTTTACTAGTTAATTTCCATCCAATTTGTCATCTACGTGAATTAACTCATTCGTGTTCTGTCTACGTACAATTTTATTTTTGACGAAATTAACATAAACACCATTAGAAAAATAATCTCGAGTTATAACCTTCGATATGTTTGAAGCTTCTGAAAAATTACTTTCGGAATTCATTTAAGATATTTATTCAATTGTAAATCGCCAAATCTGTCAACAATTTCTGTAACGATCAATTCCAGATTTTCTATCTATTTTTGTATATAATTTGAGTTTGATTTGGCTATTCGTTTGTATTATATTATTCATAACATTTTCAAGGAAAAACATGATTAAAATTGAGATTACTCCACCAATCTCGCTGTATTCACTGCAAGCCTAACGAGGAACTAATGCCAGCGCGATTTAATTCGAATTTAGTCTTTTCCTGACGACAATCTCGTCCCTTCAAAGACTATTTTTCGCGTTAATCTCAGTAAATTGAGCCTTTCATTAAGTCCTCAAATAAAATGTCTTTGAAACTGAATAAACCTTCTTGTATTTTCTCGAGCAATTTTAGATCCACACGATGGCGGGATCCAAATGAGAGTGAAAACAGCAATTATTTGTGTTATTTTAAAAAGACTCTCCATGTCACGCAACAAAGCGAGAGCGTGGCCAGACCAAATATACTCAATGTCAAGTCGAGCCTCATAATTTGTTCATATTTTATAAGAAAATGTTTTCATTGTCTTGTATTTTGTTCAGTGATTCAAATTCGTCCTCAGTGCTGAATTGCTCGTATGTGGTAAAACAATTCAACTAATACTAATAAGAAAAGCAATGCTAATTTTGGACACTATATGCGATCATCTTGCTATAAATCACGTTGTTTTTTTCTATCATTGTTGTTCATTGCATATAAAAATTAATCAGTATTTGGCTCACCATTTTGTCGTAAATGACCATCATATGAGTGACTGTGTTACCGTTTGTGTCCTGGTTGTCTGGGTTTGCTCCCTGTAAGTGGCAAACAAGAAAAATTTTATTCGTACGTACATGAAAGCAACGTTTCGAAGCAACATATAAAATTTCGAAATTCATAAAATATTACTGAGTCATAACCTGGGAAGTTCTTTCTATAGTTTCTGTTATAAAAATGCTTGATCAGCGGTCGATTCTCGCGATTCGTGACCATATAGAATAGATAAAGATAAATCTGGGGCTAATCTGAAGGAATTAACAGAAAATACTATGCCAGTCTGGAAAATTTTTTACGATAATGTGCTAATTAGCATATGGTGCAGTTTCTTGCAAATTTTGATCGCCTAAACAGGTTGATTTATAGTTTAAATTTTCCGTTACATCCCTCATCTATGGTTCTGCTTGTCTGTGCTTTGATCAAAATTAAATTTCGTTTGAATTACTTCATATTGAGTGTAAGGCCATGGATTTATGTACAACTGTCATGCCGTACGGCCCACGGACAGAAGATGATAATTTGAGAATTCTTGACCAAAAATCACAGCTTGGGTAATTGTTAATAAATAAATGCTGCATTGTCTTCCATCCACAATAACACAATGATAACATCATTGGGTGCTTGAGGTGGTAATTAATATGGAACTACTGAACGATCATCAGTTCAAGCCACAATCATCGAGAAACAATTTTACTCGGATGTATTTCTTTAAATCTTCTCAATATAGAAAAAATAAGGTACTTGGAAAGTCCCATTTCATTAACGTTGAATCTTTTCCTTTGATTTAGGGCGAATACATGCTTTATTTTCATAATGAAAGCCAAATATTACGCCCCCATAAACAGGTCACGACTCAAGCATATTTTTTGGCTGCTAAAATATTCAAATAGAGCCACAAAAGCTTGCCCACAAAATCCAGCGGCGCTGCAATATTCGCCGAGTGTGACTGGGGGTTTTTTGGGTCGCATTTGGTCCAGTGAATTTTTTACACCAGCAATTATCAAATTTTTCTTTGATGGGTTATTTGTAATCATCGCTTTTACTGAAAACTAGCAAGGCAGAAATATATTATTTTTGTAGAGTCGAATAATATAGTGGCGGCCTGATTTTGTATTGAGACAGACAAATATTGAAGAACATTGATCGCTGTGAAATTATGATGACTGGGTTGCAAATGATGAAAATCGGCTAATCATGAACATTGCCTTAATAGCGAGAGCATTTCAAGCAACGGACCTCCGTTGAGTTGAATGGTTTATAAATTCCATGCATTTTTAAGGCAACCTTCTGATCTATACATGAGCCATCTGCCAAGTCAAGAAACTTCGTACTTTCGAATATACTTGACCCTCCCCCAATCTCATGAAAAATCGACTTCAAAATTGGTTCTCAAATCGCATGCGCTCCTAAAATGCTCTAAATTTACATCGAACTTTTTTCTTCGAAGATTTTCCTGGTTCATGATCTTATTTTTATCTATAATTTAAACATTGTGAAAAAAATTCATAGGTTACTCGAAAATGCTCGTCGATATTGCATTATAGCATTAACAAGTTAGCAGGTAGCTTCTTGAAGGTAGCATTAACACCAAGAACTTGCATTAAGTTTTGAGAATTTTCTATGCAATTTTTGAATTCATATAAGATCATTTCATTCCAGGGATTCATTCATGTTAGGTAGTGGTGCGGTACTCATGGAAGCTTCTGCGTGAAATTCCTTCGCCCTATTTTCTCATTCCGTTTTGAATCTATTTCTAGTATAAAATCCCGTAATGTTCTTGCTATAAAAGTGCCATGTCATTAAAAAAACGTTTAGTTAATATAAGTGTTATTTTTTAATAAAAGCATTGTTTTCCGCTTGTGTGATTAACCTGCTTAAGCGTGTTTGAAACTTCAAATAGTAAACTTATTCAACAGATACATTTCTATGAGGGTACATTCAATGTGTACGCTCAATGTTCCCAATTAGATCCGAATTTTTTTTTATCTGAGGAGCGATTATGTTCATATGTACAATAAACATGCCTGGCAGAACACGTATAATGAAGGTCATTTCTAAGCAGCCTAATTCCATGACTGCCTACATACATGGTCCTGTAACTGTTGATCTGGTGTAACTTGGCTAGAGGTAACTGCCACTAGTTTTACCATCCAATACACTTATTAATATTTTGCATACTAGTCACCAAAATTTTAGAATTAATTCCGGAAATTCGTCCATCCCATTACATAGTGTTAACAAGTGCAATATAAACAAACTTTCATCAATCTTTTTGTCAAATATCTCATGAAATTTTCTGTGTCATTCGAGTAAAGAAAACTATCACTTTATTTGAGGATAAACTATAAATATTTAAGTTGACTGAAGAATACAATATTCTAAGTGGGCGAATTCAGTTGTTTTGGGTTATTATAAGATTAACCGTCTGGATAAAATAATTGAAATGTATTTTTAATCAGGCTACATTTTCCAGACTTTTCCTTTCAAGCTTACAGTTCAATTAATTAGCGTAAAAGGACATCCCTCGAGTTTTCCTCGAGATCGTGACTACTGTGAATTTTACCTCATATGTTCATATAATCTAAGCTTAAATCTTTTCTGACTGAAAAGTCTTACAACTTTATTATTGTACCGATTATAGGTACAATCTATCTATGCCAAACGAAAATGAAAAAAGATTGAAACTAGCATTTAAATAGCCACGGAGCCATCATCTTTTAAAGTTCTTTTATTGTGATCATTGTCTGTAGCCTTAATTAATTATATTGATCACAATAAATGATGAACTAAATAGAACAAAATCATGGCCATCCGCACCTCTGCTCCATAAATTTCCCTTACTGTATCTTATAAAACTGCACCCCTGCAGACAGAACAGGCTCGAGAGCGGGGTCATAAATCCGGTGAATGGATAAAATGATGGGTACATTGACAAGAATTATGGAGTACACTGGGAAAAATTATGGGGTAAACTGGTGAATGTAACTCAGTAGCTCACCCTGGCCAGTATAAGGCGGTAGCACTCCTCCTGGTCCAGGCACGCGGCGAACGAGAGAGGATATTCGCCCCAGTAAACGTACCTGAAAATATACGTCATTATACTATCTGAACCCATTTAAAATCTTCGCACCTTCTGCCTCTTGATCCTTACGGAAATTCAATATCAACGTACAAGTTCCTAGTAAATGAACAAATTAAAACTTATCGTTTCTGCCTCATCAATCGAAACTTTAGGGCTTGCATTTTACTATCCAACGTAGATTATTTTTCATGCATATGTCTCAAACGCTCAACAGAACTAGAAATTATTTTTAATAACCAAATCGCTGAACCATCTGCGTGCTATAAGTGTTAAGAGTTCCTTCGCTTCAGTGCGTCTGGAGTTCGGAGTGCTTGTGGCTAATGGGCGTCAAAATCCTCTAAACGTACGATGAATTTGGGATATTAATAATCAATATCTTACCCGTCATTCAAACCGTATCAACTGCCGTAATATATATCGTTGACCCTTTTCTTATGTCTATTTCCTGCATTTGTTTGTGCAGACAATTGCAACCTCTTCGAACCTAAAACATTTTGATGGCAATAGAGTTGGGAAAAGATGGTTGAGGTAGCGAATCTTTTCATGGAATACGATCGTGTTTGTTTGCTTAAGAGGTAAAACACGTGTTTTGCAACGTCATATTCCTGATCGAGGGCTTTCCAAAACCGATTGCATGTCCGACGCCGTTTTTAAAACGTTCGTTCAATCTGCTATAACAGTAACAGAAGAAATAAACGAATGGTTTCTTCTATAAAGCAGACGTACAATGGTCTCTTAGATTCTTATATCCACAAAACAGCTATGAAATCCGAACAGTTTTCGTAGAAAAGAAACACTATGCACCCGGAATATTATCAAAAAGTTTATAACCAAGAAGTTATTCAAATCATCATTGGACACGCATGAAATCTAAACATTAACTCTACCATACATTATCATGGTCTCCCTTAAAATCTCGGTTTAAAAAGTTACATGTTAGAAAGATTTGAAAATAGATTATTATTTTATGAAAAACGTCGTTCTCAGTCGCATCCGTTTGGATCAGCGATAATATCTTATGTTTTTCACGTCTTTCAGTGAAGTGATGTCTATCTATGTTTATCAGTGGAGTGATGTGGAGGTGTGCACGTCTATCGGTGAAGTGAAGTCTATCTATGTTTATCAGTGAAGTGATGTGGAGGTGAGCACGTCCATCAGTGAAGTGATGTAGAGGTGTACACATCTATCGGTGAAGTGATGTAGAGGTGTGCACGTCTATCGGTGAAGTGATGTAGAGGTGTACACATCTATCGGTGAAGTGATGTAGAGGTGTACACATCTATCGGTGAAGTGATGTAGAGGTGTACACGTCCATCAGTGAAGTGATGTAGAGGTGTGCACGTCCATCAGTGAAGTGATGTAGAGGTGTGCACGTCCATCAGTGAAGTGATGTAGAGGTGTGCACATCTATCGGAGGAGTGATGTAGAGGTGTGCACGTCTACCAGTGAAGTGATGTAGAGGTGTGCAGCTGTGTTTATCTATCAGTGAAGTGACTTTGCATTATGCGCGTCTATCAGCGCGATGATGCAACGATGTCAACGATTTTCATTGAGGTTATGAAGTGATGTTCACGTCTATCAGAGAATTCACTGAAAAAAATCATTTCAATGTCGAATTGTTAAATGTTCTTAAGAAGAATTAATACACGTTCTTTTATCACAGTTAGGGAACGAATAGCGAGTTTTTCTTCCGAAATACTGTACGCTATGCTCTCAGTTCCTTTTTTTCCCCTATTGCTTATCGGGATAAAAAATTCTAAATTATCTAAATCTAAATTACTTATCGTCTTTGTGAATAACTGTGTTGCTAATTGGTATTGATTTTCACTTCAGATTTTTTCAACATATTACCACCTTTTTTTATAATTATAAAACAACTGATTTTTTTTAAACTGCATGGTCTCTAAATCCATCCTGATAATTTTTATTGTCATAAAATATTGATTCTTCGGATTCTCCAGACCTCTTTTACTTCATTTTGAAAATTTATTGCTAGACTGATTTATGATCGTTGCTCAATCTACTTTTCTTGAAACCACTATATTTTTATTACCCAAGTACTTTGTAATATTAAAGCGATCAAAATTGTTCGATTGGTTCACCTCAGCATTGGCTCACCCGTAGTAGTTGCTTTTGACGGGCAAGTCGTACCACTCGTGGTTGTAGTTATCTTGCTTGTATGGTTTCTGGTCCTCGGTGCAGAAAAAATTCCCAATGCATCGCTCGTGATAATTAGCGCCGTAGTCCAGCAGCACCTTCACCATGGCTGGGTCCTCGTTCACGATGGCGATATGGAGAGCATTTTCCCCTTGAAAATGCAGTGCCTTTTTATTTCAAAGAAAGTGGACTTTGAAGTCCTGCGCTTTGAATATGGGTCAGTTATCTGATCATTTTCCTGTCAGATCCAGAATATTGGTTTTGAAATTGTGGTTTACAAATTATGTAATTTTGGTTCCACCACCGAAGTGGTAGCCATAAAAACTTAAATAAGTAAGTGATTGTAATGCAAAAGAATTTCTCCAATCATTTCTCGTCTAAAGGATTCATGATTTTACTAGAGAGGCAAGAACTAATCAAATTTCAGCAAGATTAATAACTATCTACCCTGACTGTGATACACATCAGCCAAGTAGACATCATTGGTCATGTAAGGATATGTATATCACACAATTCTCACCGTAATATTCGTCAGCCAAGTAGACATCATTGATCATGTAAGGGTATATCACGCCACTCTCACCGTAATATTCGTCAGCCAAGTAGACATCATTGATCATGTAAGGGTATATCACGCCACTCTCACCGTAATATTCGTCAGTAGACATCATTGATCATGTAAGGGTATATCACGCCACTCTCACCGTAATATTCGTCAGCCAAGTAGACATCATTGATCATGTAAGGGTATATCCTGAGGCAGCGCTTGAGCAGCTCATTGTGTATGGACGTGGCGTTGAGAACACACAAGTGCACTACCGTCTCGCCCACAGCCCCCACATGCTCCAGGTCCCAGAACTGGTATCGATATGTTTCGTTGTCCGTCACTTCAAAAATAAAGCACAATTTCATGAAAGAGAGTAGAAAAATTCGCGAAATGAATAATGTAAAATATAATGGTATTTTTGCCAGCTAGTTATTTCAAAGTTGGAACTTTAAAACTACACCAACTTCACTGAATTCAATAAATGTTTACAATTATGAGAAAGAACGTTATTCCCATTTGAAAATATTTTAACAAAATTTAGCGAATGCGCAAAGATTGCTGATATACATGCTGTTAGGCTCATTTATCTAAAATGAATAAAAATTTGATTACGGCTGAAAAATATTTATGTGCTAGACATGCATAGTTCGAATTATGCCTAACATTTATTCATACTTCGACGAGACATCACGGTATATATTAGCATCAGATATATTTCCTGATATAACAAGTGTAATTAGTGTATGCAAAATACCGGTTCAATCACCATCAGACTTGAATTTTTGTAATGTGCTAAACGCGGCAGTTTAAATTTTTACTGAACGTATAAAATCTCTACTCAATAAACTTAATATAAGCTTCCCAACTACCACGAGCACAAATTTATAATCCTGCTTATTTTGAACAAAAGGAAATAAAATCGGGAAAAAACTGCGAACTTTACCTTTTCATGTTTGATCGAAATGAACCAATTTAGGGATTTAATTATATTTATGGGCTATTTTTCACGCAGCGTTGCAGCAATCATATGGAATATTAATTACCCCCACTATGACCAAATTTTTGACTGATATCATATCGTTCATGATTTTATCTCATTCTTAATGATAATTATCAGTTTTTTTCGAATTTTTTGTGTTTATATTTATTGAAGCCTTGTACTTGATTGAGGAAGGCTTGCAGCTCAAGTAGGAAGTGGCATATATCTGGCATAATTTTCTCTAGCCTATTTTTTAATATAATATTACGACAGCCAAAAATTAACATAAATTATCTTACACAATTGTGCTGGTCAGTTATAAAAAAAAATTTCTAATGCTCAAAAATTTAGTCCTTTATCGGATTGAGTCTTGACTTTTAACCCAAAATATTTACCCCAAAAATTAAATGTGATCAATTAATTTCATTCCTAAATTTATCCAATAGTGAAATTAAATACAATAGATTAAATACACAGATCACTATCCACTGTGCTGCTTGAAACTGGTGATTATACCAAGGTTTCATATCTAAATTTACAACACTGAATATATTTCTATTAAATCAATAAATTTCATGGTCATTTTTATCGCATTGTCCCATTTATGTAAAAAATGCACTATTGTGCTCACCATGTACGTCCGTCTGTCTTTCCGTCTGTCCGTCTGTCTGTCCGCCTGTCCGTCTGTCCGTCTGTCTGTCCGTCTGTCCGTCCGTCTGTCCGTCCGTCTGTCCCTCCGTGACTTCACGTTTTCGTCGACGAGAAAATGCGCTCTCTGTCACTCACTGCAGTGAGTACTTTAGTTCTATTTCTAATTACGCCAGTGCATGGCACAACAATTAGCAACACTCACACTTGGCAGGGTCATCGACGCCAGGCTGGAACTTCCCCGCGACAGCTTCTTCCCCAGGCAGGTTTTTAGGGAACGTGATCTGGTGAGTAATTAGACCGTACAACTTTGTGGAGTGAATGGTCTCAAGTTCCTTTTAAAGTTTTCTTCAAAAAAATGAAATACAAGACGCCTGTAGGTGAAGTTTGGTGACGAATAGAACATCAATTTTAACTCCGCCCTACTTCGCTTTGAAATTAATGTATGTATATATTTATGCTCGTATGGAGCACAGCTGCGTTGCATCCTTTACCGTCTAATTAATTACTTAAGTGAGTATAGCATACTTAATGAGTTGAAAGTCTTTTCAGCTGATATTGAGATTTGTATTATCTTCAATGCGATACGCACACACGTATGAAGTTCCCGATGAACAATTATATTGATTGGTTATCTGGTACTACATTGAAAACGTTGATTTTAAATGAAATGATAAAAAGATTACATAGTTTAATATATATATCTTTATATTAATATATTAATAGTAGGTTTAATTCAATTTCGAGATATATCAGTTCGTGAAATATTATTGAGGTAGGAAATACTCGATTTTTCCAGTTCTCAATTGATTCTTTATCGAAGCTTCACCTTAAATTTTTATTTGGGTGGTGTTCTCGAACGTTTCAAAATATGCCCACAATTAAGAAATGTGAATGCCCGACACCGGAACGAACTCTTAACAATCTCGCGGTGCTATTCTTTTAACGTGCTTATATATGGGTATGGCACCAGTTTAATCTGAGTGAGTGGTGGTTTCATATTAATATCCGGTAACAATTGCACTCCATTTTTTTAAAGTGCGGATCCACCCAGTTCAGTGTTCGAAAAAATATATCGATGTTTTAATTTCTTGCTACGGCTATGAATCCTGTTGTTCTTTTTCGATTTTATTTTTTACCAAAGTTGTACACTTTTGATACCTTAAAGGCATACGAAATATTTGCCATTAGTTCTCAATATCTAACACTCATAGATCATATTTAGGAAATAAATTTAGATATCTGCATCACAAAAGTCTGTTCCCCAGATGGATACTTTGTTGATATTGATCAAATTTCCTTTCCATTCTTTATTATGTTTTGTTTCCTCAGTTTTAAATGCGAATTTTCACCCACTTTTCTCGTATTTTTGTGGCATTTTAGACGAGGTACTCAATGAATGATTTACAGTTTCTCACCTGTTTGGAGAGCGGCTTCTCGGCATTCCTGCGTGCGACGAGCGTGTGGACGTTAATACATTTTCCTTGTCCCTTGTTATACGCCATCGCCGCCACCTTAATGCGGATCGCTTCATCCAACTCCGTGTAGTCTTTGGTCTTGGTGGCTTTCTTCATCAACTCGATCAGCTCTCCACCGCCTGTTTATTACATCATATATATATAATTGAGTATTATGATAATGCTTCATAATTAAAATTTATTCCAAAAAAGTCTTTACATAATTTACGAATACAAAATTCATGTAAAAATTAGTCTGTAAGTTAATTTCTTTGCCTGTACAATTCAGGGATAATTGTCAGGTCTAAAACTCTTTTAGTTCTAAATTATTACCCCGCCTCTCGGCGGGTAAACTTCTGCATCACAGCCGACTGATTTTAATATTACTGGCATACATAAGTGTTGTATATGCACTCCGTGAACCATATTACTATATATACTATCGTCTGATTCAGATTTGTATTGCTAAGGAATAAGAGAAAATTGTAGAGAGAAAGAATACAATTATTTTTATAACATGCATGTTTCATATCGTTTCCTAAAAATTCTTTCCCCTACCAAAAAAGTGTCGATTAATATACGAATCGCAGGCGAAAAATCACAGGGGTGATCAATTTTATTATTCATTAATATGGTATATTTTGAATAATCTAAAGTGTAAGGGAAATGAGCAGAGAGAACCTTTAAACAAATCAATAACTTGCGAACACTGTTTTCCGTTTTTTTCTCTTCAAATAAGCGAATGAAAAATTTTACTGAAATTGTTTTCATTCATTTTTTGTCATTAAATAGGCCATTAGAGTTAATAAGGAGGAAATAATGCGAAGCATGAAAAATCACGACGATTGTACCGCTGTTGAATCGTCGCTGCTCAATTACACTACGCACAGATACATTCATTCAATTGTCCTGATCGATGTCACTTATGTACATTTAAGAAATTATTGATCATTTTAGCTATATTTAACATATATTTAGACATGCCTTGAACGACATGCATTATTCAACAATGTTTTTCTTATTATTCAAATAAGCGCTGGTTTTGAGAAGTTTACAGGGCTGACGTATTGTAAATTTTAATGTACATAGTTTGGCTTGCCGTTTTGTTAGCTGCGTCGCATATTCAGCCGAATGTTCTCTTCAGTCGCTTCTTAACAGTGCGCATTTGTGAACCCATCAAGGCGTCTCTGATGGCACATTACAACGCTTTCATTCTAATTGTTTTCTTTTTTTTCCGTTCAGCTTTGCGGATTTCCCGAGATACATATTTTTTCGTTACATTGAACTGGCGCTGAAATATTTGCGGTTGAGTATAACTGTATTGAATGTTAATTGCGGGGCCCTCTACCATAGTTGTTATGATGTACTTTAAAATAAAGAACATCTATAAAATTAGCTTCCTGACATTAACACAATTTTATAAAATTTATTCCTGTGCGACCACTCAGTTTAAAACGCCTAATTTCCCAATAGAACATGGCTGCATCTTAATTATTTTGATTGTGATTGCAATATAAACCTTGAAGAGATAGTGTTAGATGGGAAAAATTCTTTTATCTAACTTTGTGTTTTTATCAAAGAAACTGTTATGTGCATAAAGAATTAAACATCCTAATTTTGCATAGCTTGTATAGGTACGACTTTAGTTACTATAATTGAATTACGTAGCACATTACATATATGGTGATTTAGTTTATGTTACTCGTGTTGAGTGCAAGACTCACCATTGACGTCTACGAGGTCATAGACTGGCAGGCTGGCGCTGGCTTGTGCCTTCACGCCTTTTGACACGGTGCTCTCTGTATTACCCATTCCTTATTTTACGTTAACTTTGAAGCAATTCATGTGATGAAAATTCAATTAAAATCTTATAAGGCTTCCGAGACTACAGGTTATGCACGGAACAAAAAAGATTCAAATTGACATTAAAATCAAACTGCCTTCGGGTTTTTCTAGCACACATTCATATTGATTTTTGAATCAATATGAATTGATTCATTCATGAATATGAATAATTATACTTAAGTATCTACTGCAGCAGAATTTTTTGTAGCATCATTTGACGTTTTTATTTCCCGCATTGTTTTCATCTCAGAGATTGTGAGCATCTCAAGTTTGATATAACGTATTCCCGCGCTCGGTAATGTCTCAACGGAAGTATCTAAGTTGTGCTTCTCGGTGGTATTGCCACTCAGACGAGTGCGGTGCACAATTGGCTCGTTCTAGCACTGCGCTCGGGAGTGCAGTAACAAGTTCGTGCTTGGAATATGACCGAGAAAAACTGGGGCCATCCAAATATAACGTCTGAATCTGCCTGCGTAGGAGGTGGATCAACTCGGCATTCCGCACCGTTATTTCATGAATGTTAATGAAATTATATTCCTAATTTAGTATTTGAATTTGGAAAATTATCTTACATTTCATCTCAACAAGTCCAAGTGAGGTCGCGTTTGCTTATGCAAATTAAGTTTAGAACGCACTTTATACGAGTATTTCATTAGAGTTGTTAATTGAATTTCTCATCCTAAGGATATGCAGAAGATAACTTCAAGGTGATACGAAAAAATATTCAGAATAAATTCATGATTCTTGATGGCACTTCGTAAAGTTATTTTGATGTGTCACAACTTATGCACTCCGTCTTGTACATAGATAAATCACAGAGAACATTTTTTCGAAGTGTAGATTAGGCTATTATCGAAGTGTAGATTAGATTTCTTAGATTTAGCTTAACATAAATAGCATAAGCTAGATTATAAATAACCTAAAATTCATTTTTTAATCTCCTTTCATAATTCATGCATTTTTAAGGCGACCTGATTACAGCTAACAGTTATTTTTCAAACCCCGCCTCTATTTTCTTCATAGTACTAGTAAAAATTTATGCCATTTAGTGTATCTATTTAGTGTACCTTTGTGCCATTTAGTGTATCTATCGACCACGTTAATTTTTTTCATGTTATGCAGCGACTGAATTAAAGAGTTCCTACTTTCTCTTATGAATGGGAATCACAAACCTAGAAACAAAAAGTCTCTGGAATCAAAACTTTTTTGCAACGCCTCTTAAAATTAGTCATAAATCCAAATTTCAAGTTTGAATAAACTGATAACTTTTAAAGTTAAACTATTTTTTGTTCTAAGCATATTTGTAATTAATTATTCACTCTAAACTTTATTTTGAAGCTATGTATTTCCTCATTTATTCGTAATTTTGAGAGCTAATTATATGAAAACTTTATAATTTATACGAGAAAACAAAATGAATAGGGACCTCAACCATATGAGGCCCTTCACTTGGCCAGCAACCACATGTTGTTTAGTTTCAAATCAATTTTTATGTGAAACTCATTCCAGTGCAGAATGCTTCCAAATTATCCTATGAGCTCACAAGAGACAGTTGACGTCTCATGGACTGAGCTGAAGCGTAAATAAATTCAATTTATGATTGAAGAATTTCAGTTCAAAGTAATTCGTGTAATTTTTATATTTATTAATTGACTCGCTGCTTATTAATTCATATCATGGGATGCTCCCATATTATGATCTCTGAAAAATAACTAGATGTGATTTTGTGATGAAAATTATTAGCGCATACGAGTGTCTAAGCGATTTCCATGTCAATATTGTGTATTTATATCTTGCCAATATCACAAGCAAGACTTGGTATGTGATATCAATATCAGATGGTGTTTATAATGTTTTCATCAACATCAAAAGCTTTTTGCACATTTAAGTTTGCGGAAAAAATCCTCCAAAATATGCTTTTGCCCTCAGTTTTAATTATTTACGATAATGCAAAGCGGGCTAACTAGAAAAGTTTCGAAGTTAATCAATTCATGCTATATTTTTTACTGTGTGTGCAGTGAAGGTATAATAATAATTAACACAATAACAATGACTTAACGCAAACTTCAATGCAAGTCAAGGCGTAATTTACTCTGGTAATCCCGATAGAATGGAGGATGCGGCCAAGATCGAGTGCAATTCATAGTATTTTTTATGGTATTTTCTCATAAAATTAACTTAGATTCTAATATTTTTGTGTGCTTTGATTTTCTCGGCGCCTCAAATCAACTCAAAATGCTAGTTTCAAAACAAACTACCGGATGAGGCCTATTTTCAAAACAGATCTCATAATTAAAGTGTAAATAACCTTTTAGTTCAATCACTGTCACTATTACTTCGCACTTTAAAAAATGAGTCACATAATTCTGCTCATGGTGGAGTTATCATGATGTATGTGCATAAATGCATAAACTACTTCACACAAGTCTCCTATTATCTTTATTAAATAAACTGTCAGGACCTTGACCTGTCCTACATAAACAATTGATCTCCTTACTAAATAGTTAACAATCTATACCGCATATATAAATGATGTAAATAATAATAAAAATTCACTATTATCACTGATTATAATTCGACCAATTCACTATCTTCACTGATGAGAAAAAGATCAATTCAGTAAAAAACTTTTAAATGGACTTCACGAAGCTCAGTAAGCGGGACCAGCTTGCTCAGGACATCAGGACGCAATAATCACTCGTAGGTGGAAGCGATGCAGACGCTGCGCACTGTTGCCATGGCGACGGCACCCCACTTGTCATCTCAGAAAATTTCGTTTTACGGCGAGGTTTCGATTAAACGTTATATTTACAGCAGACTTATGTTTTATAATTATTTTTTATTCAATTTTCTATTTTATACATATGTCAATACGACTAATATTTTGTTGTGAATTTGCTATGTTGTATAAACCGTTTAGTTCCAATCTATTTTCCTACAAATTACCCAGTTTTCATTTTGGGCACTATAACTCTTTAAAGGCAACACGACATAATTTAGTAATTAAATAATTAATCATATATATATAAACCGTAGACAGATATAATATACTTATTCAATTGCTGATCTGAACACAATATGAACTATAGTACAGTAAAGTAGCATATCCCTAGACACAGTTTAATTGAATTGATTATAATCTTGTACATGAATTATGAGATCCGAAGCCCTTCAGATTCCGCCGAGTTCATTGATGATGATATATGAACAAGAAGCCTCTGATAAGTTTTGAGTTGGAAATACGGAGATGCATCAAGCCCCCTATTTGTGTATTGTGTTTGACAATCGGAGCACGTACGTGTATGAAATACCTAATAACCAAATCTTTAGTACCTAGGGTAAAGCTATGTAAGGGATTAAACCGCTCGGCAATATTTTTCAATTCCGTTTTGATTGTTATTTGTGGAATTCGAAGACATATTGTAACATAATTTGACCAGATATTTTATCATAAAGGGCGTCGAGTGATTAGGTGACGTTTTAAAGCTATGATCTTAATGACTTTTCGTAATTGCTGTCGAAAATTTACATTTACATATAAAGACCTCGTTGAATCCTTGAACAAGCATTAAATTCAGTTCGAATAGCCTATGGAGATCCTTGTGTTATCGCTAATTGTAGTGAACTAAATTTTGATAAGGCTTTTGTAACGTATGATATGAAAAATTTATTTGTGATGCTATTCTATTGATATATCTTCTTAAGTAAAGATCTAAGTATCACGCAATTTTTTATTACAATATCAGCATAGTTTCTGAACCGAAAAGTAAATGTAATACTGGTTGTATTATCCGTAGTTTTTTTGGATTTGTACTTTCCTTCTGAAGACAAATTATGTGAATAGTATAGAAAAATGCTAATAATGTCATAATATAATGTACTTCTATTCATACGAGTATTGTTGCTATATACCGTATAGCACGATATTTTGGATTATATGGAAAGATTTCATTTTGACGCATCTGCGGATTTCACCGCCTCCAGTTCATTTAGCGGAGGGCTGAGGCAAACCAATAAACGTCCCTGGAATTTCAAGAGGGAGATTTCAGTGCATGTGACGTTCCAATTCACATTAGCTTCCGTGTTCAGGTTTACTAAGCTAGATTCAAATTTTCAAATTCTATTACTAAACCCTACACCGTGGAATGACTCCAGGTTTTTAATTCATGAAAGTATGACAATTAGTTTAGTTGATTAGTACAGCATGTACATAAATACTCAACTAAATAATTAGTTGAGTTTACTCGACTAAACAATTAGTTTAGTTGAGTAATGCAGCATGGACGTTTTATTAATACGATTCAATTGAAAGTTACGTGCCCATTTTCATTCACAGAGGCGTTGATCGAAAACTTAAGAGAAGCCCAAGTTTTCAACAGTGGTATTGTTGAAAGCTTTGATATTTTACGGGATGAGGGTTTGGAAATTTAGTGGAATGAAGAAAGGTTTAAAAATTTTGTGGAATGGAGATCAAATAAGAATTTTTCAATCTAACTTTATGTCAGAAAATAGGTTAGTGTTCCGGAGTATGGGTGTGTGAATTAGCAGATCTGGTAAATAATTAGTCGATTACGGCAGTGACCCAAGTGACTAACAACTTTTTTTAATGACCGATGAACACTCTAAGGCATGAGAACACCCGTGTCGTAGTGTTTACCGTTCATTTGCTGGTTTAAGTAATAATTAACGAAAAAAATATTGTCGATAATATTATTTTGCTATTTTTCGTAGTCTCATCTATACTCTGTTCTTGATATGTAGGCCAGAGACTCTTGGCTCGGGAAAATTTCGTCTATTTTTTAAATGCACTGAAAACACTCCGGGCAACGGAAGTGTGACCACCTCCCAATTTGATTTTAATTCAATTATGTTCTTTTACCGCGGGCCGCGTCATTCAACTAACGAAGTTCCATCTACATTGAAGGTGGATGAGCGCGAAGGTGCTCAGGCTGTGCGAACTGCTCAGTTCGTTGTCGGCCTCCGCGCGATGTGCGCGCGCGCGCTGCTGGCGCCATCGGTCACTGGCGCTGATTTGTCTGTGCGCGCAGGGCACAGAAATAAATAACTCTTATGATTAAGTTATCCAAAAATTTAATGGCATCTCTGTAAAGACTAAACAGGAGCCGCTGTATTGACTAAAAATCACTCTTAAAAAATTGTAAAAACAATGCAGTGCATACAATTGTTTCGCGGTTCCTTTAAGGATTTATGGTTCGCTGAATGTGAAAGTAAAGTACTGAATCAATAAATCAGTTATTGAACAATTAAGTCACGTAAAATTTCAAATCTCCTCTTCCGACTGCTGTACGTTGACGATTCTAATCTTTTTCAGAAGTCTATTTACCTTATTTTTTTGCCAAAGGTATGACGCTTAGTAGAATTGCTTCAAAATTTATTTACGAGAGACTTTCGCGAATGGCTGCAATAGAGCAATAATTGTGTATTTCATGATAGTCATTTGCGATGCTATTCTAGGGATATATTCTCTTAATTTTAGACTAAAGCATTACGCAATTTTTTATTATATCAGCATAGTTTCTGAACTGAAAAGTAAATGTAATACTGGTTGTATTTTCCGTAGTTTTTATGATTTGAACTTGCCTTCTGAAGACACATTATGTGAATGGTGTTGAAAAGATGTTAATAATGTCAAAAGATAATGTACTACTATTTTATTCGCAATAATTTTGTATTTCCAGTACCCGAAACATTTGGTAATTTAAAAAGGTTTTCAATTGATTCCACTCTTTTATTTTTGTCAAATCAGGTAGCATTATATCTCTTCGTTAGGTTCTGATCACTTTTACATTCACACTATGCTCTGTGTTTAATACTGCATTCAGTATTCACTGCCCGCATATCAATAATATATTCACGTCATTGCAATTGTTTTGAAATTCGAAACGAAAATGTATTGGTTTTAGGTATGAAGCATCAAAGCTGAGATTTATGGCAGACATCTCTCTCGTAAGGATGACAGCACTGATGAATCTTTTCAATCGAGTTGAAGATAACAGAGCATTAAAGAAAAAAACGCCCTCTGCAAGCATAAAAATTAATACTTGTTTTTCTCACTGTTGCCCATGATATTTCATTTCAATTTATACATTTACCTCTGATGTTTTCGATCAAATGCAAAAATATGCAATTTAAGTTAATGAAGTTCAGTGAAATTAGTTTATAATTTGATGTCACACATTCAAAATATTTTAAAAACTCGTAAATCTTATAGAAATTGTGGTCATTAACTCATGGATCGCTTCCTCACCAATTAAACAGTTCACCCACGAAATAAAAAAATAGTAATTTTGCGTGACTGCAAAATGAATTTTTTCTGTTTACGCAAACGTCGTAGGAGCATGGAAGGCTCGGCTTTCATTTTCATGCGTCTTTCATCATTTTATTTTCATCGTTCGTAATGACTGGCAATCTCCCGAAGCTCTTCGCGCCTATGATTTTTACCGCGATGCATCGAAGCAATCCATCGTACCTAAATTTGAAGTTCGGTGCCGTTCATGGGTTTACTATTCGTACTTAATTTTGTATTGAACTATTTTAATCTCATTAAGTTAAACAATGGCCAGATTTTTCTGGAAATAGTCTTGTAAAATCACATTATAGACTCTGTGAAGTCGAGGCGAAGATATGGCAGCTCTTTCTCAATTTGAATTGCTATTTCATAAAAATAAAAGTTCCTGTTCAGCAGATGTGGATGCAATGCCTTAAAATAGTTCAAAAAATTGTTCTAATAAATTGAATGGTTTATGATATTCTAGGTTCACTAATATGCTATTCGAATCGTTATCGAAGACGCCACTCAAACACTGATAAGTGGGCACATGATATATATTCTCGTTTTAATTTTATCGCTTATGTCGCAGAGGGCAACTTAGTAAAAAAATTACATGTATTGGGAAAATTACTCATATATACAAAATTTTTTCCATAAATAAGCGCAAAACCTTTCAATTTTTCGGACATGAGTTTAGTGGTGGGAAAATATTCAAACTGTGGTATTTAATAAACTGAAAAACTCATGTTTGATAAATCATTTTGACTCTCTTCATTTATGATCTAGCTCCTCTGGGCTCTGCCTTCTTCCTAAAAGCGCTTTTATTTGTTTGCAAAGCCCCTTTCTCAATCGCCATCACAGATGCACAATTCAGTTCAAGCCGAAATCAAATAAGCGTTGCGTTAGAGTTATTGCTCTTCTAGAAGCAATAAATTTTCCACCTTGCATTGCTGGCCGAATCTATATTGATATTGGTACGAACTTCAACGTAATTTTCTTCGTATTCTCAATATAGTCACGAGATCGAGTGACAGCCTTAAATAGAAATTAAAATGCTTTGTAATATATATTCCAATAGCAAAAAGGGTTTCAGTCAAAGTAATTTTTTTAGGAAAGTGGTTTGTTAATTATTTCAATGAGTTTTTCTCTTTTTATTGCGGTAATGTCAACAAGGCGAAAATTTTACGAAATTCGTGTCTCTGATTAGTTCCTCCGTCAACTTAATTTAAGTATATTTTTATTATTAAATTAATTTTATAGAAAGTATTCTCGTTAAAAGTCTGATCAAAGATGTGAAAAATTAATTATTTGATTAGAAAGTCTAATGAACGATGTGTTTTTGAGGCATTGTCTTTCACATTTGCATAAAGCTAATAGCATTAAATGTATTTCTGCAACAGCAAATACGGATCAGAATAGAAAACTATAAAACTTTCTTTAATTATGGATGTTTCTTAGTAAATTGAATATGTGATGATAACCAGACCAAACATCACGCATCAAAATTTGAGCTTGGCTGGCTGCTGAGTATATAATATGGAGTTCAATTTACTCGTTCATCGTTTCCTTTGGCCTAACATTCAGGAATGCCATAATGATCGTTTGATTTTATACAGTGGTATTAACGAGAGAACGCGATTAATTTTTTTTTGGCAATTCTAGAAAGTTTTTGGATGGGAACAAGTTGCATCAGTTATACCAAAGTAACATAATGATTGTTTCCACATTTATTTTATCATGAATCACATATATATTTTACATTTATGCGCATGTGGCTAAAATATTTCATCTCCAGAAACCAAAAAGTTATAGAAATTTTTTTCCTAGAGCATTTTGAATTCAGACTTGGCAAACCAACGTGCAGACTTGTTACGGCTTCGTCTTATGACGTGAGCATATATGATTTTATTTAAGTTCTGTGATTTGTTTGAAAGTTAAACTTTGTCATTCTTCGGTGCAGTTTGAGTGGAACAATAGGGAACGTGCTCAGAATTTAAATTATTTAAATTCCATCCTTTTAAGCAACTCCAACGCGAGCTGAAAATTCTCCTGGAACCCGTCGGGTGCAAAAATGAATATTTTATTAGAAATCATGCTGAGTTTCACAATACTGACTTTTTCTAGCAGCTTACTCGACCCTTTTCTAGAGGGCTGGAGTAATCGGAAGCTCTATTTTAATGAGCCTACTCAGTTCAATTGCTGAGGAGACTTTTCTCGGATATTCTGACCTGCACTCGATTAATTGTAATTTTACTACCTCCTTCTGCTTTTAGCTTCTCAAACTAAATTTTACTTCAATTTCAAGTAAAACTATTTTTACCAAATGACAAAAATACATCATATATATTCATAACTATTGCACTCACTAATTATGTATTTATATATTAACACTATAACTAGCAATTTTTTATTTATCTCTCACTGGACCAATAAAGGAACGTATGACACGTTTCCGGACTCTTAGATATTTATTAATGGCCAGTGACTTGGCCCTGAGAACGAGCCCAGTAATTTTTGTTTTTTTTTTTTAATGCGGAACATATTCAGCTGCATTATATCCTTCCCGGATGTTAGTTGCAATGCTTAGTCTCATTTCTGCCCATAAATGTAAAATCTTTATGCTTGAATGTTGTCTTTAAAACAGCGATTTCAAGTTTGCCTAGCCCTAGTGCTTCTCTGTTCCCTTCCTATTTCCATTTCGAGCTGTTAATTTTTTTTTGTTTACGTTGCTGAGCGTTTTTGCTACAAATTTTTCCATGACTAAGCTCCAAACAGACCCTGAGTTACGGTTCCCACCCTTAGTTATGGTACAACGGTTCGTGGCCGCCTGGGTAATGCACCGTAGGACTTTGAATTTCTTACTAATTATAATTCACATTTTCCTTTAGTATTTTACATACGTGAAGGCCTCTTCTGCATTAGTGCCGTAGAGCAGCAGTGGCAACTGCATTAGTGCCAATATCCTAGTCAAGAACAAAAGTTTTCATCGCATCCTATGAAAAATGTTAACAAAATTCATATCCAACTTTGGACCTTCTAATGCTCCCTACAGAGCGTTTATCCCCGATAAGTTTTAGCCACGATACACTATAAATTATGAGTGGATGGAGTTTGGAAACAAGTCAAAAGTATTCATTATTATATACTCGATTATCTTTAAACCTAATATCTTTGAATATGGAAGCTCGCGCCACAAATGAATAATTTTTGTAGGTTAATTGCTCTCACAAAGTCGGGTGTTGCGACGCACAGCGATATATCAGTAAATTACAGGTAATATTGCTTAAAATATGCCAAGTCATTTCAAAATTTCATGAGAAAGATTTGCTGGCTTAGACGTTGGGCAGTGCCCGCGAACTCCCATTAGCGAAGGAGAAATGTTCTGAAACCAAAAGTTAGCTAAGCCGTGCAGCGTGCAATTCAACGAGTTGGAGTTGAAATCTTCGCGACTCAAACTTAACAAACTTGAGTTGCGAGCAGAATGCGACCAAAGTGGGGCTGAATTTAGGTACCGATAATGCTAATAAACTGATAAACTTTACAGCGAAACTTACCTCGCATCATTAAAGCGGAAACAAATTTTAAGTTTGAAGATTAAGTGGATGCTATTCTCCTTTTAGATTAAGTTCCCAATCTTTGCGATCCAATCCTTGTCATTGTAATTTGTTGTTGTATTATAAAACCTGTATATTTCAATTTATATACATTATGAACGAATTATTGTTTGTTTCTTCTAATTTTACACGTTTGATACGTGTACTAAATTAAAAAAAATTCCGTAGTGTGAGATGAGATTTGGGCCTCTTCAATGCTGCAATGTTATTACAAAGTTCCTAATTTAAATGATTATTCTTATTAAAAATCTGTTCCCTACATAAGATAATTTCAATGTGCACACAACTAATCAACAGTTAAAATCGAAAGTAAAATAGCATAATGGTGTATACAATAGTGAAAATCAAGCAGATACGAGTCTAAGAAGACAATTATTGAAAATATAAATATCTATTCTACCCTTTCACTTCTGATTTTGGCTGATTCTATGTGGTTTTTACGTTTTTTGACCCGCTTTTGATCGTGTAGAAAAATGCAAGTTCGATCTTTTATCGTCTGATTCCTATCTAGTATCCAATCAAGGCTTGCCACTACTGACATATTTTCCAAGTGCGAGAATTTTGTACGGTTTAACATAGTAGCTGCGCACTTCAGGCGTCATTTGTTTGCCCAGAGTCCCGCTGGTAACGACCGAGGTGGGAAGCATTCGCTCCGGTAATTCTTTTACTGCTCATTGTTTCGGGTGGATATCGAAGCACGTCTCGTGATTTCTATTTTTTTTCTTTTTTTCTTTTTTTTTTGCACATAGGACCTAGCATTTCACTAAGCTACAGCTACTTGCTATCACGTTGCACACTATTTGGTGTCCTTGTGTGAATTTCTGCCGGATTATCGGCCTTAATTCGAGTGGCGGGTAAGGAAGTTGGCGTAATGCACCGTGGGCATTACGATATTATCTTCATTTGTTGACTCTTGTTTGCCACCTATGAGTTTTGTTTTAATTTTGGCAATTAGTGTACCTTTCCTCCTATTAAATTTTACTGGATAAATAACGTCGTACATCCTTCTGATGGTGTCGCTTTGTAGAGGTTCTTGATTTTAGTTGAATGTTTAACCCATTTATTTGCGATAGATTATTCCAGGTGAACGTGGGCATGTAATTTCACTTCTACCTCTTTATATGATTCGTATGAACCATATATAACCGGCTGCTAGTAGTCGCTGAAGCGAAGGACTTCAGTGGGGAAAATAACTCGTGTGCCAAGAAGATACTAAATACCCATCGGTGACGGAAGGACTTAGGGTTGTATAAGAAATAATCTTCTCATTTTAGGTGTATTCGGGAGCTCCCGAATGTTGAGAATCGTCGCCTAGAACTGCTGAGCCTCTACGGTCTACTTGAACTGCGCGAATTGAAAAGTGTGAACTTCATCTGATGACAGCCGTCGGGGTTGGTGAAAGAGTTCTGATTTTTAGCAGCTAAAAGGACGGTGGAAAAACTTCAAGTATCACAGAAATCTCAAATTTTGCATAGGTCTCGTGCTAGAATTTTAGTCAAGTTCAACTCTATTTATAGTCCGTGTTGTATTGGTTCAATGTTATATTTTTATGAATATGTTCTTGGCGTTTCCCAATAAAACTCTATGGCCTGGTTTCCACAACATTAATAAGTAATCAGTTGCTTTGCTTTCTCATTATCTCCGTTGGGGTAGCCTGTATATGCTGGAAGCCGTCCTTCAACATCATATAATGAATTTCTATAGTTTTCAATTCAATGACAAATATTCAGCCCCTGTCTTATCCCAAACAATGATATATGCATGAACTTGATAATAATAAAAAGTACTATTATTCAAATATTAAAGCTAACTTAAAAATTAAACTTTTAACTATTGTTTGAATCAAGGGACGCAGACACCCACCGTGCGACGTAAATTCCTTTAACGCTCTCGTTACCGAAGCCGCTGTCAAATAAGACTACGAACTTACCACGCTCTTAATTCAGAAATGGTGTCATAAGAGGGACTAAAGGTCTACTTTTATTATCCAATATCGGTGGACTTTGAGAACCAAAAACTGCCAGCTTTGTAGCTTCAAGAATTGAGTTTTTTTCCTTATACATGTATGATGAACATAGTTATTTGTGTGCATTTATAGTGATGGAGAAGAACAATTATTTTTTCATACTCTCATATTCTCATTTCATACTCTCATATATATCTCAAATGTGATTTTTTGATACTCGTATTCACACTTTCATATTACTTAAAATAAGAATCTGCCAGGTTACGAAAATTGACGGCAAAAATGTAAAATCTGTTAATTAAACGAAGCATGGCCTCTGTAACGAGTCACAGACGAAATTGCTTGCCTTCTCGATTAATTTATTGTTGACGATGATATGTTCTGTTATCATTTAGAGTTATTAATATTATTATATAATTTATCATTATTATATTATTACTATTATTGTTATTATTATTAACTATTTTTATTTTATTATATTATATCTTCATTGTAAGTAAATTTGAAAATATTCGTACTACAAAGTTATTGAATTGATCAAAACATTTTTACTCCAGAAATTAATTTCAATCAATCAATTATGGCGCACTTTCCCAAATTCGAAGATAATAAGATTTTATGTGAGTCGGCATGTATTTTATCGATACTGTTTCCTGTTTGTATATTATACAACTCATACTTTATATGTATACATGCAATTTAATTCAGCAAAATTTCGCACTCCTGAAAGTCCGACTTTTGATACACTGCTACAAATAGTGTGCTCCGAGCTTACCGTTCGTCCGTCATAAAATATCACGCATTTATCCCTGTGTACTGAAATAGATTCCTACAAAGTAAGCCGTGTGTTCTAATTTAACACGCACTGTAATTTAACGCTCACTTTAATTTAACACTCAGTTTAATTTAACACGCATATGATGGCACTGGGCTATATAAATGATTCAATCCTCTTCATCTGCCCATTTGCGTCATAATCCAAGTAATTCACAGAATTTGTCGATATAATACTAGCGTCCGCTATGATTCGGCCTCAAATATATGCAGGTAAATAAAGCGTGCTCCGTGCCGTTGCGCTGACTTGTACTTCAAAATGTACTCACAATTTACGCATGAATAATTCAAGTAATCAAAATGGACTTTTACTGCTCTGAATTTTCTACCCTATGCGTTCATTAATTCTGTTCAATTAAATTTAAGGCTCCTGCAACTGGTGATTCGCAGGCTGAAGCCGTCATAACGATCACTTAAGCCAAGAGAGGCTGCGAGCGGGAGAGAAATTTGAGTTATTCATGATTGTCATTAGTGATATTCATAGATTTTTCTGCTACAAAAAATATGCTTCCTGGGAACACTTGAAGCTTAAAGAAAAGCATCGCCTTCATACATGTTGATTTTCCTTACTCTGCATTTTTTCTGTCCGCTAACTTCAAAGACTTTTGTTTTATAATCTAGACATAAAATGTTCATCTTTAAGATACGCATATAGGTACATTAAATTTGACAAACGTGATGTTTTTTTCTCCCAAGGAATTGGTTGTGCATATTAATTATTGTGCATATTAATCGACAAAGACATTGCCAGGCTTTTCTTTCTTTCTTCCAATCATCCAACAACTCGTGACCGAAATTTCACATGGAGTAGCGATATCAGTGAAAATTTAATGCCCGTAATGATTTCGTTTGACTTACAATCATTCACCCCAGTTTTTTCATAAAATAACTATGCAAAATGCCTTGTGTTCTAAATTCAACTTTGCTCATCACAAAACAGAATGTTGTTATTTTTCGTTCTCGTTAAGTTATCTCAAATGTCTCATTAGCAAGCATTTTTACTCTGCATGTGAACACTTGTTCCAGAGTCTGGCATCATGAAACTCTTACTAACTGACGTTTCATTCTCTCAAAAGTGAAGAAGTTAAATGCCACGAGAATTGATTTTCTGTCTGTGTTGAGGCATTTTTCTTGGCCTTACGTAAACTGCTTACGTAAGGCGTCGATCAGAAAACGAATACTCGCCACAGTGTGCAGGGTAGCTGGTAGCCTCCATCAATAACAGGCGATGTTGCGTCCAGCGACAACTTGTGCTGCTCGTCTTTGTTTTTCATCAGCCACTGCACATTTTTTTGCCCTCGCGCTGGCGTATTTTAAAAAATGCTTTGCGTTTCTGGCCGCAGGTAAAGTCAAGTTTAGCGCTAGTTGCAAAAAAAAATCTTACTGGGCCGAAAATTCAAATTCAAATTAATCAAAACTAGACTCAATCAACACAATCATACTTGAATTTTTTTTAAGTTTTGACATTTCCTAATCACGATTCTTTGCAGAATTTTTAAATTTCCCGAAATTTTTAGTGAGTAAATCGTAACGAATTCGGACAAATTAACTATATTGGTTTTCTGCAACTCTTATTCGTACATTTTTGCAAAAAATTTTCTCAGAAATGTAAAAACTTCAATTCTATTAACTAGCAACAATCCAAATTTTATTAAATTACTACCATCGCAAATTTCTCCCACATACTTTTTCTACTTTGCTTTGATATTAATAATTTCAAATAATAATTTTCTGATAATAATTTCATCAGAAAATTTTCCCATCTTCGAAGAAGTGATTTTTTTTCATACAATGAAACATAATCAGTTTACTCTTTCGACCATATATAGTTATTTTGCCCGTTGTAACAAAACACACTTTTATTGCATCTAAAAAATGATATATTTTAGAGCAATCAACGCCGTTGAAAAATTAATATTTGAAGGGAAGTCTGTGTTGAGATACACTGTAAACGCTCGACATTATTCACTATCTTTGCTACACTTCATTCGTAATTATGACGCATGAGCAGCCGTTACGGATCGCAACTTCAGTAATACAGCAACACAATGGGAATTTTCATTTCTGAGAAATTTGTAGAAATATAATTTGAAAACAATTGGCCATCACAATTCAACACTCGATTTCGCTATCAAATCTGAAGAAATAATTGTATATAATTTTTATTTGGAAGTTAATAACTTTATACGCAATTATTCAAGCCTTTTCATTTAATATCTATTAACACTTTCGATTTTCAATTAGCTTGGTTCTTTGCTTATGTTTTTCTTCCCGTTGCGTCCGACTGTGGACCAATAAATTAGTTAATGGCTGACTGTTCACCACAAAAGAACAAAAAAGCGTCGATAGCAGTGAAGCGAAGTCATGATTTACGTTCGAGGGTCTCGGAAATATTCTCTACGTAAAAATTATTACAAAAATAGACTCCGCTCGATTGCTCCACTAAATGAGAGCCTTTGTATTCCGATGATACTTTCTGAGTTTGCCCGACCTCGACCATGGTTTTCATTTCAACTGATTGACTTCCAATGTACCATAGGAGATATCAATTGGCTTGCGGGTTCAGTCAGGCGCATGTATCAATTTTCAAACTAAAGATATTCTAGACCTGGCAGTTATTTTTAGCTTATTTTCTCATTTATGGAAAAAGGCGCTATTGTGCTCTTCATGTCCGACTGTCTGTCCGTCAGTGACTTTTTCGTCGACGAGAAAATGCGCTCTCTGTCACTCACTGCAGTGAGTACTGACCTAATTTTTTAATGATTCCAGTAAGTGGCATAATGTATTTGTATTACCTAATGGCAACTATAATAGGTAGCAGCAAGCTATCATCACCTTTACAATAATAAATGCTATACATGCGCTAAACATTTATCGCTGAAAAATTAATATTTACCAAAAAATGAGTGATTTTTTAACTAAAAAGTTTGTACTTTCGAAATAATCTATGCAAGCACTGTTCAGCAGTTCTGAGTTTATAGGCTTCTCTAAAGTTTGGAATACATTTGTAGGAGAATTCAGTAGACCTCAATTATTTTTTACACGAAAGCAATTCTTTACGGAATCTAATTTTACGAATTATTTTATTTCCTTAAAGACGCTCCTTTTCTAGTAATTGGAACGCTTCTAAATAATTCATTATTAAAGCCAATGAAAAATAGTATAAAGAAATTAATTCGTGAAGGATGCGAATTGAGTTATCTTTTGGCCCAGCCAACTGGCTTTAAAAAAATTACTTTAGACTAATGACCGAAAATTAATTTAAAAATTGTTGGCTCGATAGACTGCATTTAATTTAATCTTGATTGGCTCGCGATGGGCGGTAATGAAGCCACTGAGAAAAACTTCAGAGGGACTACGATGAAATTCATTCGTTCATATTAATTATGACACAAAAATGAAAAACAGTTAGTGGAATTTCTGATCTGTAAACTTCTAATTTTGATCGATGATGATGATATCTGTCTTCATGTAGACAAAATTTAACAAAATATATCGAAATTTATAAATCGGTCCCTTTAACTATCGGCTTCTCAAAATTTTACAATCATTTCTGAAAGAAACTAAAATAAGCATCGGTTGATTGAAAATATATTCTCATTTAAAAATCTGATTTTAATAAATTATTTTAACTAAGTTTTATTCATTTTAACTCTTCTGTATCAGGGCCATAGAGCATCAGAGGTGTTTAATAATAAATAGATTAATAATAAAATAAATAATAATATAAAATAAATAAACAATAATAATGATTAAAAATAGATTAAAGGCGCGTACTAGACAAGTGATAACCGTGATACTTTTACATGTACAACAATGTTTGCTGAGCTCAGCCCTACAAAGAACCTGAAGCTCTTTAATGGTTCTCGATTTACCTCTCTTTCTTTGTGCCCAGAAACTATTACGCATTTATGGTTGCGCCTTCACCATCCTAGCCATAAACTTTCGGGGCCTGGAGGCGAGGCAGTCTGGTTTAGACATAATTTCGTTAAGGAAATTCACTTCCACACGTAATTTCAAACTCATGCGTCTGCCGGGCCATTTTTGTAAAAAAATTCTCTCGCCAAAATTTTTTTCGTTAGCTTATGTTGGAATAGAATGTAAATTTATACTTTATTGTCACATCTACATAGGCACTGTAAAATAGTCGTTCATTTCTAAAAAGGGAAATGCGTACCGCAGGATTGTAAATTTAATGTTTCCTATCTTTCTTGTTCGTCTCAGACTGTTTTAGCCTAAAATTTATTAGAGTTCTTATTGGTTGTTATTTGTTTCTTGCTATACTCTGGTGTTTAGCAGAATACATATATAGCGCAGATTTGCAGCCAAGTTCACAAAAAAAATTTTACCTTTACTTTCTGAGACTGAAATCAATTTAGGTATTACTCTGCTTTTCTCTCATTACCCTTCTATTTCAGGACATCCAAAGACTCTTTAATAATATCAGCATGTTTCTCTGACACGAAAAATCCTGAAGAAGTTTATCAAGTGGCAAGTGCTGTGATGCCAAAATTACTTGCTTAATTCCATCTGTAATCATTAATATCAGCGTAAGGACATACACAAATAACTTGCATTTTTCAGCTATAGATGCAAAGATGGATGAAATGATGACTCCATTGATACCTTATCACAGTGCACGCAACGACACCTACTCAACTTCCGCGAATCAATACACAGCCATAAATTTGGACCATGAGACCGGTAATGGCGCGGAGTTCTTGCCAACTTCCATCCCCAACAACTCTGTCGAGTTTCATCATTTCAACTTCCCATTGTCCGAAGTTTACAACATTGTCAAAGAAAACAACAAGGAATCCTACTTAGGCCCGACCGCAAAGGTGATAATAATGGTTGCCTACATCACTCTCATCGTGCTCGGGACAGCAGGCAATATTTTGGTGGGACTTGTGATTGCTCGGAAGCACGAAATGAGGACTTCAGGTAACCTGTACGTCATCAATCTCACCATCTCTGACATAACGCTTTGTCTCATCTGCATGCCCTTTACTCTAGCAAGCCTTATGAAGAAAAACTGGGAGCTCGGCAGCTTCATATGCAAACTGGTGCCCGTTTTGCAGTGCACCAACATTCTGGTCAGCACTGCCACCATCGCTGCCATTGCCGCCGACCGTTACATGACCATAGTCAGAATTGGGAGTCGACCGCGACCACAATGCTACAACCAAGCGTCCGTGCTAGGCATTTGGATCGTGTCACTAATATTTCCACTGCCTCTGTTCAGTTCTTATTACTTAGAGACAGTGAAAGTCAAAGATTTCTTATTGTATGACAGATGCGTTGAGCTGTGGTCGTCGCGATCTGTGCAACTGGCTTGGTTGATCACGTTATTTTTGATACAGTACATCATCCCAATCCTAGTGCTGGTTTCTGTCCACATCAACATAAAGAACTTTCTCAATAAACACCAAATGCACAATCTTAGTGCCGCTAGAAAGACGCAGGAGCTAGACAGAAATCGACGCACTACTATCCTACTTACTACCATTGCCTGCACCTTTGCAGTCAGTTGGTTGCCCTGGCATGTAGTCAACCTGCTAGCCGACTTCAACTACTTCCACAGCCCCGAGTATTTCTACGCGATTTTTGGGGCGTGCCACATCCTGGCCATGAGCACAGCCTGCAGTAACCCCGTACTTTACGGCTGGCTCAACACCAACCTCAAGAAAGAGATACTCTGCTTCCTCGCCACGCTCTTCAAGACGGTCAGTTTCAAGGCATATGAGTTATTAAAAGCAGAAATCTCACTAAAGAAAAATTAAATTAGCTTTCAAAGCTTCACAAGTTCAAGTGTGCCCTCTTAACCCTCTACCGCCATATGTCACTCTCCAGGAATATAAATTTCAAATTAAATTATACGTAAACTATTGAGTGTAACAACCCGAGGAAGTTTATATGAAACAGAAACATTTTAAAGTTGTCGCACGTGGCGGCAACCATCAGTGCAAGTCGTTTTGCGCTCACTAGAACGTATCCTTTTTGAGAAGAAGGCTTGTGAGAATATTGCTTCGGTTCTTGTGTCAGGCGGTAGATGGTTAAATTAGAATTCTATGTAAAGATACTTAGCAAAAGGATCGAACTCATATATTTTAGGGAGAATCTCCTCGTGCGTCAAATTCATAACCAGTAAATAGTACGTGTCAGTGCTCTAATAATCTCTTAATAGCTTCATGTTAAGTCAAGTTTTTTTAAACTTATCTGAGTCTCATAGTAAATATTAATTTTCACAAGCAAGTTTTTCAGTAAACTTGTCACATATTTAGAGTTTTAAAGCTGTTTGCGTGTATTTTTTATATTTATTTTAGCCAGCAGTGCAAGCAAAACGCTTGACAGAACCAAGGTGAGTAACGTTCTGTTTGTTGATGCAAACATCTTACGTGTCATTAAGAGTTATATACAGACGAAAATTGGACAAAAATTGGTAGGTTTCTGTTATAAAGTCATCAACATGTTAATTAGGATTATATAAACATTTATTTATAATTAAATGATTATGTGCAAAACTATCAATGAAGTTTCACACATAAACAAATTTACCAAAACTTGTACATTTCTCTGCATTTCCAGAGAGGCGCGAGCTCGCACAGCCAAAGGAACATGTCGCTAAACACAACTCGTCTCTCAAGCTATCCATCGCCTTGCGTGTCGTCGGTGCCAAAACGGCATCGTCAGAGCGCTCCTTCAGAATCTCAAAACGATGGACCAATTTTTAGCCTGGACAATGTGACGCTTTCACCTAAATGTTCTCCCGAGCAATCTCCGATGTCTGATGTTATTGTTAAAGAGCAAAAGACAAATGTCTCTTCAAAGGCCGTAAAGTTGAAGGCATTGTCTCATGTGGACGACAATAACTCAAAGAGTGTGACAAAATCGCCTAGATTTGATTCCTTGTGTAGCCAACTGGAAGCCAAAAAGAACATGCTAGACTCGGAGCTTATAATATAAGTGCAAGATCTCGCACTGGAAACCGACTTGAACAAAATCAATGAGTTGCTGACTTAGATCGATATGTGAAAGAGACAAATAATATATTTTTCGAATAGTCTTACCATTGAATGTGTGCGTCAAATAGAGCAAGAAATTTTGCATTTACACCCTTTTTATATCGTCTGCGTTAACTTGTGATTTGGTATCAATTCAAATTAACTGTGTTAGGGTTTTATAGAACAGATTTTAATTCGTCAAGTATTTTTATATTCGACAAGTCATTTTAGGTTTAGAGAAATCTGTTTGTTACGTTCACGGGTTAGGAATAGCAGGCTTGTCATTGTTGTGCGGAACCGTGAAGGAGGTGGGTGTCGTGTGTGATCAGGGTAGCTAAGGATCTGTAAAATCTTAATCTGTAAACTATGGTGGAAATATATTCTGTGTTTGTCTAAAATTAGGATATTCAATTTTGTATTTATGTATTTATTTGTATTTATTCATGAGTCCATTAGGTTGCACTGGTTGACATGTTATTGATGTATTTTCAGGGAAGCCTCGAGACTTGAGAATTACACCTTGTAACTAAGAACTCTCGTATGACTTGAGCCCTGGGAGAAGGGGACAAAGGGGGTTGAAGGACGACACGAGCCATAAATGAGCAAGTGTTTGGGCCTAGCTGGCATAAGGATTGAGCCCACAACAACTGGACAACCTTTTTTACTAGAATTCTAATAGACCGATAATTAATTTAAGAAAAAACTATAAATTATGAATGAAAATAACCATGCTGTAGAAAAAATCGTGTTTTTGAATAGCAAAGTAACGTTTTTTGGGAAAATCTGCTGTCATTATATTCTTAGACTGTTTTGATGAATAAACTTTACGAGTTCACTGGACATTTTTAATAAAATACGCTAAAGTACATAGTCACAAAGTATAATTTGAAAACTTTCATCATTTTTTACGGGTATTCGACAAATGATCATCCGTAATTTAAACGAGAAATTGAACTAAATAAATCAAATGAGATTTGAAAAATTTTCTTCAATGTCATAGGCGATGAAACGTTAGTAATCAGAAATAGCCACTGGAAAATTACAGCTAAAGGTTTCTATATAGAGTTGTGCACATTAGATGTATATAGTTATAAATAGTTATAATTAAGTTAAATTTAGCAGGTAATTACCAACTAAGTTAAAACGAAACAGTTTCCTGGTCTCCCGAAACTCTCTCGCTAAGCCAGACTTTTGTGAGTCTATACTTCAGAAACTATTGCGCAAAGATGGAGGAGTCTAAAAAGTTATGTATTAAAATTTTGCCCGTTATGCAGTTCTCAGCTCAGAAAACATATGTTAACCTATTTTTTTGTAGAAACAATGAGTTTTTTACTGTTGTTAACGTAACAGTAAAGTCTGGAAATTAGTTACAATTTAATTTATAATATTTGCTTAATAATAGGAAAATATAAAGAATATTTCTGAGTTTACCAATAACGATACTTCAGTTCGTTTGAACTAATCAGTGATTATTTCAACCTCGTGAGGTATTTCTTGTGCCGCTGATTTTAATCTCGCGGCTGTAATATCGTTTCTCATCTCTCGTGGAGGTATATCACCTAAATTACACAACATATCAAATATATTGTCAGTGTTTCTCTGTTTCCCAAATTCTTATCTAGCAGATTTTCTATCTTTGTTCATTATAACTTCAGCACACAACTACATAACATTACTAACATGAGACAAAAATACTAAATGTTCCACGCAGCCTTAACAACCATCATTTACGTAGCTTGGGAAAAGTTTTATGCCTTGGTTACCTTCATTATAAGTAAGAATGTTCGCTGATATTAACGTTCAATATAGAGTTAATAAATATTACGCTCTTGCACATAATATATACTGTCGGTTGCAAGTGACAAGAGGTTATAAAGCTGTAATGTCATGCTATCTGTATTTTTTTGATTGGATGAATTCGTTTTTCCAAAATATCTCGAAACTCATTAGTTGCCCAATTAATGCTCTCAAAGGGAATTTTCTACATTCAGTTTACAAAAAGTGTACAAAATTATAAAGCCTGTAGAAATGTTTATAGACATTATTCACTCTATTATTTATGCATATCAAATGTAATTAAAAAACACCTGAATACTTGTTTAACGAACCATGTATATATAAAAATTTGAACTTCCTTGTAACTAAAATATCATCCGATGATAGAGCTGGTATCTGAAACTTTTTTATTCAAATTGAAAAAAAACACCAATTACGATAGGATTTATAGAGGTCAAATTATCTTTTCTCATCTCCGATCATATTTCATCAATCTACCTACAAATTAGGCACCGAAGTGCATTGTGAAAATACATCGATTAGTAGCGTCTATATTATTCTTGAAATACGAGTTCAGTAATTGCAATCTGCTGAAGGTCTTTAGAGTATGCTTTTCCTCTTATACAAGCTGAAAGATTATCAATAATAAATATTAATGTCTTGATGTTCACAATGCACAAAAATTTAAAGTGCATTGTCTTTAAATTTGCGTTCCGTAACCTACTTGCATGTGTTCGAAATTATTAACGGCGAACTACGAGAAAGGATTAAGCGTGTAACTCTGATCTCTGAACATTTGTTTCATGTGTTGCGGCCCATCAAGAGTTTATTACTAGTCTTAGGTTTTACTTGCTGTAAGTTCGCTTTTACTGTGTGCTTGACGCTCCTGTAATATTGGCTCGTAAACCTGCTGTGGCAAATTATGTTTTTTCGTTCATTGGCAGAGTTGTCTAATTTGGGAACCTTTAACAAACGTTTATTGTTTTTGCAGATGTTTAGGTCGTTCTAAGAAACATATTTTTCTCGAGTTGTGAATTTTATTTTGAAATTTACAGTAATATTGTATTTTTCTCCTTGACCCTAACTTTTGGAGTTTGACATTTCTGAAGAATTTTCGGTATTATGTCCCTAACATTATTTATATTCGACACCTGTTTTTCTTCGGATGTCGAATCATGTAAGTTGTTCGTGACATGACGGTTATGCTTGCTGAATTAAAGGTCAAAAATTTTCAGTGTTTTTCTTTTTCAGAACTACGGATTTCGTGTCAAAATAATATTTCCAGACGTTCATTCGTGAACATTGATTTCCTTAATTATCACCACTTCTCAAATTTAAATCAAAGTTAATTAGAAGTAAATTTTATCTAATAAACTTTTAAACTTTTCTGATTTTTCTAGACGATATTTCACCAGTCTTCTATAAACACGAGTTGAACGTAATATCCAGTTTATTTACACGCTTCTAATAATCAATTTTAAATCAACTTTCCTTCAAGGGAAAGGGAATTCGCGATTGTTGACAACATTTTAAATTAGAACGTCGAACCAAGGTGAATTTTATCATACATTTTTATTTTTTATTTATAATCTTTTTAAGTTATTGTTTAACTTCAATAAAAAACCATAAGTGCCACAAAATAAATGACAACTCCTGATCGGCATTTGCGTCTAAGACTTATTTAATTTACCGAAATATAGTTACTTCATCGAATTTTTCAGCGTCCATCTGAGCAACATAAATCCTTAAAAGAAAATAAAATTGAAAAAATACTTTGTGAATGAGACTGAAACTCTCTCGCCTAAATAAATACGGGGTTGTTATTTGTGCTTAACTCTTTTTTATCGAAAAATTACCAGTGTATGGAAATCCACACTTGTAAATCTGGTATGGATTTAAATAGGTAAATCCTCTTAAATGAACTGTTTTAAAGTGCACATGGGACGTAACATGCTTTTACATTTGGGAAAAGTAGTTCTATGTCGCTATCCTCTTAAAAAATAGCTGTCATATTTTTTGGAGATGTGTAAAAAACTTAGGGAGTTTATTTTGGCACTGAAATTGACGCATTTGTTATCAAATTTTGGTGCTTCTATTTTTTAAGGGAAAGCGCTTTTAATGGGGAAAGATTAAAATGACCAGTTTTTGGAAATTATTTACTCGAGATATTTAATTTAGAGTAACTAGATAAAAATTGCATTCATTTTAGAACATTGTAACGGGCTGAAAGTCTACCATGTAGTTACTTTCTTTGAGGGGTATTTAATACCTACTACCAGTATTATTTGGCGAGTTACGGCTGGCAGCAAATATTTTTCGTTTCGCATTTTACTCTTCATTGATATGTTTTGATAATCCTCTATTTTAAAATATAAATATTTTTGTGACTTTGAAATGAAAAAAAAAACGAAAAATAAGCCAGAATTAGATACATTTTGAGCCCTTGAGCCCTGTCGTTAACTTTCTTCAGACACTCGTCTTTACAAATACAATGCCGGAAATGGCTATACGACCACCCTGTTCTCTCCAAATATTTTTTCTTGCACAAAAAATTATGGGATTCTAATTATATGAGGTTAAAATACGTTTAAAAACGGTTCCAACGCAATGCGAAAAAAAAATAATTTTCTCAAAATGTATGAGAAGAAATTATGAAAATTAGAAAAACCTAGGTGGAAATGGTTATAAGACCAGGATGGGTTTTTCTCCATTTTGGTATCTTTCTGTAATATTTTCACTTTAAAAAGTACAGCAATTTAATGAATATCTTGATTTCCGTCATTTAGGGCCTTCCTGGTGTACTTCTGGTGTAGTTCAGTGTCCTCACTTATATTTTTTCGAAGCAAAAAATATACCAAATGGGACAAGACTCACTGAGGCCGAGATGGCGCATATTTTCGGCTTTGTGAAATGCAGTGGAAGCCAACGGGACATCGCAATGGGAATAAAACGCTCAAAACCCATTGCACAATCATTTTTTGCTAATCCGGACGGCCACGGGTGAAAAAATCGCACTAGACCAAAACCAAAATTAACCAACAGGGATCTTAGGAGACTGTTTTCTGAGGCTTCCTAAACTTGCGCTACCTCTACTTCTATAAAATTGGCCACTGGAGTTGATGTGACAGCAGGACGCATCCGTTAGACATTGCATGACTCGAAGAAATTCAAATACATGACTAGGAAAAATGCCCCTGCATGTGCTCCAACAAAAGCATATTATCAACCGACAAAAATTTGCTGAAAAATATTTGCTTATTGGTAAAGGGATGGCACAGGATTATCTTCAGTGATGTAAAAAGTGCAATCTTTATGTTCCAGATAGATGGCAATGCTATTGGCACCACGGGACCGTGAGCCTGAATTTTTTTCCAAGCGGCAATCTTGTGGTGGTTCGGTCATGCTTTGGAGGGCGTTTAGCCGAAAGGGAAAATTAACTCTAGCTATTTTACATGGGAGACAATATTCCGTGGCTACAAGCACACGCTGTTTTACCAACTTCTCCCTTTTGCCGATGAGAAACATGAGGGATCATATGTTTTCCAACAAGACAATGCTTCGATTCACACCTCAAAATCAGCAAACATGTGGTTCTTAGAGCAGAATATTACTCTGTTTGCCGTGGCCGGCGCTTAGTCCTGACCTCAACCCCATTGAAAACTTATGGGGCATCATGGCGAGAGATGTTTACCAAAATGAGCGCCAGTTTCAATCTGTGAGTGAACTGAGCACGGCTATTCTTCGTTCTTTGTATTAAATTTCTCAAAAGTCACTGGATTATATGGTAAATAGCGTGGGGAGAAGATGCGTTGAGGTAATTTTGGCGAAAAGAGGTGAGATTACCTATTAAAATGAGTGTATGTGATCCACAAACGGAAAAACATATCTTGGTCTTATAACCATTTTCACCTAGGTTTTTCTAATTTTAATAATTTCTTCTCCTATATTTTGAGAACATTTTTTTTTTCGCATAGCGTTGGAACCGTTTTTAAACGTAGTTTAACCTCGTGTAATTAAAATCTCATATTTTTCTGTGCAAGAAAAAATATTTGCCGAAAACTGGGTGGTCGTATAGCCATTTTCGGCACTATATCACCTAATCACACCTTCCCTGTAACACCTAGAACCGCAGCTGTTTTCCACAACAGCCAAAAAAGCACAAAATTCATTCCCTGACCATCTTCTTGCACCTGCCAATATAGGAGATAAATCCACCGAGAATGGCGCTGTCAGCCCACCTTGTCGTTCGCAATCTGTAGTCTTGCCACTGAGAATCGTGACGTCCAGTAGCGCTGGCTTGATGTTTCATTTAATTAATTGAGTAAACGTGACCGTCCCTGAGGGTGCGAGGGTGGTTCTTTGGCTCGAATACCCGTCTTGTTTTACTTTGGATGCCCGTCTAGTTTGACCTCAATAGCGAGTAACACGAGTAATTCCACGCGTTTTATTTGTGGACAATGGATTTTCTTTATTTTATATTCTGTTCGTGCTTTATTATGAACTAAAAAGCAAAAAATTCAACTTAGGTTGCAATCGTTAACAACGTTTTTCATTTAGCCTGCAAGAAGGCTTCTTTTAATTGAAATCATCTTTTTTGCCATTGATAGAAGTTAGTGGGTGTGATTTGCACCGAACTGATCTGTCTTTACTCGCGTCAATGTCAAGAACGTCGACCTTGCCCTCATCAGGCCTGTTATGTCTCGGATACACATGGTTTCCAAAAGAAATTTTATTGTAATATTTCGACATTTCCTAAAAGCACTATTATATGCAAGTGAATTGAAGGTTTTGCCACATTTTAAATTTAGCTTTGAGAACGATAAGTGTTAACATTATCATTTTAATTATAATTAGATGAGTTAACTCGAGCACTATGGTCGTTTTGCAGAGAAATATAAACCTTGATTAGTATCTCGCAGAATTCTAGGTTATAAATGCAAAATAGATATTACAATTATGAATGCTTATGTGATCCATATCGACTTACGTAAGCCTAATTTGTGCGAGAAAAATTTTTTTAGCAGTAATGAAATGGCGATATGCGTTTGAACGAGCGTCACTTCAAGTCTAACGATAGGCACTTATGAAAATGGTTGAACTATTATTATTATTCTTATTCTACGAAGCAGTTATCGTGGCGTATGGTTCAAACGAACTTTGAGGGCACGTTACAAATAAAGTTAATAGCAAGCGAAAAATAAATAGACACGAGAAAGGATGAGAACGGTAAAGAATAACTTAGCACTTGATTGTTAGACTCTACGAAATAGTCCCGTCTTTAGGGGTCGATGAAACGCCTGCAACGAAGGAGCCGATGTTACGGAAGCGGGCAGACTGTTCCAGGTTCTGGTGGCGGCGACAGGGAACGTTAGATAGACGTGTAGATGCAACTACGAGATCCACTGTTGATGACGCACGCAATCGTCTTCTATACGGCAGATCCAACACGCACTGCAGTCATTCCGTGAGATGAGGCGCCTGACCATGAAGGCATCGGAACATCAGAACAGCAACCTTAAAATGCGTGCGCAGCTGCATGCGCAGCCACTGGAGATCGCGAAATATTGGCATAACGTGGTCGAATTTCCGCTTTTGCGCACACGTCGCACAGCAGCGTTCATTACGGATTGCACTTTATTTAGTGTTGTTGTCAGAAGTCCATAGAGTGTGGCATTATCATAATCTAATCTGGTCAGAACGAGTGCAACCACAAGGGCCTCGAGGACCGGCCTCGAAAGACAGCGGCTGAAGCAACGTATTCGCCGCAGAGCGCCAAAACAAGCGGTGGTGACTTTAGCAATGTGATTGTTCATAGAAAGTTCCGAGTCCAGAAGAATGCCCATGTTGCGAACCGAAGACGCAAGCATGACGAACTCGTTCCCCATGCGAGCAGATGCGGGCGCTGAGCAGTCGCAAACCAAATAAAGTCGGTTTTTTATGTATTTAGCTGGAGCCGGATGGAGCGCATCAAGTCTGAGACGGCGTCCGTGCAAACAGACATCCAGTTCTGCAACGCTGCAGCATCAACTGGTGCTCAGCAACCGTAAATTTGGGAGTCGTCGGCGATCATATGCGGATTCAAACTATGTGCATCAATTATGCGCACAGTATATAACAGGAAGAGGATCGGGTCGAGGTCTCATCCCTGTGGTACGCTGCAAGTGACCAACGATAGCGTAGAAGAAAAGTTCCCGTGTCGAACTCATTGGAATCTATTGCTAAGATAGGACTCGAACCACCGCAACACTGTGCCGCGCAGGTCGAATGATACGTCTAAGCGATGCAATGAAGTGGTGTTGTCGACTGTGTCAAACGCGGCCGACCGGCCAACAGGTCGAGCAAAGCCAGTGCCGCAATGTCGCCGCGATTACTGCTCCCATAATGTCTGGGAGTACGCAGTTGAACGGACATTGCGCCAATGTCGCCGACGGAGCATCGGCTGATGACGCTCGCACAGCAGAAATTTTGTTTTCAAATACCGCATGGTATTCCTCCACGCTTACGTCACCCGAAGCATCTATTGAACTAATATACTTATGAATTCCTTTGATACCGCGCATCTGGGAGCCAATCTTGCCATGTGTTAAAATAAATTGGTCGTTCTCATGCGATCAACTTTGAATTTACGAGTTCCTTGTAGCTTATACGATCGAATTGAAAACCTTTAAAACAAAGCTACTACCGGTGCTTAGTTAGGAAAAACACCTATTGCATTTTAGTGACAGATTTGAAACCAACATGGAGGCTTCAGAGAACGAACCACATTGAATAAAGTGATTAAGCGCGACCGTAAATTTATCAGCCCATGGTCATTCGCTTTTGGACGCATCAAATGAGCCATAGTCATGACTTTGGAAAACTCACAATTTTTAGGAGTCATTTGTAAGGAAACTCTACATTTCCGAAAAATAGAATAACAATAATGATAATGATAAGAAAAATAATATTAATATTAAATAGCATATTATTATTATTGCAAGAAGTGCATTCTTAGCTGAATTTTTTCGCACTTAGCAATTGTTTGTTCAACATTAATGCGAAATCATATTGAATATTCGTGAAAAGTAAATGTGATTCAACGAGCGCATCTGTATCATAAAAGTTTATTATTATATAATTCGTTCTTGTTGTTGACATTTAATCATAAGAGCGACCAGCAATACATCTCAGAAATATATTCGAGGCGTAGGCTTGTTTATTTTTCAAATGCATATGAAACTTCCTTGAGATATTCTCCGCACACATCCCATGTATTGTGTAAGGATATTCATGTTGGTGGCGAAATTCGGGTCTCGTCTTTTTTCAGCACATTTGGTCTCGAGATAACTCCAGTGATATTGTGTTGCATCTCACGTTTTCCGCCAAAACCCTTACCTCACTGAACAGCTTTGTTTGAAAAACTTTCATTTGTTTTCTAAAATCTGGACCATCTTTGTACACAAATGCGACCCTTGCCTCGAGAGAGAGCCTTAGAAGGGAAATGCTCGATGATTTTGCATGTGATTTTTAAGTAAGGTTCAAGGCAGAATTTTTCTTGAGTTGTTCAATTAATTATATCGATTTATGTGCTATGAGCAACGTTAGTGTAATTCGGCTTTAGAGGTAAAATATTTGAAAATACTCTATCATGTTTGAAAAAATTAAATTTGAGATGTGCTGTGAGCTAAGTGCCGGAAGATGCATTCTAATCCTACTGAACAACTCTCATCACAGTAAAAAAAACATTCTCAATCCCATTCAAAGTACATCAGCTCCAAAGTTTTTCTTGTTATTCCGCATCAGAGCAAAACTGATTTCTATTTGCATGAGGCAATGATACGGGCATGCAGGCGCTCTGTATAAATATACAAATGTTGCTGAAGTAAATTTGCTTTTACACTCAGTTGGCTGCAACAAGCCCCGTCCTTTGACGTGCCGAGTCGGATTTGCATGTCGCGTCGTGTTCCTGTTCATCGAGAGTCTCCTGCCTCTCAGACACGTGAGAGAAGGTTTTAGCTTTTCTTTGAGTTCAGCCGAAAGAGTCAAATGTTATTTGGAGTGCAAACAGCAGCACTGACTTTGAACACTGACACCCTAATTGAATCCCAGCCATTTGGTCTTTTTCGTCTTCAGCATCTTGCAGTTGAAATATGTTGGCAGATGAAAGTGTTATGTTGTTCATGTTTTATATCACAAGATTTAGTGAGATATACGTAGAGAGTGAGAGATATACGTACTTTGCAGTTTTTATATTTTGAAGAAGTTAATGTAACGGTCCTGAAATCATGGATGACATGCACTATAATTTCTATAAAATAAGAGCCTTACGCCATGTCTCTTTCTGACCCAGCGCAGAGGCTCGCTGAACTCAAGAAGACAAATAGCCTTGAGACCGCCAGGAACAATTAGCATCAGTGTGGTGACCACACGAAACTTTGAAGACGAGAAATTAAAATTAACATGGATAGAATACTGAAGAACATATTAGGAAATTACCTAAATTTTTTGACAAAATTGTTTTTGCTGAACCTGTTCGTTCTTTTTCAATGAACAGGTATGCACAAGCAGAATTGGAAGACCTACCATCAATTTCAATCCTCAAAATCAATCAACTTAGAAACAAAATGCGCCCGCTGCGATCGAATATACTGTAGATTTATCGAAACAAGTTAAACGTACTCCTTTTATTTTGACGAATAATGTAGAACTATAGCCTTGGACACACTTTTGAGATTTCGTGTAGAATATATCAAGCGACTAAAGAGAAAATCAGTAAACTCCAGCAAAATAAGTTCCACAACTCGTGCATCTTATAAATTTACATACATAAATAACGCAATGGCTAGGAATAGCAGTAAATCTCTGTCCTTGCGAAGAAAACGTTGAAGCATTTCCTTGTCTTACTAGCTGATGAGAAAAGTTGTCATTTGCACTCTCTGTTAGCTAAGAAAATATTGTTCCCCGCGCTTTTTTTCAGTCGACAATTCGAAAAGGCCGAGTGTTTGTGTTTACTAGACAGTGTTGTGTGTATGGATTTCAACCGGTCTGTCAGTTCTCTTCTCAGTTTCCTGAGATACAAAAATGAAGATAGGCTGAATTAACTTTAATGGAGAAAGTGTTCTTCAGTGTCAGTGGCTAAAAGCAGGATACCGGACACCAAGATGACGAAGTGCCGGATGTTTATAACTTAGACGATGTGCAATCCTTGAATGCCTTGAGAATAAGCGCAATGAGTGGCACAATTCTTTCAAAAGATTAAATGAATTTATTTTTCAAAGTGTATTTTTCTTCCTTTAAATATTTTACCGACAGAAAAGTGAAGTTAACACGTATTTTCAGGTTCCCACCAAATTTCTCATAATAATCTGAACTTTAGAATGGAATATACAAAATAATTGTATAATTTTATGCTATTGCATCCTATATGCTTCGTTTTCGCATCATATATCCCTACCAGTATACAATGGACACAGGAAGAGAATGTTGATTATTTTTAACTTCCGTTATAAGCACCACGCCATATTAACGGTGAGAGGAATGAGGTGTTCTTTAATTTATGCACCTTAGAGTGAGATCGAAGTTCTGAGCACGTCATTCAAACTAAATTACTCAAGTTAGAACTAAGAATATTTTATCCGACTTTCACAAGCAGAAGCAAACTTTTATTCTTTTCTTCCATGACGAGTTTAGAATTTACGATCTAATGGAAAAGTTACAATTTTCTGCTTTCTCGCTCGATCATATATGCGCCGCTCGATGCAACTATCGTTAATTTATACTTATTAGCTTCATATTAACTCTTTCGCAAACCCTCGAACTTTCAGGGAAGTGGGGCAGAATTTGTCGTCTCCTGAGTCAACAGCTGAGGTATGTAATTTCGTATAACATGTGAATCTTTTGTTTTGGATGAAGGTAAATAGAAGCAGTAGCCAGTTTCAAAATAATAATCCAAAAATAACTCATTAATTTCATTACTCTGACAGAATATATTTGTTTTGATAACAAATATTGTTTAAGAATTTACTATGTTCTTTGCACACAGTTGAAGGGGCTTAATATCTCTCTGTTTTTCTCATAGCTGAAAGCGAAATCCGGTAGTCATTTTCAGTCTTATGAAAGGCCAATTTACTTAAATGATCCATCAAGCGCCCTTGTTTACTCGTGTATTATACTCTTTTGATATCATGTCATCAATTTAAAATTTCTGATTATTTTTTCAATCTTGCAGGTTCCTGATAAAGATCAGTCAGGCACAAAAGACTCTATTTTGCAGCGCTTAGAGGCCATTTGGACGTCTATCCTTCACAGTCTTGCTCAGTCGCTGCAGGCTACATGGTTACACCATTACGCCTTATTTATAGCTTGATGCTTCGGCGATTTTTTTTCCTAGTGTTACCGCAAAAGTCTTGGAAAAACTTGCATTAAAACAAGGCATCTGTGTTCACGAGCGCGAATAGGTTGCGTAGTAATTCCCGTCCTTATCTTTAGAAGCAAACTGAGATAAAAAAATACGCTTTAAATAATTCGGCACCGAGGAACTTCCCATAATAACAATGTTTTAATAAATTTCTTATAAATTTCACTATTAACTACACTGGTGAAAATTTAGGGAGTGTTGCTGCCTTCAAATTTTACTTTTTAGTGCATAACAGTAACACAAGAATAATCTTCGTTAATATCCATTATATTTTCGGTTAACTTCAAGCATTTATTTTTAATGAAATAAAACGGTATAAATTTATTCAGTTTTCTCTCGTCGTTCAATGAAACATGTTACATGGTTTTCACTATTCCTTAACGCATGCGAATATGTATCTAACATGAATTATTACAATAGTTATGTTAAATATAAGCTAACAGGTTATTAGTCTCAACCGTTTACCAACGAAAATCAACTTTTCCATTCCCAACGAAGAAAGCCACAACTTCAAAAATATGAAATAATTGCATTCATATGAACGTGCGCGAAAAAACTTATGATTTTGAATGTTTTAAAGATATTTTGCAGCTTATTGCAGATGGTTTGATCATCAACATATCGCACGTAAATAAAAATGTAGATTTAGAAATTTCTGTTTCATCAAAAACGTTACAATAAATTTGTGTATGGAAATATTCTTTATATTTCATTGTCTGAAAAATCCAAGTTCATGAGTCTCTTTCATCAATTAAATCATTGTTGTACTTTAAATTACATTGAAATGTAATGATGAGCGAAATTCCTTCTTCACCGACGAGCATTTGATGAGCAGAAAATCTATCGATGCTGTTTTTCTTGAGTTCCAGGGATTTATGCGAAGAAGCTTCCAATTTTTCATTTCTTCCTAACCAGCGGAGAGTTATGGGCTGCACATGAATGAATGTTTACTCCCTAGACCCAAACTGAGATAAAATGACCGTGTAAAACCCTGATGATATAAGAATGAAGGCTGGATGATACGTATTAGCACAAAAACCTGATGACATAAGACGGAGGCCTGATGATATAAGCTCGAAGGCCCGATGATATATGCTCGAAGAAGGCCTGATGATATGAGCTTCAAAGCCTGATGATATAAAGTCGAATTCAACAAGGATTGGTAATATTTTCAGCTGAAAAATAACAAGGAGCGTATGGCAATTTTCATATATTTCTGTGCTAGAGAGCATTCTCATTTTTCTTTAGGTTCAAATTTGTTCCAAATTTAAGCTTCGCTTCTGCTACTTATACTTCCTATAGAACTGATCTCATTTGGATTGAAATACTAGAACTGACAGAATACTTATCTCTTTCGTTCACGAACAAAAGAATATGTTACTCATTAGCAAACAATTTTTTGCGATTTCTTGCTCTTTTATTCTATTGGCAGCAGACAAATAAGGAAATTATCGCAAATATTAAAAAGAATTATTACCTATTTATATTGTATCTAAAGAGCGCTTCGTTTCCGCACACGGTGCGATTTTAATTATCTCAGGCGACTGTCTTAAATGGTTAATTAATTCCTTTAATGACAGTAGCCAGTTCCTTTAACTGAGCCTGAAACGGAGCGCAATCATTCGCTCTTAATAAGTTCGGATTAGCTTGATTATTCTCAATCCATCCCAACTCCATTCTCTGTCACGTATCAGGGATCTGACGCTGGGACCTGATTAGGACCATTTAAATAGATATTAAAATTGCTTTATCTATCTGTACGTTCCAGCCGCATGATTGCCCTCATCAGCATCGGGCTAAAGTGGTCTTCACATCGTGATGCTGAATTACGTAGACCAGTTTATTTCTTATAACAACTCATATTGTCGTAATTCGCTGTCAAATACTACTTGTGGCAATGAAGAAATATAGGACAATATGAGAGTAAATTTATTCAGGCCTTTGGTCTCGCAAAAATAAATGCTTGAACCGAACCCCAATTTATGATATCATTCTTCATATAGTTCATTTTCAATCAAATCATATTATATATTTTATAATAGATGTGTTGCTCACCTCACCATTGATACCACGAACAATATTATCGCACTATTGTCTGATTGCAACAATTAATCAGATCTGTCACAATGTCAGGTCCTCAATTTTTCAGAAAATCAAGAGCACACAAGCCTGGTCAAATTTTTCTTCCTAATCTTATTTGACAATTCAAAAAACAGTATCGCATCCTTAACCAAAGCTTACCCGAAACTACAATCACATAAATCAATTTCCTATGCTGTAAAATTAATGCAATTCGTTTGTAATTATTCAATCGTTAACCAATGCTTTTTTTATGTAGTTACGCTAAAAAAACTATTCCATAGTTTATTCGGAATTTTCTGTAAATTTGTATTGTATTCACAAGCAAAAATTCGTTTTTCGTCTCTTTCCAATGTTGCATAACTTGTCTGGAATAAACCGTTATATATGTAGTAATTGTTTGCCCACATCGTTCACGTATTTACAAATGAAGACCAAAATACGTTATTTTTCCCTGTCGGAAATGTTCTTCCCTCAAACACCGAACCTTTCGCTTTTCACAAGCCGATTTGCACAAATATTGTTTCGAAATTCAAAATGGTTTCCACAAGTCTTTTTGTTGATTTTGATGTTCAACCGACAATACAGTAAAAGGCAATAAATGTGTTAATAGGTAAACACATGTGAATCAAAATTATTGTTGTGTTCAATGGCTCAGGTTTTTGTTCTTGCTTCTTTTACTTCGCATCTTTATCAAGACATTCTTATTTCTTCATTAATATTTCGACTTAAATTGTTAGTATTCTTGGTTGGCTCTTCTGGAAACTTTCCATATAATTTAGAAAATAATTCAGATAAATTCCAAAACTATATTTTTGGAGGAATTAAATTGCATTAAGAATTTGCATTTTCAGATATTCATTGAAAATCTTCGATTTCCGCTATAGCTTTACAGGCTATTTGGAATGAATAAATATTTCCTTTCTAGCGCATTTTCTCATTTATGGAAAAAGACGCTATTGTGCTTGTCATGTTCGTTTGTCTGTCCGTCCGTCTGTCTGTCCGTCCGTCTGTCCGTCTGTCCGTGACTTCACGTTTTGGTCGACAAGAAAATGCGCTCTCTATAGAATAGAAGTGTCGGCGTTGAAGAAATAGGCCCATGGCCTGTTGCCGATTCTTGAACTTTTCGTGACTTGATTCACAAGGGACCCGGTCTTTGGAACCCGATCTTTCCATAACTGACGATTACTTGTCTTCCAGCTCCGCTGACTGACCGTGTGCGGTCGGTGCTGTCTTGACATCGTGAAAGTGGTTGACCCTCGTCTCCATGCTTTTCCGTCTGAGTCTCTCCTGCCATTTCTTGCGAAAATTTTCTCTCTCTAAAGGGGTAGCATCCTTCTTAACAAAGACTGAATTAAACTGAATTAACTGCAGTGAATTAAACTGAATTTAAACTGCAGTGAGCACTGAGTTATATTTTTTCATATGCTCTGTTTTCTAGTAGTTTTCTATATTTGCACGCCTCATTTTTAAAATATATTTTATGCAATATGTTTTTTGTTCGATATATTTTTCATATTTTCAGCTACGTCTCCCACCTTGCACTCGGCGCAGCTAGCGTGTGGCTGAATGTATATCAGCTTTATAACTGTAAGACACCCCAAGGTCTCAGGAATGCAAATGTTCCTATTACAATCTTCAATTCCATTTTCCGCCAAATCAAGCCAGATTATAGTTGCCTCTTATATTTACGGTAGCAAATGCCGGCGTTCTATTATTTTGGCATATAATTCAGCTACCTTGGGAAATCATGCTTGTGGCACCACCTAATGACACAGTTAGTCACCGCAGAGCCTCCCATGAACTTACCCTAAAAAATATGTTACTTTGTAGTGGCGCAAAAGAAGAACGTTATCGAAAACAAATTAATCTCGTCTATTAGTCGCAGGCAGGAGAGAGTGTTCTCTGCACAATATTTTAGGGCTGTAGATATTTGGACCTGGAAGAGATTTTGGGATGATGAATGGGAGTCTCGACCTTTCAGTAAAAAAGAAAAGATGGAGCATATAACAGGGTCGCGCATTCATTGATAAACTGGTATTCACTGACACAAGACAATTTCATGCTATGCTTCACTTCGTTTAAGAAAAAAGATTATTCGAAGAAACTTTTTGTTTACGGTAAAACAAAATATACTCCTTGCATTTCAGTTGGGGTCATGAAAATGGCAGCAAAGTGAAGCAGTATTTGACAGACAAAAACCTGTCAAGAAATTTATTGTCTACTTCGAGGTTTACAAATCGTGAGACTATTTCGTGGTTTCACTAGAGGATAACTATATAGTTATAGACTTTATTATGGACAATAAGTTATTGATTGTATTTTCTTGCAGGATCAAGTTCCTCCCGCAGTCTTGGGAGACCCAGAAAAATACTCTGTCAATATTCCTTTATTCTGCCTGTAAGCACTTTTTCACACAGATTATTGATGCCGTTGTTGACGATTACGAATTCTGCCAAATTTAGTCTCGTAAGTTTGACGTACAAATTTCTTATATAGAGTTGAATTAATTTATTTAATAGTTGTAGAGCTGTTAGTCTACCGGTGCCTAAATAGGCTAAAACAACTCGCGGTATTGAATAAGACTTAACACCCTAAGTTCTATTTATGTGTGTGTCATAAAATAACGAGTGACTTCGAAGTGTCATGTTTTGAAAATATATACCTCTCATGATCACTCAATTCTGACGCTAAAATTACATGTTATTTCAAATGTTTCAGTGAGGCATTCTTCAATGTCTGGTGAAATATTCCACTCATGTGACATCTGAATCCATTATAAACCAATAAGTGTTTATACTTTAACTTGGCGTCTTAATGGTCCATACTTGGGTACGTGAGCCTGATTATCCGAGCTGATGCCCACTCCTGTTGCGAGGAGTGCCCAAGGCTGAGCTCCTGCTTGAGTTGATGGATGGGTAATGCGAATCCCATATATTGGGTGGCGCTTCGGGCTTCTGCGATGCTTTTGCACATCATTCGTCACTCGGATGGGCGGAATTCGGGCCCGTATTTCTGAGGGCACACGAGACTGATCACCCTCCAGCTGCCTCTGACGGGTCACTGGGATGTTGTTAATGATGATGGGTCTGTAAGAATTTTGTCTTTGGTTCAATCACTATACGCGCAGTGCTTGCTTTTATCAAGAAACAGCCCTTGCAGAATCTAGCGGGTAGAGAGAGAGAGAGAGTCCGATCAAGCGAAAGCAAGACGTGAGAAATAGGGTAAGAGATAAACATCAAGATAATTGTTATATAATACTTATGGATACGAAAGAATGCGAACGAATTTTTGCAAAATACAAATGACATTATGCGGATATAATTATTATATTAATGATGATGAATGATATTATACGAGTGATCTTAAAAAAATTGTAATACGAATAAATTTTAATAAAAGCCAATTACTAAATGCGATACCAAACGGCAGGCTCTTACCTGGCAATAGTTCTGCCTCTTAACATCTCAGTCTGCTTTATAAGTACGCATGAGAAGCATAACCTCCTTGCAATGTAAATGTATCTAAATTTAATTATTCGAAAATTCTAATTATTTTCATTCATTTTCATTTCAGAAATTTCCTACCACTTAGAAAATGTGAACGATAAATCATACTTGACGGTTAGACAATCACGGATGGCTTTACTGTGGGTGCACTTAACGATTTCACATTAAATAACAGTTTTTGACTTTATTTACATTCAATACTCCAAAGCAAGAAACAGTCGGTTCAGCATTAATGAAAGATCCTATTCTAATGTGCAATTAAGTATCGTATGACAGTATGAGCATAATTAGAGATCGAATTTTGATCATAATTAGAGATCATAATTAGAGATCAAACGATTAGCTCGATTTAAGAGATCGTAGTCTGCCTTGTAACCATTGAGTTTAATAAGAAGCCCATCATGAGTTGGATGCCTTATATTTTGGGCGGCTGCAATAAGTCTAATGGTACATTATTGCCTCGATTTACAATAGAATTGGTCACTCGGAATATTAATCATTGATAACTTGCTTCATCTGCCTGATGAAGTAATTAGTCATTGTCAAATTACACTCAACACTAGCTCCGAAATATCCTACGAAGTTTCCATAAAGAAAATATTTTCAACTGAACTTGAGATTTCACTGGTTTATTTCGCCTTTGCTACATACTTTTTGTCATGTATTTATCTTTTTATATATTTATATGTATATGGTTGGGATATTATTTTATAATAATTTGTTGTGGCATATTTCTCTTCCTGTTGCTGGGCATTTTACGCGTCTTGTATTGTGCACAAATTTTTAAATCACATAATTATGTTTCAATAGGCTAATCCAATGTGTGGTACAATTGTTTCCATTAACTAACATATTGAACTTTGAGACAGGCTTTATGAACAAATTTTCCTGATATTGTGCAATACCAAACGCCTATCGACCGATTTTAGATTCATTCCATTTTATCAAATTTTTATAAATGCGTAATTCAGTGTTACCAGAGGGAATCACAACACCGTCGATTAAAATTATCATATTACTCATGATAATTTTAACTTTTAGTCATTTAATGATGACTTATATGATGTTGTTTACGCGCTGATATCCATTTGATGCTGCAAAGATCGAAAGCAATTTAGATCGATCATCGAAAGTAATCGATGCACTTTTAGATCGGGTAGGTGTTAAAAGTAAATTTAATTTAATTTAGAGTGCAATTGTTTAGTTTATTATTGAAAAATAACCTTATCCCTAAATTTTAGGGGTAAATAAATCTGCTACAGTTAAATTAAACTGTTATGTAACGCTCCAGGTATACATTACTGTTTTATTTAACGCATTATTACCAAAACAAACTATAAATTTCGACTTACGTCAATTTCTGTTATAAGCTGAATTACGTGTAAGAGATATTTAAGTAATTTGCTTGGTTTTCATACCATATGACTTAAATTATGCTCTCAGTTTTCAGGGGTGGTTGATATTTTTGCAATTTGAATCTTCATATATAAGGCTCACTTTGAATTCAAGTGATTGTCTATTTTTAACGTCCTACATTCAGCCCTAACAAAATTTACAGGAGTGCGCTACCTTGCATAGGGCCGAAAGGACTCGGGGAGCACGTAAATCAGCGGCTCTATGTCTGCTTCTGCTAAACGTTCGAAAAGCCTCTGGGCCTCGAAAAGCCTCTCGGCTCGTCCAGCCCTTGCTATACTCTCAGGCGACTGTAAAGTCGGAAAGGAGATTCATACCAGAAACTCATTTTCTGGTCAGAAGCCCAGAAACTCATTTCGATCTGTTGGCCAAGCAGACCCAGAATAACTTTGTGTCGAGTAAAGGGACTATTCGGGTTAGCCTTGGTGGCCCCGACTTTTGTTAGGAACATGGCATATTCCAAGCACCTTGATATATTTGTTCTTAGCTTCAATATACTTAACTCAATATTTACTACTTTATTATAGTTTCTATATATTTAACTTAAATTTTCAGGTGAAATATATCAAAGCATTCACCAGATCACAACCATTGCAGTCTAGTAGCAATAACGGTAGCGACCAGAGGTCTTGAATAACACGATTGCCACTCCTACTGACCTACGCATAACTCATGTATTTGTGAATCCTTGGATTTGTAATAGACACACAATATGTATACGCGGTAGTTATAGTAGTCTTGAGTAATGTTAATTCTGATAACAGAATGGAAGTGACTTGGAGAGTGGCTTAAGTAATGAACAAGCTTTGTATATTCTGTTCAAGAATGAGAAAACTCGCAATATAAATGAAAATAAAGGAGTTTTATTTCCCCAATTTTTACATTCTTTTCTTCTGTGACTTTTGCTACAGATATTCTGGAAAATCATCATCCTTACCCTGTTAATTGGGAAAAGAGTGAATATCAGAATGGAATTTTCGTTACACTTACATTCCCGATATATTTGGTTTTTGTTAAATAATCGATCAGAATCTGATTTGGTTCCAGCTTCGGACTGAAAACTAGACTCATGAAAAAAACAATTTAATAGCTATTGTCTTCATGAGTGCTCAGCTTTGTTAGGTTCTGTGGTCTTCTATTGATTCTAAAGGAACAAACTTTATTTATTTGCAATTTGATATGTTAATTCTTTGCAAATTAGTCTCTGGATAAAAACAATTGCACAAAAAATATTTTTTAGAGCAACCCATTGTCAAGGGATTAGGTTTAAAATATTTGGAGGTGTGTGCGAAACAAAAATTAAATTCTAAACAATAAGATTCATTGATAGATACGTTTATTGCAAATAACATTTTAAACTTAATCTAAGATAGGTCATGGCGAAAGTCAATAGCGTAGATATCAACAATATCCTAAGGGCGTATGCAAATAACGACGGAAGTATACGGAAACGTGTACTAACAAGATGAGATGGTTGTTAAATAGAAGGTTCAGCTAATTAGGCCCGACCAGTCAAAAACACGCCAAATAAGTGGAGCATACATGCTTAGCACTGCCTATTTCATGTAGGATTTTCTATTACATAGTATAAAATACGACAAAGATAAAGTTGGTGATGATGCTCACCCCTTGAGTGAGGGAGAGCGCGATCGTATGTATCTAGTGACGAGCTTAGCTTAGAAGTGAACTTCGTAAATGAGCGAACAATTGTATTACAGGACGGACGTATTCCCGTACACCCATAATCATGATCATCGGTGATAGATATTCCTGGCATTTGTTACAGTACCAGCTCCTTTCAAATTTTAACCTATTTTCAAATAGGACATCTTCATGCTTGTTTTCTCTTCTCTTTAAGTTTTTATTAAACTACTTTACCTTTGATGCCTTCATTTTTGCATGTCTTAATGGTCCCATTACACTTTATCATCTCCCTCGGTCTCACTAAGTTTCGCTTAACGACCGGATATTCATTCCTAGCCAAGACCTCAACTTAGCAGTTCCATGTTTGCTGCCATGAACATTACTCATGAAGGCTGACGGTCGCAAATGGCCACATGACTCGTCCAGCATCAAAGCCCTGCGTGAGTTGTGCAGTTCCACACAAAGCCGCTCCAGCCGAGCAAGAGCTGGTCTTCTAATGAACCTGCTGAGCCGAAGACTATCTGGGATCTTGTCCCCGCTACCGGGTAGTTCAACACGTCGTTGCTCGAACGTTGCACACAATTTGTTACGAGAATGTTATGTATTTGTATTGTAAATGGTCAGGCTATATATCTGTCGTAGTCGTCGTTTAGGAAACAAGTGAATTTCATAGGTAGAATTGAATGGTGCACATGGCTGAAGAAACTATTGTTCCTGAAATTGGTACCTTCAATGATGTCAGTTACGTGTGCGGTAAAAATTCGTGTATTTTCAGATTCGAACGTTAGGAAAATAGTTCATCTGTCGACATTTCGCCATGAACAGAAAACATTTCCTAGCGTGTTCAATATAATTACCAATTTTAATTTGTAAAAATTTTCTGTGATCTTTGTTTCTAAGCAATTGTAAATTGCCTTCTGAGTTGGAAATCTTACCCAAATTCTAAATTGAAATTAAATGAGAAAAATATTCATTGGCTAATGTTTTCCCGTCCCGGATTATTGAACAAATTTGATTTTTCGAGTTTAACACATGGTGCGTTACCAATCCGCTGTGTTCTACTCCGTTGTATTGTGCTCTCATTCATTCAAAAAATGTATCATCTTGCCAACGATGGCTCGAATATACACTCTGTATATAGTTTATTTTTCTGACGCTCAAGATCTTTTATCGCAAGCAACACAAAACTCGCATTCACCGAGGTATAAAACATTCTGTGTGATGCCAGTGCCACCTGGCACTTTTATACGCAGATAATTCAAAACATGGTTTGCATCACTTAGTACTTCAAATAGAACTTTAAGTATTTTTATTTTTTAGTACAAGAAAGGCAAAATGAATATGTCAGAATCATAACATACCATGATCATATAACACCGATGAATACGGAACACGTACGGAATGAAAGAACCCGTAAGACGCTTTTTAAAAATATCAATGATTGAAATCACTATACAATATACATGTAGGATGATTATTATATTACGGTGTTTTTTATTTATTCAACTAATTCAAACTGCTTAATGTTATGCGACTGCCGGTAAAATTTCTAGTTATCCGTAAAAACTTATGCTGGATTAGTAGCATTGCAAATTTTGTTAGGTAAAGAAGTAATTTAAATCGGATTTAAATCGTTGATAGGGCACAATTTTTTCAAATCAAGACGTGCCTCACACCAAAAAAATGAGCTTATGATCATTTCATGATTGAGCGATGCAGCTTTTTTAATGTCAACATTAAAATCAGGTATCATATAAATTTTGAAAGTGAATTCAATTGATTTGAACGCTTATAATAATTCTATAATCATGCTTCAAACTTCAATACATCCGAATATAATTCTACCCTATGTGAGTTGTGGAGAAGCTGTAACATTATTTAAAAAATTACACGGTTCATCACCTACTACTTTCTGCGAAATCGAGTGTATTAGAAATCTCTACTACATCATTTTACTGCTGTTAATGACTCGTCACCTTCCAGAACTATTTTCCCGATAAATTGGGTGTGAATCTTCACCCAAAGCACCTCATCTTCATTTTTCTGCTTTCTTTAAATTCCAAATAAATGACTTTCAATGTTTCACCGCTCAAATTTCAGCCTCTTCTTCAATTACGCCTACCGTCGTATTACAGTTTCGTTCTCCGTAACCTCCTGGACAGAGTCGTTAAAGACGGCGTGGTGCCTATAACGGAACCAATCTCCTCTGTCGTTCATCGTCTGTAATTAGTCTTCAGTTCAGCTGCGCCCACAAAAAATACCTAGAGGTGTTTCACACATGACAAAAAATGTTAAAAGACGAAGCAATGACACGAAGATGTTTCAATACGTTCTCATAAAGACTTATGATTATGATTTTACGAATGCACTTGTTTGAACATTTCGAATGCGTGTGGTAGCAATTGCATTAAAAATACTGAAAATGGCTTCATTTCAAGCAGCTTTTCCATTACAATTTTAGAGTCAGACACCGAAAAGTTTTACTCCAAGTTACGTATCGCGCATTGGGCGATACGTAGCACTTTTTTTATCACTTTAGGCCTCTGAACAGCAATTAACTGTTACTTGATGGAATATTTTCCTCCGTTCATTTCGCTAAATAGGAAACAGGAATTTCGTCCTTTATTACGAGTAATTTAAGTTTCTTTTAATGAGCAAGAAACAGATAAAAATGTGTCTGGAAAGTTTTATAACTGCTGACTCGACATTTCCTTGTCCAACACGAAAGAACTCAGTTCGAGTTTTTTCTTTCTGAATTTCGACACTCATGATTTATAATAGTCACTCATGAAGGGAATATAGATGTTTCTCGCTAAAAATATAAAAATTTATTCTATCAGAAATATAATCATTTCGGTTATTGATGAACCATTGTAGATTTAAATAATTATTCAGCTCCCACCCTAGTGCAGAATACGGTTGAAATATTTTTCCGTTAATTTCTCACCCTTGATTCCAAATTGTTCCTCATGGTACGCCTTCAAAGCAAATAAAATAAAATAAATCATCGACATTGACTACGATTTTTCAAGCTGATTTGTGTGTAACTCCGAGATCTTTATCCTAAATCTCTCCAAACCTCAAAAATATCGGTAACTAAAATTGCTCGATGATCGGGGATATAACATATGCTAACTTGACCCATACAGACTCATATGGGTGCGCTTGCTAAAAATTTTTATTTTTCTATACAGCTACTTCTCAATGTGTGCCTCTTCTGCCGTACTCAATGCTATTTTGAAATCAATTACGATGAGTGCACGTCAATTAGATTCTTCACTTCTCACAGCTTAGATTTTGCACGAACAAACCAAACTCTACAATGAGCATTTTAATAATATTCTCTTAATTTTGTTCTGCTAGAAATGTTGAATATGTCAGTGAAAGATAATTATAGCCGCTTTAACCCATGAAAAACCTCGATGTTCTGAAACCGAAGTATTTGAGTTAACTTTTAAAATGTTATACAAAATATCTCTCACATGTTTTAAATGAATTTGAAAATACACACGAGTCAGTCCAACTAAAATTTATACACTAATCTTATTAATCAATCGGCCATTAGTATACATACTACAATTATTTGTAAGCATAGTACAAAGAACTAGTTGATCTGGGAGCTCCCACACAAGTGTTGAATGCACATACGAAGTTTTTCCCTGAAGTGAAAAGGAAGGGTGTTTAACAATGCCTAAGCCATTTGAGTTAATTAGAAATGAAAGACGTTCATAAAGCTCATTGCCACTAGTTCAATTTACCTACCAAATGACAACGTAATTAGAACGAAATTGAGAAGCAGATCTCAAAGCTACGAACAAGTGAAACTTCATCATGAAATTGCTGTAAATCCGTTGGGTGTGGGAAAACGCAATAAAAATGCACTTTAAGGTGAAAAATCTGAATGTTTTGTATATTACAAAATTATGAGGTTATAAATGATTTGAATCCGTTTCTAATTTGAAATGGCATTTCGAATGACATTCTAAACATTTTTGTAAATAAATACTCAAATTTAATTTCTTAAATACTATGATACGAACTCATCATAGGTTAAAATACCTGAAAGATTTCTATGCAGTGTATCGCCGAAAAAAATATTAGGTGAATTGGTAAGTTCGAATGAAATTTCACTTTGAAAAGATGCGTTTCAAGGTTCAAGACTGTGTTTAGAACACATTCCGGAATAATTTCAGTTTAATCAACAGTAATGATCAGCTCGCTAAGAAAAATGGAAGCAAAAATAAAAAAAATCATTTTAATTTCAAATTTCATTTTTTTTTTAATTTCATTTATTCGAATTTCATTTGTTCAAATTTAATTTGTTCAAATTTCATTTCTTCAAATTTTATTTGTTCAAATTTCATTTAAATTTCATTTTTAAGCTTAATTTTTATTTGTTAAAAAGAGTGAGAATATAAAGAATTATTTCGAGGTTTTCTGGACGTCTGCCATCTCTCTGACGTGCTTTCATTCCATTCAAATTGAGCCTTGAATATTTTTTCTCAGATACGGCAATATCCGGCCTAGAGTTCGCAAGACCTGCATATTTATCAGCGCTTCGCATGATGATTCCATAATGCGGATTTATACCAGCTAGCCCTAGAACTATACACACAAATTACTTCTCATTCAATAAAAAATTAAATTTTTCTTATGTAATTTATCACTACTGATATTGAAATTCCAGGAAGATTCCTGATGAATACAAAACACGTTCCAGAATCTACTAAACTTAAATTAATCTTAGTCAGTAAAATCCACAAATATTTTTTGCAAGTATAAGCCAGAGAAAGTGTTTAAATATTTTCAACGTTACAAGAGTCGACTTAATCAACAATTACTGATTTACACATGAAAAGGTTATAAATTGCATTTAGTTTGAAAAAATTTGGGAGTGGGAGTGCGGAACAAGAATAAATAGCAATGTTACTGTGCTGCATGTGCAACGCCCGATGTTTAGCGCTAGGTATGATGTGAATTAATAAGATGCGAATTATCAAGAAAAGGGTGCGAATTATTAGGATGTTACAGAGGGATGTATTAACTGGCTGTGATATAATGGGGTATTTTTAAATCACTCCAATCGTCGTCATTAATACGAATATTGCTGCATATAGTTGGAAAATACCTCAGATCAAAACGAAACAGATAATGCCTGCCTGACTTGTGAGGTATTTTTTAGAGTGATCGAAGGAAGAAATAAAGAAATAAAATTTAAATTTGTATTGTTATACTGTTTTTTGAGTTAAGGTTCTATAATTCACTAGCAAAATAATAATTTATTCGTGACAGAATTTCTTTTAAAAATTTTCTTGTGTGCTAAAAAAGTTGCGAATTTTATGATAACATCAAAGAAAGCATGAGCGTTCGTATATTTCCTTTTAACAAATGCTTAAACTGTTCACATTATTGTGAGTTTAGAAATCTGTGAAATTGCCCATTAATAAAAGTTGACTCTTTTGAGAGAAGAAATGCAACTCTAAAATATGCTCAATATTTTTGATATTGTGTAACCAATATTTAGGTATTTAGCTACTAAATAATCATCTTCAAATGGATGTCAAATGGCAGCCGCCAGTCGATGAGCTATCGACTTGATCATGTTTTCTTGCTCATGCTCGAGCGTGACTGAGTTTGTTGACGTAGTTACCTCTCATAACAAGCTTCGCTTATGGTAAATATGTGACCTAAAGCACCGGGATCTGATTGCGAGCCGTCCGCACTTCGTCAAGTCCTAAAATATCCGCTTGTTGTAATCTCTAGATGCCAATTTCCTGCCAGTCGGGTTCAATTTAAGGGGCAAAATACTAGCAGTGAGGCATATATTTTTATTTGGAAAGAAATACAATTTCCGGAATTTAATTAGAAAGTAATTTGAAGGGACGAAAAATTTCTTAGAGCGGATGTTTTTTTTCGACTTTCAAAATTTTTCCTTTGAACTTGAATGTGCAAAACCGTCAGCGGGTTTCTAAAAGCAATAATTAACAATTAAAAGCTCATTTCAATCATTAATTTTAAAATTCGACGACATTTTTGGCATTATTTTTTGTCAGTCTTGAGTTAGTCATTTTTGCGAAGTTTATCTTCATACAAAAATTGAGTACCACTTAAATCATCCATCGTCGATTATACAAATTTACATTCATCATCAGATGGAGGTAAGGAGGTAAATATTCTATAAATATCATGATAAACAACAAAATTTAGACACGATGAATATGTCTTGAGCCGAAATTCTGGCGCATTGGGAGTACTCTGTATTTAGAATTTCAAATTTTAATACTATAAATAATATAGAATGTATAATTTTTTAATATAAGCCCAAATATTTCAAAAACAGTACGTGACTGTATGTTACTCTTTTTGTTGAATCTCTTTTAAAGATTATTATGGAAGTTGACCCAGTTTGATTATTTCAGGAGCTAATTCCGCCAGTTACGATCCATTACATCAATCTTTATTGATTTTTCATTATATCTCGTTATCGTTATTCGAACTCCAGTGAAATTGATAAGACGCTAATTGCCCATAGATTGTACATCGTTGAATGAATGAAAGTTGTCTTGTTTTTCGGTACATTGAATTATTTTATAACGTAAAGAAAACACCAAACAGTGGAAGCAGACTCTTTTTCATCCAGAAATTCATACATCATCATACATTCATCATACATTTTCAAATTTTGTATTGCAACTGCTTTTGCAAAAGATTTTCTAATAAAACTAGAAGTGAATAAATTGTTCACACCTAACAATTTATTTCTTGTGAATCGAAATGAATTTTTTTAAACCAAACGCTGCAAAGTAAACTTTGCTGTAACAAACCGTGTCAAAAGAAAACTTCAAAAACGAATCATGAGGCACCGCATGTATTGTCTCGATCTTTCGGGCAATAGATAAATGTTACGAGCTTGCATATGGGAAGAACAAGAAAAATATCTTTCATTCAAATATCTTTCACGCTCATGTCGTAAGCCAGCACCGTGCGTGTTCTTTATCGCATTGCAGCTTTCATCATTTGGTGAGCCTTCCTATGGCTGATGCTGCTTAAAAAATATCGTCTTCAATATCGATTTCAAAATAATTATCAATAAATTTTAGTTGAAAAAATTATTTTACACCAAAAAGTGATAAATAATCTACACAGAATGTACAATAAATATACCCAGCACTTAAAGTTTCAAGCATTTAACTGCGGGAGGAAAAAAAATGCAAATTGTATTTTATAATAAAGTAATACTTAACAACGAATGCAACAAGCCCGTATATATTACTGAATCGTCGTTGGATTCAAGATCATTGAGAACTTTACTCTAGAGGAACATCAGTGTAATCTGAAAAAATTTCGTAAAATTGTACTTCATAAATTTGCTGTGGAAGATGGCTGAGTTTCAGTTTGGATACCGACGACAAGCCTCACCAAATTTAAGAGTAAATATATATTGATCAGGATTTAAATTTATTTGCACGCTATTATATTAACCAACATATAAATTGAATGTATTTTGACATTGCATTTAAAAACATATTATCAGATTTTCATTTTGCCACGTGTTCATGAATTTTATGTAAAAATATTATACCAAAATTTACCTCAACAAATTTAAAGATCCTATGTTAGAATTCTGAATCAGGGATTATGTTAGAATTCAGGGATTAGAAATCCCTGACATTCATTTTTGACATTGAAATTTATTCAACCATTGACTTGAATTCCACATGATCCTGTAAAGATCAAGTTAAGGATTCAGTGCAACACTTAGCACTGCTGCGGTAGAATTCAGCTGTGCTTTCAGAGGCCTGTTTTATTGGAGAGCTTAGATTAAGTGCGCGGCTGGTGATGCGTTTTACGAGAGATCCAAACAAGCTGAGGATTTAGCTGTGCTCAGTACGCAGACGTCCCGAGGGCATCTCTATTGCGTTTTTCGCCTCCTTTGGTACCCTGCAGGAGGAAGGATCTCGCTGGCTTTGTTTTACGACGTTAATGCCCTGCTTTGTCACGAAGACCTGGTCTACGCGATGTCCCTTTGGAATATCTTGATGCACAGCATTCTCTACTTGATGCGAGAATAGCGGTTGTTTATCGAGGGGAACGAGACTTACTTAGCAAAGATTGTCCCGATAGTACCGAGAATTGCAGGACTTGCGCACATTATGCTCGTGAGTTTCGCTCGTCGCAGAAAGCATTAGTCGAGATTTGCTAGCAGACACTTGCTAATTTAATTGCGATTTGATAGCAAGGTTTTCATCGCTCTCAGACGTGAGCTCAGCAGATTCCAGTTAGTTGCAAAGTTTAAACCGAGTAAGGTCTCAGTTCATTTTTTTACATCTTATAAAATTCCTTGAGTTGTGAAAAAAGTAATTCGCTTCTCAAGTCTACACGAAGTTGTGAGAAAATGAAGAGAAAGCTGTACATTGATCTCATATAATGTCGATCTGTTGAGAATAATTATGTTCCTAAATATGAACAATGTCGACAGAAAAATATAGCTTTTTTCATTTTGGACTTATTTATAAGCTACTGCGCTTATCTGGAATTATAGCTTATATGCAGAAATTTAACTGTCCTGAATTCAACCAAGTTAGAAAAGTGATAAAATCAAATTACACTTACTCCTCCTTTTTAGATGTGTTACTCTCGTTTAGGAGTGAAGTTCTCTTATCTTATTAATCTTCGCTCTATGAGCATATGGGTGGATATTTCAGTCCAACTAAATCCAAATTAAAGGTAGTGATTAGACTAGCTAATTATTTTTACGTAGAAATATAATCATTGATTTTTCACCACAAGACCCATTACCGGAACCTTCATCGATTTTTAGTTAACTGTAAAACGGGATTATCTTAACAGGAACAGCATTACGTATAATCACAATTTTCCTTTTCTCTATACTATGAAGCAAGTAAACGAATTGATACATTATTCTATTAATTCGCTCTGATAAGATTTTAAGCTAATTACGTTGCATTATTTTCCAAAATTATTAGTAATTCTGTCGTAGGTGACGATATGATATTTGATTTATTATTTATTATTATTTATAAATACTGCTGTATATATTAATATGTATATTTTATTAATGATTATTTATTTAAAATAAATTTGGCGCTTTTGTACTGCAGTTCCCCTGGTACCAGGCCATTCGTTAATAATTGATGCTGTCAACAGCCTCCGAGGACACGAATAATTGCTTTCAATATTCCAGTGTCCATTGGAAAATAAAACCCTTTTTCCATTCAGGTAAATTATTTCAGCTTATATTTGCAGGAAATGTTTCTTAAAAAAAATTTTCCTAAGAAAATGTATCTCATTTTACAAGGTATTTCAATATCGTTTCAGAAAGCGTGAAGTAAACATTAGGAATTTCCAACATACTTTTTAAGAAGTTTTATGGATGGAATGATGTATTTTTTAAGTAATGCTAGAGTTTTCCGTCATGTAATAGATAATATTTATTTTAAAATGCTCACAAATACTCCTAAAATACTAATCTGCAAATATGTATAATGTTCAATAATATGACTAAATTTCGTCCCTTGATAGCTCAGCTTTCATGGTGCAATATATACTAGGTACATACAGTGTATACCATACGTTTATCCCTATTATTATACATAACTTTTTCATACATTTCTGCATGAAAATTGACCCAAATGTTTACCAGATCCAATTCCAAAGAACTAAAAGGAAAATATATATGATAAATCAAAGTTTTTTTGAAGCCCCATGTACAATATTCAATGCCCTGTTAACAATATCTTTTTGAAGTGTCTATTAATTTCACAGCCCAATTTGTGTATATTTTCTGTAATTGTAATTATTGTGTATTATGTATTGTGTATTGTGTAATATTGTGTAATTATTGTGAATTATTGTGACTAATTTTCTGTAATTAGACCTTACAATTCTTTTACTGTAGACCAATAAGCCATTTTGCAAATTCACGCGATCAAATACATTCAATTCAGCTGAATTAATTGACTCTGGAATAAATAACCTCAAGCAGCATATGTTGCGACCAGTACCTATATAATAATGTCTTCCGTCCCTTTCTAATTTGTAACTAACTTGAACTTTAATGTTTATTCAATATTTTTTGTGTAAGTTCGCATTAAAACAACTGGAGTCAATGCTGATCGATTTAACATAGATTTTCCTTCTTCACAACTAGCGTTCAAATTTTGTGAATAATAGAGATAAGCTGCGCCAATATTATAGTGCCCAGTCAGACAAAAGGATGCATCACTGAACAAGCAACGCTGGCCACTTAGCAAATTTACCGAGAGACTTGATATGGATGATGCTCTGGCTATCACAATATTATTCCACTAACAATAGAAGTAAATAACCATTGGGACCTAATACGAAATGATGGGATAATAAAATATATTTACGCTCCAGTATAAATACATTTACTTCCCATTTATTGGCACATTCTCATAGACGGCCAGCCAACAATGCATAGCTATATAAACTGGAAAATTCTGGAAACAAATTCAAAATCTTGAAACATTGACGTACGCAACTATCCTATACCCCATAATAAAAAATTTTATTTCGTTTTGAATTTTATTGTCCAATCATTAAATATCTGAATTTCAAATAATTCAGAAAATAAGTATTTGTTTCTGAGTGAATTAGTTGTGGATTTTTAAAAATATACTTAGTCCCACTGATCAATGCGCGCATAATAAATTTTATCTCTGAAAATTTCGAACTCCAAAATCTTAAAGAAGAATTTATTGTTATCGCATTTTTTAGTCATCTGCTGTTAAAAAATTTATCCAATCCCCATATTCTGACAATAGCAATAATAATTTTATAAATTAGAGTAATTTCCATCTGTTTAACAGTGGTTCACACGCTTTATACGAGTAAATTCAATGAATGGTGAGCGTGGTATAATAGAATAGCACGGCGCGAGACTAGCTTATAGGTCTTTGTGTCTCTATAGAATGCAGGCAAGCCATATTCAAAATCCTGAGTACACTAATAAGCTTTTCGTGAGGTATTCCCGATATTATAACTATAAAAATTCCAATTCAAGCATCCTTAATTATTATTCTCTTTATTTTTCACGAAATTAAGAATATATTCATTCAGATCAGAGTATAATGTTTGAAGAGGAACCTTTCCTCGTGATCAGTATCGTTTACTCATATTTTGTCGCAAAAATTAGATAATTTGACTAGGGGTTCCTTGTTACAACTTCTCAAGGTATAATTAACGGTTTTTAAATTATAAGACTTAACACTATTCGTATTCATTAATTGATCACCATCATGCAGTGGTTATTAATCATAAACATATCTTTCTTTCATTCGTTTGTCTTCGTATGATACTATCATGCCAATTAAATTTAATGAAATAGCTCAAATTAAATTTCAGTTTTTCATGTTCATTAAATTTCATGTGCAACCACCGTTGAGAAGTGCATGCATGAGAAGAAGTGTTGAGAAGTGCATGTCATAAAATTTCCAATTATACTATATATAAGTAATTTCATTTTTAGTAGTTTCATGCCATTATAAATACTTGTCAGGACACGCTGTATGAATTATTCTTTAGGAATTCAATCAAAATGATTACCTGAGTGTGATCTTTTTGGGTGCGGAAGAGTTCAGACGAGAAATTTGAAAAAAATTGCGTTGTAATTAATCGAATTAAAAATTTTCCCAAAAATCATAACTTGCTTTAGAAATGCACCCAAAACAATAAACAAATCATCGAATCGAAATCGAATTCTGTCGCAAAAACAAATAATAAAAAATTTTAAGGGATAGACGCCGTTTAGCATTATTAACGTAAGATGAAGAGACAACAATATTGCTTTTATAACTCTTTATTAGTTCGAAAGTAATACAGTCATTGTAGTTTTGAGTTACAGAAAGAGAGCTGCGGAATTCTATTAATTGTTGAAAGATTGATATGCCTTGGAAAGCCGCGGTTGTGAGTCCTGTCCGGATGTAATGTGGTTTAGTGAAAAAAGATTCAGAAAAAGATTTTATTTAGGTTTCATTTTGATTGATCATAACTTGCTTCGAAAATGCACCCAAAATAATAAACAAATCATCGAATAGTAGGCCTAATCGAACGGTCGGAAAAAACATTATGTCTTTGCAAGAAATTTAGCGAATTATTTTTTTGTGGGGGGGGGTAGAGAGAGAGAAGCCTCGCGACTTGAGTTCAAGCCACAATGCTCAGCTAGAAAAAAAAGGTTGAACTTGAATCTGAATCTTACTCTACAACATGTCTTTTTACCCTAAAGCTTGTCATCACTTAGCTTTATCCTTACACTCCTGACGTGCCAAATCAAATAGAAATTAATATACCCCTTCCCGTAGCCTGCACGTTCTCAGTGCTCACTCTCTTCATATATATTTGCAACCTCCATAAAAAATTTAAGAGCTCTAACAGTTGAACCTTGTAGTTATTGCAATCCACTTCCTGGCTTTTCTCACACTCATTTTGCCATCACTCCAACCTCTCATCCATCCGGGATCACCTCCATGCAGGGCCTTTATTTCTCACATCTATAAGAACGCATGCCACCGTGAGGCACTCTGCTGTTTCGTTCGCACTCGAATAGCGAATAAAATATTCATTCCCTCTTCCTACGTGTACAAAGATACTTTTAAAAACTGCATTTCTCCACTTCACGGTTTTGCATTAGCGTATAGTTTGAAACCCATTCCAATTTCTAGGCTCTGCTTATGTTGCATTGTATGCATGTGTATTAGTTGCATCGCATGCACCATTGATACCATGCATTGCTGTTAAGTAACAAAAATTATGGTTCGATTTGAAGTAAATGTTTCAAAACTGCACATCTAAGGATGGTAATTCGACTGCTCCTCACACATAGAAAACATATTTATAAAAACTATACCTCAGAAACCGACAGGAAATTTGCGATTTCCCTTTCACACTATACTGTTAATCATGCAAACTATTCTCACGATATCTTTTCTTCGTCGATCTTAGGTTATGATACATTAATACTGTGAGCTTTCGCCGTAAGTGATTTATTGGCTGAATGGCGCATATATCACTAAATTGTTCTATTTTATTAGGCATTCAAATTTTGAAAAGTGCCGAAATTACTTTAATTAAGCTAACTATAGTTTTGGGTTAATCACCCAAGTTTCTTAGGTAAATGACAGTTAAGAAACTATTCATACCTTTCTGGAGGCGGATCAGCATTATTTACAATTCAAGAAAATATTAATTATTACAATATGTAATATATGCACATCTATTCATAACAAATATTTTAAACGTTGTTTCCGTATTATTCAAGAATTATTGCCATCAGTTTGATTCCAAATGAAGGAAGTAAATAATTACGTACCTACAGTTCGGTACACAAAAATAAACCGAAATATTAATGACGGGAGAATTGTACATCTATTGTTCTAAATTATATCTCAAGGGAACTTTTGGTATATTGACAAAATGACAGAAAATGTAGTGCATAATGTCCTTATCGTGCGCTAACGATGCATCCTGACGCGATTAAAATGCGACAGTCAAGCATTGAAATGCCCCTTCTCTCTGTCCCGACCGTTATCAACTCCAGATAAGAGAACACTCAGAACAATACAGGAAAAGTAGAGCTATCAAGAATTGCTTTAAAAATATATATATTCTGTCGCTTCAGACATCATTTGCTGCATTTCTCAGCTGACTTCCAAGATCCGTTTTTATATTGTGTTGAAAAATATTAAATAATGCAACGATAATCCATGTTTCTTTCTTCTCAAATATTATTCATGACTAATTAGTTTATTTATTGTCATCTGCAATTATTACTGTCTTGAGTAAAATAGGTTTTGAAAAGTTTTGAATTTTCATTTATTTCATAATAACTTAATCAATGAAATGGTTTTTAATCTTGATGATGACGAGAAAGAAATGATGAAAGCCAAGATACCTACTTTGTGGTGCACTCCTGCCAAATTTTCATGAGACTATAATTAGTTTAAAAAAACATGCCTGTGGGTACCGTATGTGCACATATAAAATTAAAATTAACATATATTTTTACGGCCGAGCAAGAAAGCATGCCGGAACAACACGATACGTTATAAAAAATAACTGCATTGATGCCAGGAGTAAAAATATACCACTGACACATTACCGTTCTAAGCTTAAATAATGAATACAGGCTATTACATACTTCACTTTTGAACTTGGATAATCCCAGAACAAATTATACAAAGAACATCATCTCATCACTCATAACATAAATCGTATTGTCCGTTGATGGATGGATGGATATATTCCGAGTACTTATTTCATTAAAAGTCAGAGATTTTGCAAAACAGAACTGGCGGCGATCGTCTTTCCTTAAAAACTACCATCAAATAAATGAGTAAAGGTTCAGACGTTTCGTAATTTTCACACATGCCATTTAAATTTTTCCTGCGGATGCCTCTCCGTCTACTAGACGCGAGCGTGGACGGAATTATTTCAATGATTAAAATCCATTTATAACATACGAAATAAAATGAATGCTTGGTAATTGCATTCTTTTTTAGTCCTGCACAGCATGTATTTTAGCATATCATTTGATTGCTATCTATACATAATTTTGCACATGTCGCTCCTCCTATAATTTTTGTCGCAAAAAGAGAGAGGGAGGGAAAGGAGTGTTATTGAGTTGGTGTCTTCAGAGCCAGCTCCGGCTTTACAAGGCTGCTGTCGTAGTTATGAAGGCAGCTTATTACTACCCATCCGTTACATTTATCTTAACCGTTTGGGGGCGACTAACATTCAACATCAATCCACTCACCACACCAGCAACATTAGTTCATTCCCTGTGCATGGACAGAAGAGTCACGCGTATCATTCTTTGAAAATATGTTATCTACTTCTTATCTTGTTATAGCGTGAACGAAGTAAGGCTATAAGAACAAATTGCCAAGGTAATGGAGAACAGTTTAATTCAAAGTCTATGTGATATAAAATACCACTTCTCCTGAACCTAATCGACATTTCTGCAGTGTAAGAAAAGTAAATTAATTTATGATCAAAATTCGTCTTACTTAGTAAAGTAATTTATTTTTGAATCAATCGAAAATTTCCTCAATAATAATAGCACATAGTGTTAACCCAAAAAAACGGTTTTCCACAGATCTTGATTTCTCTGGCTTTTTGATGCGTTTAAAGAAGAATATCATCCAGAAATTATTCTTTGTTCGTTTGCGATCGAGCAGATGTTTTCTATGGCATATTATAAAAAATAATGTGAATAAGGATTATCACGTTAAATATTCATTTAATTCATTTGTGATAAGCAACATTGCTGCAACGTTGAAGCTCCAACTTAATATAAGGTAATCTAACTTCAATGTGAAGAGGTATACACGCGTTTCTCTTTAGGAGAACGTTCGATACGCGTTCTGTACTCGTTGCCTGAACGAACCTAGTGTCGCCTTTAAGAAGGTTTAACCGTGCACTGCGTGCAGCTGTTTATCATTCGTACTAGAGTACGAACTACGAAGAAAGAGGGCACTCGTGAATTTTGACCTGTGTTAAAGTTTTATGCTAAGACACCAAAAAGCAGAGACTAAGAAACTAACTTTGAAGAAATCAAGTATCCATCAGTGTCTCTGTAAAGTCTCCAATTCATTAACTGTGAGTACCTAAGGGCTAAGTTTGCTCCCGACACGAATTCACTTCGATTAATATGTGTAAAGTTGCGTAATATAGTGGAATTTATTAGTTCATCTGTAGTGCATAACATCAAACGTAAGAACGTAGATTTTTGTCTCTTTTAACTTTTTACAGGCGCATTTATTTTGCAGTTTGCTCATAAAATTTGCTTTAACTGAAAGAATAAATTCTACTGTTGCTCAATTGTCACGTTTTCTATGATTCCGGTAGTCGCTCAAAGAAAATTTCTTTAGTCAACTACTTTATTTCAATCCCCGAAAACGGACACATCGCGAAATTGAAATGACAGCTGATTTACTACAGCCACTTACGAAAATATTTTTAAGCTGGGAGTTGAACTGTTGAAATGAATTAGTTTGTGATTTGTTTCAATTCGGAATAAAACAGTCGTAGGAAGTTGCAATATACTAGTACCCACTACCCAATAGGATCATAGGATGTTGCGATTTCTGTTCTATAATAAAAATTAGTTCGTGCTTAAACTAAATTATTATATTTTATTTGAGGAGGTGTATGTTTGAAATTTAAAAAGATGTATAGCCGTGCGCTTATCCACGCAATTGAACTGAATAGATGTTGTGGCTGACATTAGCTCACATTGTAAGTATGTTGGATACGGCTTGACAATTGTAATCTAACATTGAATATTGATTATCTACAGGTTTCCTGATCGCTCCGAGGCCAACTATAAACGACCCACAAACACGCCGTCAAATTTGTTGAACTATTTTGCTGTCACATTCGAAATGGAACTCTTATCGACGCTGCTGGATGGCACAAGGAGGACGTTCCCGTGGCTGAAAGATAACGACGGTCGGCGTCGTCAGTGCACAGTGAAGCTCATGGTCCGGCAGATTGACGGTGGCGTGGCCGAACACTGGGCGCTTTATTTCGATTGGACCGATCGAGCTGCCACGTACGAAGCCAACGACGAAGACGGGTACCTAATTCCTTACTGGAATAGAGGTTATCCGGATGTTACCTACACGTGGACGATGTCTCGTCGCTTTAGCTTGGAGTGCTCACCCCAACAAATCAATTCTAAGGCCCGCCAAATTTCCCTGAACGGCTTACCCTACTTACTGACTGATAGGAACTGTCACCATTGGGCCATTGAACTCGCTTCGCAGGTTGGTCTCAACATCAATGAAGCTCTGGAAAGTTACCTTCCTGGAGATTTGAAGAGCGTCATCAACTTTGGGTATGCCATCAACAACGCAACGCAATGTTTCTCCCAGGCGGGGTCATTGTTCGCTGGGTCAACGGTCTCCTCGAACACAGGTCACGCTCGTGCCCTGGCTCGAGCTGCTCCAGAGGCCGCGATGGTTTCCTCCAGAGTATCTCGCGCCTCTGCCAGGGCAATGGATGGCGCCGATGGACGACAGTTGCAAAGGATAAGCAGCGACGACTCGACGGAACAAACTTTCAAGGCCGTGGCTGGGGCCGTTATGTTCGCAGGATATGCTCTTGGAACCCTACTAAAGAATATTGCTGGTGATGAGGATGAGTCACCAACCACTCAGTCTAGAAGAAGTAATTAATGAGATTTCTACTAAAATGTGCATATAGAATCTAAAATAATTAGATAAATGCCTTGTCTGTTCTGGTGCTTATAGATTTGCAAAATAACTCATCTTCTACTGAAAAAAAATTATTTCCCGGTCCACACTCCACAATCATGAACAAGAAGTGTGGCTGCTTGTAGTTTAAATATTTTTTGAAAAGGCTTTCTCATGAGGCACGATGCCTGTGGCTGTGAAAGAATTTTTTTTAAGGGCTTTATAAGTTGATTATGCCTTTAAACTTGTGCACTTAACTTGCTACAGTAAGCATTTTTCCTTCAAAAATCGGGCATAATTTATGAAGTAGAACGTGTAGGAATATCTTCTCAAGACATTCCGGTATTTGAAGAGAATCTATACCGAGTATTTCATTGATTTTTTTCTCTTTATCAAAATTTTCGGGTCAATTGGGTTGTAACAAATTGATTTATTGCAGCCCGGTAAAATCTGGCTGATTTATTTTTTTTACAGTTATGGACTTTCCTTGTGGTTATTTTGTTTGATAACAAAACCATAACTCGTAACCTTTAAATATTAATTAGCTGCATTAATAAAGCGTCCAAATGCGAAGCTCGCAAGCTAGTAATGAATGTGTTTCAAAGCACGTAACAGAAATGTCATTCTTCAGATAAATGATCTGAATGAGTTGGCTTTGTACAGGATTAGGAAATTGTTCACGTGGTTTTTGACAATTGGCAAAATTTTATTGCTCGTTTCCAAACCTGGCAAATTATGATAAGATGTCAATCAATGATATTCTTTGATGATTATTGTAATAACTTTCTCGTATGAGATTATTTTATAATCATGAATGTTCTTCAATGATATTAGGTATTGCTTAATATAGTTTGTACAGTTCAGTCTTTTTGTTCAATTATGCTTTACAATTTTTCTCACACGTCCATTATATACATTGTGTTAATTAGCACAAGGTTTTATGGACGATGTAGAGGTGTTTTTTTTATTTCTATTGTTCCGCTAATAATTAGAACTAATCTTTTACTAATCATCGTTGCTTCAATCATAATTGAAGACGCTAATCCGTAATTCAATAGTTTGAACACTCAATAATTTTGAGGGATTTTTGCATTTTTCTGTGGAGTAAAAATAAAAATAGCATCTAATTATTTTTCTCTGCTTTTGGAAAAGTTTCAAGCTGTTTGATAGTTCTCTTGATTTATTTAACTTCAAATTTATTTTAAATTATGATTAGTTAGCGAATTCGTATAGCATGGTATAAATGTGAACCTAGTGGCCTTTTCAAGTGCCAGCTATACGATGGTCATAGTTCGCGTTAGGTTAAGCATAAATCGCGCATATTTTAGCCTTGTGCTTAAAAGGACATTGTAATTTTTAGCTAATAAAGTTTATATTTGTTACGATGTTCTCTATCTTCCTTCATTGACTGTAGGGGCAGTATAGTAACATTGACGTTACAAACATGTTCATAGCACTGAAGAAGCTTGATATAGCAATTCGCTGCTACCTTATTCTGATGATATTGATAATGATCAGACTATGAAGAAGCTCAGAAAAGCGTTTCATTTAGGTTTTGCTCTTCGAGTGGGTGCAATAAATCCGTGAAGGCTTTAATTCGCTTAAACACGATATGTCTAAGGATTTAAGTTAAAAAAGTGATGTTAAATTTGATAGAATTCTCGATCTGAGCCTAAAATTCTTATATTGTCATCTAATCGTCTAATCACTAATGTATTGTCGTTTTCCTGATAAGCTACGTAAGATGTTGTAATTTTCCCAGACACCAATAAGGTTTAGATAGAACATGCCTCACAATCGTTGTGTACACGTTGTATGTAATCAACCATACCAGTTCGACGATGTTATCATATCTCGGAGTGTTTCCTTTTTTAGAAGACGCCGCCATGACAATCGCCGGAGAAGGCAAATGCTACCCATCAGCCTCTAATATGTAGGTAAATATGAAGTTTATTTTACCCAATATCATATGCCGATTATTTTGCACGTTAAAGGAGTTTAATTTTTATATAACGGTGGACTGCTGGGATCTAGTGAGTGACGCCTGGAAACAGTTTCAAATCATTTCAAGATTATCTTGTCTTAAAGCTGGAAACACTTTTTTGTAGAAAAGAATACTAACTCAAAATCTTTCATGACTTAGCAAATGTTCGCGCACCACGCCCAAAAGACCGTTATTGGTACAATCGTAAAAAGTTGGAAACCACTTTTCACATATGCAATGCAACCATGAACAGTATTCTGGAATAAATGTAATCGCTTATAATCACATTCGCACCAAGTCTAAGCTTTGACTCTTACACATGTGTTTGTTGTCTTGAGCAATCATTTTTGAGATTATCCCACCTTAATTTCAAGAGAAATGTACTTTTGCATTGAAATACAATTATAAATGTTAACATGCGAGTGTCGATACAATTGGGGATAAATGTATGATTGTTGAGTTGATACAAGAATGAATGGTGATACAAGAATGAGTATTTAAATCGCGTTTTTTGCTCGTAAACAAAAAGATGTATTAAAAGACGTGTAGAAGGCATGAGTTCTATGTCGCGATCTATAACAACAGCGGCTAGCTCTTGCTGCATAAACACCGTGGATGCGGCAATAATATATCAACAAAAAAGATTGCATTAGATAGATTCAACTTAGTTCTTTCATTTCTTTTCACACTGTTCCACATTTTTGCAAGCGTCATAATCGTTCTTTGTCATTTTTTTCAGACCACCGATTTTCCCTTGATAACTCTTAGGTGCGAGTGTTTAATTTCAGTTAAAAAAATTCTACCTTCTACCCACTCATCTCGGCCCGCTCCCTGATTCTGAAATGTTTTTTTAGAGGAGGCATGAAATCTTCATTCCCTCACCAACCAAAATGGATCTTTTCCTTCATGGACAAATGGTTTAACTTATGCTATATAAAAATATGAAGTTAATCTAGTTATGACTCATTTGTTGTGGCATCTTCTCAATTCATAAATCGATTTGAGAAAGAATATCACTATTTCTGTTAGTAGAGAAAAATAGATGTGAACAAATTTATTTTATAAATGATTATTTTTTCTCTTACTACTTATTATGCCGGTAAACTTAACAAATCAAATGTGTTTGACATTAAAACTCAATTATGAATTGGGACCTGTATTTTGCAAAAAATCCTGATTTGCATGTGGTTAATGCATAGAATATCCACGCTTACATCTTTTACATGGACTTTAAAAAGTCATTTTAGAAAAGAATGCCATGAAAAAATTAAATGTGTAAAATCTACTGGAAAATAATTATCATTAATAAAAAAAATATAACTCAGTACTCACTGCAGTGAGTGACAGAGAGCGCATTTTCTCGTCGACGAAAACTTGAGGTCACGGACAGACGGACAGACGGACAGACAGACAGACAGACAGCCAGACGGACGGACGGACATGGCGAGCACAATAGTACATTTTTTCCATAAATGAGAAAATGCGCTAAAAATACTCATAAATTCTACGGTGCTAAGCATCTAACAGACAAAAAGCATAACGTCTACGTTGAGGCTGTTACTCTTTGTACGATAAGCTAACCATGATTGCGACAAGATATGCACGTGTTTATCTTTGGACGCGTTCTGTACTGCCAATGTTGCTTGAACGGACCTTGTATCGCATTTAAAAGGGCTTAGCCGTGCTGCAGCAGATCACTTCTATCGGGACACGAAGCAAGTATTAACTGCCGACCTGTGAAACAGTGCCGACTACTATTAAAAATCCCAGAAAATCAGAGAGGAATAAAATAAATCTGAAGATTTCACCATTGCTTACACTGTCTTCCATTTATTTGAGGCGAAGAGGTTCTCATAAATTTGTAACAATTTGAAGGTGAGTGACATCTTCCTGACTAGGGTGTGAAAGACTTTGGGAGGGAATTTTTATGATTAAAGAATAATGATAGCCAGCAAACACCAGCAAGACGAGTCTTTATAATACAGGCATAAAATTATTTCAATAAAGAATATCCGGCATGAAGAATGGACTCGGAACGCTATGTGTATATCATGTCGGCTGAGACGTTGAAAATAAAGTAATCAAGTTGGTAGTTCCGACTATGTTCTCGAGTTCACTTGATAAACTTTTGGTTCGAACATTCAGCCTTATCTACATCCTTATAAACTGCAAGCTATACTACTCGGAAATAATTTCATTTCATCAATACTGGCTGTAATCTGAATTTCTTGTATACATTTCAAATTATGCGTGCGTTTGTTTTAGAAACTTGTGATATGAAACCGAATGGGTGATTTGAGCGCTTGCACACGCAATACCAATTGTCCAGCTATATCACTAAGATTTAATATTTGATACAGGGGTTAGCATGATCACACATAATAATTAAGTTGAACATGGGTCCAAAATTGAAATATATTATCCTCAGGTCTCCTGCTCGCTCAGAGGCCAACTCCTAAACGACCCACAAACGCGCCGACCAGTTTGTAGAAGAATTATTTGGTTGTCACATTTAAAATGGATTTGCTTTCGACGCTGCTTGATGGCACCAGAAAAACGTTTCCGTGGCTAACAGATAACGACAGTCGTCGTCGTCAGTGCACAGTGAAGCTCATGGTTCGACAGATAGACGGTGGCGTGGCCGAACACTGGGCGCTCTGTTTCGATTGGACGGATCGAGATGCAACTTACGAAGCCAATGACGAAGACGGGTACCTTATTCCTTACTGGAATAGAGGTTATCCGGATGTTACCTACATGTGGAAGATGTCTCGCCGCTTTAGCTTGGAGTGTTCACCCCAACAAATCAATTCTAAGGCCCGTCAAATTTCCCTGAACGGTTTACCCTACTTACTGACTGATAGGAACTGTCACCACTGGGCCATTGAGCTCGCTTCGCAGGTTGGTTTTAACATCGATGAAGCTCTGGAAAGTTACCTTCCCGGAGGCTTGAAGAGCGTCATCAACTTTGGGTATGCCATCAACAACGCAACTCAATGTTTCTCCCAGGCTGGGTCATTGTTCGCTGGGTCAACGGTCTCCTCGAACACAGGTCACGCTCGTGCCCTGGCTAGAGCTGCTCCAGAGGCCGCGATGGTTTCCTCCAGAGTATCTCGCGCCTCTGCCAGGGCAATGGATGGCGCCGATGGACGACAGTTACAAAGGACAAGCAGCGATGACTCAACGGAACAAACTTTGAAGGCCGTGGCTGGGGCCGTTATGTTCGCAGGATATGCCCTTGGAACCCTACTGAAAAACATTGCCGATGATGAAGATGAGTAACCAACCACTCAGCCTGTAAAAAGTAATTAAGGAAATTCATACTAAAATTTACGAAGAAAACTTTGTGTTATTAGGTAAATTACTTGTGTATTCTGGTGCTAATTGATTTGGTAATTACTTTTTCTTCTACTGGACATCAACTACGTGACATTTGTCCCTAAACAATCAGCTGTAATTTATGTCTGAGAAACGAATTGGAATATCTTCACACGTCATTCCATGAATTGAATGGAAACTATACTGGCTTGTTCGTTGATATATATGTATTGATTTGCTTTCATTTTCGTATTCGCGTATCGATTAAAGGGTATAAAATAAGTTTTTTACGTAACATTTCTCTTGTTTGATGTGATCTTTAAGAGTTATTACACGGTCACTATTCCTCCGATTTTGAATGTTTAATGTGTTTAATATTCAACGCGCGCACCCTATAATAGGAAGTTTACCAAAACACATAGTACAAGTTTAATTATGAGAAATGGATTTCCTAAAGCGTTTGACTCGTACAGTACTATGAAGACTGTTTACGTTGTTTTTGTTTTCAATGAAAAACTTTATTGTTCGATTTCGATCCTGACAAATTATATATTATGGCATAAATAGCAGTCATATATATATGCTTGAGAACATTCAAGGTCAGTCATACAACCATACTTTACGATGATGTTTGATGCTGATTGTAGGTATTACTTTATTATTTAGAAAATATTTTATGGTGAAAACGTTTTTTAACGATATAACTCACAGATTGAAATAGGTTATAAGTATACGTACCTCTTAGTTTAAATTTGCTTGCTTATTTCTACCACACGTACAGTAAATGTCTTAATTTGCACAAAGCTTTATCGGTGAAGCAAAAGTGTTTTAATTTTATTATTCCTTAATGATTGACTTCCTTTTTTACAGTAAACGATTGAAGACGCCAATCCTTGATTGCTGATAAATTCGAAAATTAACTATAAACTCAACTGATCTACGGTACTATAAATCGTTTTTTGAACAGAAATTAAGAATAAAGTTAGATTATGATTGTATATATGTTTGGTAAAATGTAGGTAGCCATGCATTGATTAGTTTTTTCTTTAATTATAAACTCATTCCAAATTACGATTGTTCAACGACTTCATGAACATGTACAGTGTAACACGTAGCTTTAACTTCATCGTATGTACACCAAGTGGCCTTTTCAAGTGTCAACTGTACGATAATATGTACGTACTGTGCATCATATTTGTTTGGTATAAATCATTCATGTTTCAGCCGAGTATTTAAATGTTATTTGGTTACTTCTAACTAATAAAATCTATGTTTATGGCGATGTTTTCTGTTTTCCTTCAATGAACCCTCAAGTGAATTGCCTCAATGAGGTTGGAAAACATGTTAACTGCATTGGAGAAACTTACTATGCAGCATCTCGCTGAACCGAATAGAAAAGCGTTCCCCGGAAGTTTCACTCATGGAATGAGTGAAGTAAGTCCTATGAAAGTCTCGAGAAAGTTTTTATTTGCGCAAACATGCAGGTTTACCTCTCATGAAGAGCGGTAAAAATTGTAAGTACTCTCGAAATCAGCCAGGAATGCTCACATTGTCTATGAAGAATTAAATGATTTTTCTCATTAGATTGTTCTGTTGAGCACTGTAAGATGTTGAAATTTTTGATGACAGCTATAAGGACTTAGACATAAATTGCATCACAATCACACGTCGTATAATATAATGATTCAGTTTCTGTTTGACGACGTTCTCGTATCTTGATACGCGTAATCTTTTGACAAAACATGTCAATAGTCAGTGTAACTTTTCAAACGAACTCTCGCGTCGAATGCACTTTTAACAATCAATTAAAGTGTTTATTCGTAAATTGTGAATTCGTTCCTGGGCCAATACATCTTGAATGAAGAAATTGTCGCACAAAGGATACGAGAAATTTATAAAAAGCCTTTTCATGCCTGCAATTAATTTTACCTTCGTAGTAATTTTCTACTTATACGCAATTACAGCGCAAAATTATTACAAGATGAATAATTTTAATCGACCAGTGTTGGCCAGTTTAAATCACAACTGGAGAAATAAAAAATATTCGCTAAATGTTTCACCATTTGTGTTACAATTGTGCAAGTTTTATTATTATTTTTTCGAGGCATCTCTTCTCCAGTGAAATTGCGTTATTTGGTCGTCAAAGGTAGCCGGATTAAGCCATTAAGGTGAAGGTTACTTCCAAAATAATTTCAAGTCACTGCGAATTTCAGGATTACAGTGTATTTACTCATGAAAACAATTCATTGTATCCAAGAAAGTATTCTAGGAACACAAAAATTTTCTAATAAAAATTCTAGGTTATCTCAAAATTGGTCGACTTTTTTCAGTGAAGGTGAAAAAATTTACTTTCCAGTTATTATGTAAAGCATAAACGAGAAATTTTTTGCACATTTTCGACCATTTTTCGAAAATTAGCATGAGTTGCACAATTAAAATACGTAAAATTAGTTTAGACTCATAATAACCGGATGATCACCTTGGAACTCATTTACAGTACAATAACTAGACGCCACAGTCATTCGTTAGCATAACTATGTCAACGTAAATGATTAACTAGGTGATGTCTGGTTTCTGGTCGATTCTATATATAGCACTATTTTTTAAAGCTAGCTGAGGCTGGAACTTTCTGATCAAATCATGCAGAGTAGCTGCTCTGAAGCGATAGACTAACCCCTCGTTTTTTTGCAGAGTAATTTAATTCTACAGGGTAATCGGTAGTGCATGGTTACCCGATTTTTCAGGGTAACACGGTGTTGCGAAGTAATTCGGTGTTGCAGGGTATCCCGGTGTTGCAAGGAGGATTTTCGGTCAGATGGATGATGGATCTAAGTATGGTAACTCAAGCTTGTCAACTAATCGGTAAATATCTAGCTTGAAACTTCACTAATTGATCTAATATACAGCGAAGAAGATTACAGCACAAAAATACTCATTTGTAGGTACAAGATCTTCCAGCATACGAGTGGTATTTGCCATACGAATTAAGTTTTTTGTGACAATTGGCCAACGGAGATCTCTCGGTTCCAATTCTCTTCTACACCAGCAAAAAATAAATATTGAAAAAAAAAATAGTTTCAAACAGTTGAAGTCGCTAAAAAAGGCAATGGAGATAAATGTTAAAACGTATTTACCAGAATGATTTACACTTTTTGGTCTAACAAGGATTTGAACAACAAGATGTGCTGGTGGAGAGAGCTCGCGCGAACACCAGTTGAGTGGTTAACAGTTGGTCATCAGAAATGTCAAGGTGTATATTTCTGAGCGAGTTTTTACAAAGACAACCAATTGGGGCAAAAACACGTTTGGGATTTCCGCGAACTCGACTCCGACGCATTGATGTTCAAGTACAGAAAAATTCGAAAATTCTGACATAATGCAGTTAGGGCACGGAAAAGCTGACGTCAAAAAAATATTTTACTAGTATACGAGCAACGTCAAACAAAATGATTATAGTGTATAGATATAAATATAGTAAGATAAACGGGCTAAATAAAAACGATAATAATATAACATTATACATATATAGTGCTTGGAATGTATGCTTCTCCACAGCACATGAATACCTTTAAGAGTTGAGACAGTCATGTTTGAGCATTTGATAGCCTTGACTTTGAATGACCTTCGTGTTTATGACCCTCAATTTTGCGACCTGCGTTGCGGTGAGCGCTTCTGAGGAGCTGGATTTTTTAAGGTAAATCTCATGACAGCTATTAACCAGCCAATCAACTTTGACCCATGCATTCATTGCCGAATAGAAACTAGTTTTTAAAAATAATCTCTTCGTTGGTTGCAAGTCGGTAAATCGCTAGTCGTGTGTTGCATGGTTGGTCCGCAGGTACTGATGAATTCATGTCATTGTAAATACTTTTGAGAATGTGAAAACTAGGAATGGTCGTGTCTGAAAAGGAATGTGCAATAATTTCAATTTTATCATGCAATTAATTGATGACCCTGCATTTTCATGCTATTTTTGCACCTCAGTTCAGACGGAATAAGTGTGATATTGATAATTAGCCAAACATAATATCAAAATAGTTTATTCATTTTTCTGTATATTCCCGCTAGATGTATAATATGACAAAAGAGTTTTCTTATTTTGTTGTGCAGTACTTTGGATGTATGCAGGTCACCTCAAGGGTCTGCTGGATTTAGAATATTTTTCTGCTATTTTTTTCTGTTGGAGCCTCTTTCAGATTTATTTGAGAGCGATTTATTCAAATTATTACCGTACAAAGAATTATCCGCTTGCTGACATCTGTCACAAATTTTAAAATGGTCCACCGTCAATGACACACGAGTCGCCACAAATGACACACGAGTCGCCAAAAACTGCACTTACCTTGCCGTTCGTCACCGAAAAAAACGTACAATACAGGTTAGATATCCGATTTATAGGGTTCAATAACCACATGATGACCGCCAAGCGGTTTTGATCGCACTGGAAATATGTGATTTGGTTCTGTCCATAAAATAGATCGTTTCTATCGAATGCCGTCGACCGTTGCGAGGTTATCGGCATTGACGTTGACGTTATCGGCATTGACGGTAAATGTGTCTCGTGCAATAGCACATTTCAAAATACATAATTATAGGCTACGTCAGTGCCAGCATTAAACGAAGCAAGATGAAAATGCTTTTAAAGCAGCAATCTTGTGATATAACTAACTCTGTTACCCTGTGATGATAAAAAGTTTAATTTTGTTGATCTGAACAGTCAGAACGTCATGATATTGTCGCCTTCCACACGGCTAGCTGCTACATTCTTCAAGGTCAGCCGCTTCCTCCTGCATTTCTTAGCAGTTCTAGACGTAAGACGGTTCAATATCTAGTATTATTGCTTCTGATCCTCTGCTTCTTCTGTTTTACTTATGTTCGGAAGGTGCTGCTGTGCGGTGTGATCATGCTATGTTAGTCTTAGTTATATTAAGCTCTTGGGTATTAATTCACTGTCGGCCAAGTTTTGCTTCATTTGTTGTTCTGCTTCTATTGTTGTTTTGTTTCTATTGTTTCTACCTCTTTTGTTCTGTCTTTGTGCATTGATAATGTGATCTAAAAGGCTGTGGTTATTTATTTGGAATATTAATTTTGATGCTCATTTTAGAGCGTCAGCATCGTAGAAGGTATAGATTCTACTGCTTGGCTATGTTCTCTGATGGCAGTTTGTTAAGAATGTTAGTGATATAGAATTTATGTGATAGAATTTAACAATAAAAAGTAGGGAATGGCACTTGAAATTAAAATCAATTTGATCTGATCTGAATATTCTGATATCCGCACGCATCCTCCATCCCAACTTTTTATGAATTGAGTGGCAGCAAATTTCTAAAAAGACATGACAGATGACACTGAATAATCGCTGCCCCATCCAAATTCTGAACATAAATTATTTGATAACTGACCCAAATTTACCAGAGGATGAACGTTTACCGGACGCGAACTGGGTTCAGTTTAGTGTCAAATAATACTTAACTTTATCCACTCTGAGTATTTCGTGCAAATGGTCGTGAATTTATTAGCATTATGTATTTGTGGATAGCTTATTCTTGTTTCTTATAGCTTGGAGTGACGAATATTCAATGATTTTCAACATCTGCAACTTTATAAATTTACTTCAATGTCACAGTGGAAGAAGGTGCAGTAACGATTCCGTGCGTGTTAAAAAGATAAGAGAAGCACACGCATGTTGCATCGTTTCGTTGCATTGTGATGTGCTGCATGGCGTAGCGGTCCTTAAAAAAAATACGGAAAAGAAAAACCGGGACGCCATTGCTATTGCTTCAGCTTCAGTGTTGCACGAGTGTTGAGAGTGTGTGGATGTCGGCGATCGTCGGTCACATCGGCAGCTGCTGGATTACTAGAATCACGGATAAGAGATTTGTTGCACGCTTCCGTTCACAGCTTTGCTCTGTCTAGTCAGAGTTTATTACTATGTCATCTATTCATTAGCTTTGATGTGGGCAATTTTTTAGGTGTTTGTTGAGAAAGAATTCAGGAGTCTAAGATCTCGATAACCTTAGTTAAAACCGACTTAACCGAGTTGTTATCCACTGTTGGTAAACTAACCGCTTTCGTGACTAGGTAGCCTATGTCTTCGTGAATCTTGAGGAGTGAAGAAACTATTTGAAGATTTGAAGCAGTTTTTTTTGTGATTAGGTCCATGCGTGCTGATATCCGTAATTTTTTTTTTCAAATAAATTGAATGGAACTCTGAATCTTTTCCGCTGTTGAGAAGTCGTAGTACCCGGTTCAAATATACAATCAACAATTTTTCCTTGTATCATTTGTGATGGTCTAAAAACTAAATCTAAACTGAAATGCCATCTTCGCCGTCATTTGGGAAGTTGGGATTTGGGAAGATATTAAAAGTTTTCGTCTAATCTAGGCCTACATAATTATGTCTATGTGTGACGTGTTATGTCTTTGCCGTGCACTTGCTTGAATTTTGAATCTTAATCAGTAAATGGGTAGCCAGGGTAGGTAGGTAGGACGATTGTCCCACTTGTTTCACTCCATAAACTTTTCAACTCGTTTACGTAATCAGCCAAATTCGGGGTTCAGAAGTGCCGAGGGCCCGAGGCACTCCTGGCTGACTGCACTACTGAAAGGGGGTTGAGTGGAGGGGCCGACGTTGTTCCTATCGATTGGCCCGGTTTGTGACATAGATCATAGGTGACGTTCCTACGGCAACTTGATATTTTTGCTGTAAATTGAATGGTCCAAGATGAATATAGTTCAGTTTTTCCCAAACTGTGGTACATTGATTGCTCGCTAGTTATAACTATTAACGGTATAGGCGATGACATTCCAGAATCCATTCTCAGGTGGTGTGCTACTTGAAGTTTCGGAGTCACGATCGATTTTAAGCTTAGGTTAGGTATTATTACATAAACGTTTGTTATGTATCATTTTCTACATTAAACGTTCATTAACGAACAAACTCATGATAGTGTTGTGAAGTTCATCACTGTTACTCGCTTCCTACATCGCCATACGGTCTTATCGTGCCACTTTTTATTCATACATTACGCTTGATCGCTAATTATTAGCACGCTGAATAAAATGATAAGCTACTGGATTACTACTGACGCTACTCAGCATGCAATAATTATATATCGTTATTCTGCTTTTCGTTATATATCTATCCAGTAATTGTTAACGTATAAGCTTCTCTACTATTTCGCTTTATGCAATTCTAATATTTTCCATGAAAGTTCTACAGCAACAAATGTCATCACATGATGCATAGAATTGAGTCCTAATATCGTTTTAAAGTTGTACTCGTTGATCATATATATCGTGTGTTGCCCGGATTCTTATCAGCTACGTTATCTCGGCACACCTCGTTGTTTTGATCATTGCTTTCGGTATTGACGACTGACGAGCACGTGGCTAGTTTCGATTGTCTAGCACTTGTCGAATAAATCTAATGAGATAGCATTACTCTTTCATACTGTTGAAATTGACGATGCATCTAAATGGTATGTCACAGCCGCGTTGAGGCTGTTATCTCTTACGCAAACCTCATGAATCAACATGAACAAGTACTCATGTATCAACACAATGCAAGAATTCCGGGTCTAGGTTTCTTCCTCTCAGTTCCTACATTAATTCAGATGCGACTTTGAACATGAGGTTCTAGAATTTATTAGGCGACTTGAGAATGAGTTTGTTCTCTTGATTAAATTTAATTCAACTCCATTAACGGAATGAAAATTTGTTCAGTGGCTAGGGCGATGCGCATATTAGAAATTCTATTTTGATTGCTCTTTAAAAGTATTTTCTGCTGTTTGTTGACAATATATAAATTCCAGTAGTTGTCGATGATGAGTATGTGAGGCGGCAATCACGATCATTGGCATTCATCGCGACGCTCCGCTTACCAAATTTTCTCTATGCTAAGGCCTCCATTTATAGCAACGCTCCGCTTGTCAATTTTTCTCTTTTCCGAGACCTCCATTTATCGCGACGCTCCGTCTATACATTTTTCTCTATTCTGAGGCCATCATTTATCGCGACGCTCAAGTAATAAATTTTTATCTATACCGAGGCCTCCATTTATAGTTAGGCTCCGTTTACCAAGTTTTCTCTATTCCCAGGCCTCCATTTATTGTGACGTTGCAGGGACGGCCTTGATAGCTTGCCATGTTTTACTTCTTACCTTGACTCGTGCCCGGCATCTAAACCACTCGTGAGCTTCGATCACTCATGATTGCTGCACCATTAGCCATCCTGCTTCACGTCACGCACCAGTCATTCGAAAACAAAGTAGATTTAATGTTTCATTTGTTAGAGAAAATTAAAATTTTAGTTGTGTCTGTTGTGAGTAGAAAAGTTTTGTGGAATTCCATTGGCAACATCAACAAGGTAGCACATCATTTATAATGCATTTATTATTGTGTGGTAATGATGAACGAGGCTCTTTATATTTGCCAACTAGAGAACGAAATCTGATGGTTTTCTCCGCCTCAGTTATTTGTAGTAATTTTGTCCTGCCCATTCGTTGATGAATGATTCGATAAATCAACTGCGTCTCGTGCTTAATTTAGCGAGAGCTTCAGCTTGTTGCTAACATGCATAATAATGTAGCGTTGTGCATAGTAAGTTTACTTGTTTTATTGGTCATAAGGTGCTGTTATTTATAGAGACTACTTTCATCCCAATGTAAAATAGTGTGAAGTCAATTCTACCGGAAATGAATAGAAACCGCTTAAAACTTTATCTTGGAAGATCTCTGATCTTGTCAGTTGGGTTCGTAAGTTCGAAAATAAACTAATCTTATCATCCTGCACAGAGAAGACGACGTGAAATATTTTCATTATTATCATTTAATTTAAAAAATCGTTAATATACAAATTAAATTTATAATTATTCTCTGCATTTCGGAATGTAAACCTCCTCAGCCGAATTTATGTAAATATAAATAATCACGACGTGTTGGCGCTCATCATAATCATTTATGTAACCAGAAGTTTCACGGTATCATTATGACCTTAATTTGAATTGAAATATGACTCTGTTTACCAGCATACAAGGTCAGCTGTGAATGATGTGACCTTTCATGTGTTTATGCTGTTCGTCGAGTTTTTACTTCATCTCCTTTCACTGATGTCCAAGTTGTTTTTTAGTCATTGACCTCCTGAAACAATAATCCAGCTTCTTGATCATCCTTGACGTGAAATCGACAGCACTTTGATTTGGCCTATATGTAATATATTTCGTAACTTCTGTTTTGAAGACATGGCTTTCTTCGTCTGTTGTCCGAATGTTGGCATTGTAAATAAGCTCACACTCGAAGTTGTTCTTCTTCGCTAAGTCAAAACCTACTTATATATCATTTTAATGTTTCAGGCTGCGAAGCGTGCACGAGTTGTTTAGTTACAATTACTTTCCAAATCATTTTTTGTTTGAAACTTAACTCTCAGTCTCTCAAGAAGATAAAAAGTTGCTTCGATACATTAACATTAAGTTATATTGTATATAGTGCAGCCTTAGCGTACTCTTACTACAAGAAGTATAGTCGAAATAATTTCAGTATCCAGTTTCCATAAATTTATATGTCAACCTATAATTAATTTTCTAGTCTAATGAGTGTATCTTCATTCTTCAACAAAAAATTCCATCTCAATGTTAACTTCAGCTCACTCCAGCATAAGGCCAGTATGTATGCATTAATTCACTGCTGTTCATTCTGTCAATTGTGGGAAAATAATTGAATTGTCTAGTTTAAGGTCTCATGAGCTGAACGATTATCTTGATTATTTGAGCATTAAATTGATCGCATATGGACTCATGAGTAAAGACCAGCTCTCGATATCGAGCCGCGACATTGACCTACAATGATTTCGACGAAGTCTATAGGAGAAATTTTAAGATAGTTTCTCTAAGAGAATTTTTTCCAGAAATTTATTTATGTAAGTAATTTGCAATTGCTGCTTTACACAACCGTTAGACGAAACTCCTTACCGTTAGACGAAATTCCAGCGTATGGTATGTTTTATTTATTTGGTTTGATTTTACTCAGCTGCTCAACTTCTAGAAATTTTGGTCTCCGCCTGCTTATATAACATTCTTTATCAGACCCAGATTAGAACATCCTTCTACATGGCGATAATTGACTTCGTGGGATTCGCTAAGAAATTAACATGAAGGTTGTTATTAATTTTACTATAACCGTATTTTACGGTAGAGATAATTTTTTTAATTTTTTTATGTTGCAGATTGTTTATTTAGATTTGCACAATGCAGATGCATATGTATTTGTATATATATATGGATTTCATAGAAATAGAGTAAATATCCATATTAAGTTTGTTGAAAATGTATAAAAAAAATAACAACAAAATAATAAAATATAATGAAGACAAGAATTAACTTTTTATGCACCTGGGTTAAATTTTATGCAAAATACACCTAAAGTTAAGAATAAAATAGATGTAAATATTCTCTGTGAACAATTCAAAGATGAACTATTGAAAGGTTCCTAAATTTTGTGGAGTGACTTTATTTTTTGGATTCAGTTAAAATGTTGGAAAACTGCTTTTCGGTGAAAGGTCGTGCATACCTCGTCCAACTTGATCACACAGGCCTTTCGTGGCACCTTGCTGACTCAACTCTAGGTGAGTGCGTAGAAATTATATCTAGTTAAATATTTCTGCTTCTCGATGAGACGTGCGACATGAATGGCGATGAATATTTTTGCTTTTAGATCTAACATTTGTTGAAGCTATGTCCGCACTTGACGCTAATACACAGTATGTTTTTGAAATGGCGTTACGAGTATCAGTATCACTGATCACTCAACGGCAATCGGCCTTCCGTTCCATTTGCGTACGATATTCTGTAAATATTACATTGGAAATATTAAAACAACTCTCGAAAATTAGTACAATAACTTAATTAACGCTGATCAACTTTATCTTTTCCTCTATTTGACAACTGTTTAGAATTATTGGACAATTAATAATTATTTTATGAATAATTTTTTGATCAGACCTCTGAATGTGTGGGGATCAGTGGTGAATAGTCTGATAATTATTTAATTATTTTTATATCTTGAATTAAATCGCGAATGAGATTTAGAATGGTTCGGATAACCTATAAGGTTTAGTTGATATAAAATTATTTTAAATGCTTCTGTCCCGATTTTTGTTTTCAGATGTATATCACGTGCCGGCACACCAGTTGCTGAGCTGCTGGAACTGCGTCAAGGGGTGTGTGGATTGCTGCCCTTCTCTAGCGGATGTCTTTCATCCGACTTCGAATGAGAGCAAAACTTATTCCGAACCGTCAACAACTGACTTGCTCAACAACCATGAACAACACCCCACTGTTACTTCATACGCTGCGGTCTCAGCCACAGATGTGGATGTATTCGTTACTAAAAACGGCCACGCCATCACAAACGCATCTCCTAAACAAATTTTTCCAAAAAGTGGGCAGATAGGGCCTATTCCTAGCCCCAAAACTTCGATCGCCTTCGAAGAAAATGCCCCTGACCTTTCATCTAAGCGTCCTCGACTGCGAGCTCAAATAAAGAACTTGTCTTTGATATCGTGTAAGCATTCTAAAAAAGACAAACATGCGCTAGCTATCGAAATATGTGAACGTGTGCTGCCGTCTTCTAGTATTCGGTGCGGCTCTGGCAGTGCGAGTGAAGTCGTACGAGATTGGCAAACCCGGGTAATTGTCTTCAATCACGACTACAGAGATGTTGTCTTGACCTGGTACAGAGCGCTGTGGAAAATTATATTGGGTAAGATTATTAAGCTATTTATCTTCCTAAATTCAGAGTGCAATTCAGGTACTTTTGTTCCTTTTTGTCTTATTTGTTGAAGTCGTAGAACTAAATTATACTACTAAACTAAATAAAAATTTAGTTTAGTAGTATAATACTAAATTTCATTAATTATTCGCGGTAAACTAGAGGTGAACGTCATATCTGACAACGCTGCATCGTTCATATGACTTGACAAAATTTGGACGGCAAAAGAAAAGCTGCCGTTCTTTAAATAAATATATTGAGTTTGAATTCACGTTTGTAACAGTTAACATTCAAGCTGTTCTGTGAAGCTTTTTCTATGAGTCTATTTTGGGATCCGACGCTCCTTCACTTGAATTGCTAGCCTGTGCATTGTGAAATATACCTGTGATGACTGACCATGACTTTCGTTTTCTATGTCTGGCTAGTCACGCATCTTCTGGTTGTGTTAGCTTCCATAGAGTCGTGCGCTTAGAAAAACTGTTGGATGTCATTCATGTTCAGTTAGAAGATTTTTTCTTAATTTCGTCGAGAGCAAGTTTCATTGATTGTATTATTGCCTTTGGCCAGGTAATTTCAAGGTCTCAAGTGTCATATTTAACATAACGTGGTGTTGTCTAAATGGTTTTCGAAGTTCTGTCCTGCCACTCATGCGCGAATTATTGTTGGATTTTTACGAGCAAGGCTCTGCGTGAAAGTTCGTTGGGTTTCTATGGTTTCTCTTTCACGCCAGTTACTGGTTTGAAGTATGGATGACTCTCTCTTCTAGCCTACCTTATGGCAGTCGCTTGCTGAAATGATGGTTTCACTGGAAAGTCTGTCTCGCCCTAGACACAGTAAAAATGTTTTAAATTTTTTTCGAATACTTATACTGTATGTAACGAATGGAATTAATAAAATAGATCCCTGAATTTTCCGCAATTATTTCTGTGCTCTCATTCTCATCATCGCTTCTATACTTCATACGAAATATTCTTCTGTTGTTATGATAATTCAATTTGGTTTACGTTATATTATATTACGTTTACGTTATAAGTTTTTACTGCATTTCATCAGCTCTAGCATATTACAGTCGTCTTTTGTTATATGTTACCAAATACAAGAAATGAAAAGTTTTATTGTCCACAGATGTACCGAAACGTCCTTGTCGCTTGGTGGCAATCGTAAACCCGTTTGGGGGTAAGAAAACAGGCGCCGACATCTACGCGAGACGCGTAGCCCCTTTACTACGACGTGCAGCCATCGCCGTAACTGTGGCCATGGTAATTAATATATTTGAGTTTCGATTCTGCTGACCTTGTTTTATCCAACTTTTATGGAGCTGTATTTCCTAGATCTTGAGGCACTCGTTGCAAGATTTTATCTGTTAAATCAGCCTTTCATTATCGAAGCAATAAATTTCTAATCTAAATTTTCATCGTAACTTGATAAGTGCTTAGTTAGCATCAGCCACTTATTCAGCACGTGTGTACGAATATATTACTTCAGGTTGAATACTAACCCTTATTATAGCCTCAAAACTTTTGTTTACTTGCGATCAATTAAAAAGAATTATTCATGAAACTTGCCCGACTCGTATTTTTTCATTTTTGTGATTAAATATTAACTTGGAAATGAACAAACCTTCATTCTGTGACGAGTGCATTTTATTGCTTCCAATGTAAGTATTGTTCTATCAATATTGCAAGAATAGTTCTTAGATGTTGAAACACGTTCTTCCTCTTGCGTTTAAATTCATATCACCTAGCTCTTTAATTGTTCTGGAGTGTGACCATAAATGTTAATTCACTTACGACTTCAGTGGTGAGACTTTTAACTCGACAGCGCACGACTTTCTATCCGCTGAGGAGTCAAGCTTGTCGAAATTAAACCTGTATACACATACTGTATGTACTCCAAGCTTTCTAACTTCGGTCGAGTTGAGACTTTTAGCTAATCATTTGTAGAATTTTCTACTAAAAAAGCTCTACATATTCTTAGTTTATTTGTTTAACTTATTTTTGAGTAAGATTTTCATAGTGAAGTTAATTTATAGAGAATTATTCGGATTCAATTTTCATCAAATAATTTACACAATTTTAAATGCAGCTTTTAGGTTTGAAGAAGTGTAATTTTTATGATACAATTTTGAGAGAATGTTGCGCATGTATGATTTTTTGAAAAAGTAAATTTGCAAGTGCTGTTGTGTATCGTTACTAAAAAGTTCTAAGTCAGGTGTTGCATTCTTGAAGAGTTTCCCAGAAAACTATCCACATTGAAAGCTTCCAAATTTGGTTAGTCAGAACCGCTAACGAGAAGGCATCCGTGAACACATTTATTACCGAAAGCCGCCATTCTTCACGCAATGGTTACTTGTTAAATCTCAATATGCTTAAAAAAATTTATTTCACAGACAACTCACCTTGGTCATGCTGAATCACTCGCTGAAGAAGCAGCCAACACACCAGATGTAGACGGGGTGGTGGTCGTGAGCGGGGACGGGGTGGTCGCCGAGGTGGCCTTGGGCTTGTTCAAATACGCCACCCACAAGCACGGTGGCAACCTTGATGACATGTCTGCTACCGTCCCCAAGTCGACTATCCGTATCGGATTCATTGCCGGTAATTCTTCCGTATTTACGTATTTAGGTGCTTCTAATTGATAGGTCAAATCATGATGAGAAATTGAAAATTAATTATTCATTAGTCGTTGGAGCACGACAAATCTTACAAGCTCCCCTGTCGTAATACTTCTCAATCGAAATCTCGTTTATATACCGGCCCAATCTCGTTTGAATTCGTGTGATGGATTCAAATTATATTTTAGTTGCAAATGAAGTGCGCATTGCGTAGGCTTTTCGTCCAGCACCGAACTGCAATGTGAGGCGGCCACACTATATGTTCACTTTCAATCTTTCGAAGCCATGCGAGAGCGGCTCAAACCGCCGTTGCTGCCTTTACTTTTAGTGTCCACACGCGTTCATTCAATATCAACATTCAAAATATGTTCGAGACGCGCGGTCTTAGTTCTCTGAACGTCGCGGTGCTCGAGTTTCAAAGTACGAAAATTTGATCCTTCAGTGTAAACACAATATTGTAAGGATAATGAACACAATATTTGACAGAAAGCGATTTATGCTGATGCCATGTAAAATTTTCGCGAAATAATAAGGGCGGAAAAAATCTCATATCGTTACATTAATGTTAACAATGTCAGTACACCCAAGCTTATCACGCGCTGCTATGAGGCAGTGACCGCCGGGCTTTCTCCTCGGTTCTTAGTGTTTATGCGTTTTTGTGTAGGGATGGTTTTCTTTGGTTTGTAATCGGTTCAATGCTATAGTTGGCGTTTGTGCTCCTGCTGCAGCAAGTCGAATTTAAGCCCACTTAATTTGAACCACATTTTGTAATGTTTTAAATAATTTGTATTTCCGGTTTCACCATCTTACCAGGTCTTAAGATAATTATTGTCTATGTCTTAAATTTTGACTGCGGCGGCAATTATTATTTGTTCATGTTGAACGCCTTTTCTTTAGAAGTTTTCCGCGACTGCCATATTTGGAGTTGATCGTGTTTATTATAAGTTTTCTTTGGCTCCTTTGGTAATACGTAAGGGTCTGTCGAGGGCGTATCCGCACTACGTCTTACATCAGGTAAGCTGTTTATTTTCGTCAACTTCGACGCGAAGTAGTAGTAGTATAATAGTTTGCTAGCGCTTCAGCTATCAAGCTATTTCGCACCGGAGGTCATAGTATAACATCGCCAGCTAGGCGGAAGGTCTCAATTATTCAGTCTCAAATTAATCATCACCCACAAGGGGCGGAAGGTCTCAATTGTCCAGCCCGCTAAATCTGGCTCGAAAGAGGCAGCGTTAGCATCTCAAACAGGCGAAGTGACAAGGAGGGACAGGTGAAAAGCAACAGAAACTAAGATACTCGAACAAGAGGTCGCTAACACGGGACGTCGGCCGCCCGCACGAGAGGGACAGAGAATCCTACCTACATAATAACTTAACCCCACAACTGAGATCAACGGTCAGACACCGCGAGTTCAGCGGTGGGGCGCTCAGGAACAATCCCCCCAGGAGCGCGAAATCCCATAGGACTTCTGACGAGCACAGACACGCGTCAGAAGTCCCCCCTGAGGGGAACTTCCGACGCGATGGTCGGTTGAAACCTTATCCGTGATATGAAATTGTACTCTAAGTAAGAAATGATTGAGCCCTACCACCTTTTTGCTTTTGACGGTTTTGTATCTTTTTAGCGCATTTTCTCATTTATGGAAAAATGCCCTTTTGTGCTAGTCATGTCAGTCTGTCTGCCTGTCCGTGACTTCATGTTTTCGTCGACGAGAAAATGCGCTCTCTGTCACTCACTGCAGTGAGTACTGAGTTACATTTTTTCAAGATTGCTAGACCCGAGACCTTCCGCCTCGCTGGCGATGTTATATTTTGACCTCCGGTGCGAAATAGCTTGATAGCTGAAGAGCTAGCAAACCATTATACTACTACTATTACTACTACTATGCGCTAGTTAACCTTGTGCCATTAATGTCCATAAATTTGTGACTAAATCTCACGTTTCCTACACAGGAGGCTCCACCAATGCCTATGCGTTCGCTTTAAACGGCAGCGACTGCCCAACTACGTCCACTTTGCAAATTATTATGGGTGGGTAATCATCATTTAGAACACTTCATCTAATAATTACTGGTGTATATACATTTAATAATTTGTATTGATGATAATAATAATTTAGTGACGGTTTCTAGTTACCTTCACTTTTCTCGCCCTTGAAATTACTTTGAACAGACTATACATATGACTATTTTTAAAATAAGAGGCACTAATTGTTTACAAACTCAATTACGATGATTTGATGACTGCTGCAGGCGCTGAGCGGTTTGTTGATATCGCCGGGGTGTACTCCGAGAATCGCTTGCTTCATCTTAGCGTAACTGCAATACATTTAGGCTTCGTGAGTCGCACAATGGAAAATAGCATTAAACTCCGAGCTCTCGGCCCCATCAGAGACGTCATTAGTGGGACCAAAGAGTTAATTCTCAACAGGTGAATTGTATTTTTGCTGATTCTTTTTTCATATTGAATTTCAATTGCCCCCACTCAATCAATGGTCGCTGTTTGATACCTATGACGATTACAAGTAATGTAGGATTAAATGCCATCCTTCTACTATGTTAATCTGAACAGGATTTTCACGCATGGTAAACGCTGTCACTGTACTTCAACTATTCATCTAACGTCAGCTTTTCTGGAACAGGTCTGACTCGTACAGCTTTCGTTTTCTTGGGAACGCCAATCAAGAGTCTTCTCCATACGATGAGGATTTTTGTCATGCTGGTTGTGTTACTTGCAATTCCGACAGCCCCGACCAAGCCGCCTCCGCTTGGATTGAGGTGAAATTTATATTGTGGTTTTAATTCTTTTCGACTATTTGCTTTATCTTCTCTTCTCATTCTTGCTTTTATTGAATAATAAGAGCATGATTTTATTCCGTCTTTGATATTTATTAAGAGCTGGTAACGTATTATTTTGGCAAGCATTGTGCGTCACTACCTCGTGCCGTATATTTATGCCTCCTCTTACAGACACAAGGCGATTATCACAGTGTAACGGCAGCACTCAACACACTTGAGTGCCGTTACTGTAAGTACGGACTCTCACCAGCGTGTCATATCGGCGATGGTACAGCTGACCTACTGCTCAATTACAAAGCCCCTCTCATTACCGTTCTCAAGCGCTTCGTCACGATGTCAAGCTTTAAGGATCATGTAAGCAGCTTGATTATGTTTGAATGTGTTTATTAAGAGTAAATTTAACCATATGACGTACTGACATATACATGAAAATTATGTCATGGTATACAAGTTGATTGAAGCTTTGTTTCATGTGCTTCTCAATTCAATTTAATGTTTCAGCTAAGGCGGAACAAGGTTGATGCGTTTCGTAGCAGTGAAATTCATTTCAAAATGGATGCATTGACTCCAATCAACTGCGACGGCGAGCTACGACACAGCGCAGAGTTTATCATGAAGTATGTACACACAAAATCTCGCGAGGTTATACAGATCCCCTTATAGTGGTTAAGAAATCTGAGTATATTTATTAATGCCGGAAGGATTGATTCTTTCGTTGAAAATCGTTGCAACAATAGAATACCAGTATAAGTAATATCAATGCCAGTTCACTTCAAATCCAGATACAGAAATCACATAATACGAAGCAACAAGAATATCTCATTCTTATTACAGAGTTCACCGCCAACGCTTGGGGGTCTTCAGCTGGGGCCGGGAACCCGTCAGTTCTATAGATTTATCCAGAGTTTCCAACAAGTTTATTTATTAATATGATTCAATTTTATTGTACTTTAGAAATATATTTTTGAATACACATATGAACAAATCCGCATACATCTTTGCTTCTCAACCTCATCGATTCTCACTTGAGTAAAAACTATTACGTTTTCAAGGGAATGTCTTATACTTAAGAGATACGTTGGCAATGTAAGATTCATGGTCGTCCTGTAATAGCTCTCATAACTTGGACATCACGTTTACGATATCCGAGGACTCGATACCCGGACACTTCAAGGATAAGTAAAAATAATATGTGATCATATCAATGTTACTTTATGTAGAATCATTTTTCAGTACCAAACCTATTGTTGTGTCTTTACAAGCCAAGCTAATCTTGTATGAATAATGAGTAACTTGGGTCGTTGATTAAATAATAAATAACTTGGTTCCCACTACCCCAGGGGAGCACGCCATAGGAGTAAATTTGTGCAATATATAAGTTTTACTACGCTATATTTTGCCTGACTATGCGAGAAATAACACGGAATGGAAGAAGAGATCCTAGTTCAGTTAAGTAGAGAGTTAACTATGACCCAGCAATTATGAAAAGACTACAGACTGGAGAGCCATTGCGTACTATTTTTGTCATTAGCATAGAATCTGAATTGGTGACCTCCGATTCCTGATGTATATTCATAGCTCCGTACCGTTTTCGTAGGTATCCCTAATTACAATGAATCGTTTACAAAAAAATAACCGTACTAAATGCCACCTTGCTGCATTATATAACAGGAATGAAAGTTTTACACAAAATTATCTACTATTGGGAAGGCAACTGAATTGATAGATAACATACTTGGTTATAAACCTATGGTGTACGCCCGCCCATTAGGGTTATGAATCGCGGAGCTCACTGGATCCGTGACACACCATTCGTACCACACGTTCTTGCTTGTGACGCACCTCCAGAAGTGTATCTCGATTATTTCGCCCGCATGTACATTGATAGGTTCCTGTAGGTTGAAATTCAGTGAGAAAAATGCATATTAAAAGCTCGTACGATTTTTTTCACTCTAAATACAAATAGGTTCAAAATTTGTGCTGACATGTTTTTGTTCAATATTAACCATGTATTAACACTGCATTGGATCAATTTGACTAGTGTCCATGTGATCAAGGAGACGGTACGAATTATTGACTCTTGAAATATTTTAGATGAAGCAAATTGGCTGGGAGCTTCATTTGGGTTAGAACTCCGACCATGAAGTTAGAAGTAATATATACACTTGTGCCCGAAATTATTCATACCCCTTCAGAAATATAATGTATTTCAATTTTAAAGAACAATAAAGATCATTTACAACTTATTATTCTAGAAAAGGTTATCATTATAATGTAAAACAAATTTAATGCTAGAAAATATTTAGAAAATAACTTTCAACAGTAATTATTTTTAATTCTGTGAGAAAGTAACTGTTCATAATTATTCGCACCCTCTTATTCCAGATCATTTATCATAATATTTGAGAACTATTAATGGAAACAGTAGTATATACTCAATAATTGTATTTCAAAATTCGGCGTTATTTAGCAGTGTAATATTTTTCTCTGCAAAGCCTGAAAATATTATTTTTTCTACAATATAGAGAAAAGCTAAAATGTTGCTAAAAGTTTGCCGATGGCAAAGAAAAAATAGCTCATAGTGATGGTCTCAGAAACAAAATTGTAAATTCCCACAAAGAAGGGCTGTGATATTAAACAATACGGTATCTAAGAAGTTTGATGTTCTTACGTCTACAATACAGAGCATTAGAAAACGTGCAATTCATTTAAACACTGTGGATAATCAGTTGGGTTGTGGAATAAAGGGAAAAATCTCCCCTAGATGTGGTAGAAACGTAATACGCTCCATTTGCAACTATCATAGGATCACTAGCAAAGAAATTCTGTCAAATTTTGATGCTTCAGGTATGGAGGTATCAAGACAAACACTGCAAAGAACAATGCGTCGTAACGGACTGGAGGGTTGTCGACCCAGGAAAACTCCTTTGTTAACAATAAAGTATGTGAAAGCACGTATTAAGTTTGATCAAAATCATGTCAATTCCCCAACCTCATTTTTCTCCAAGATGTTGTGGACAGATGAGACTAAAATAGAATTATTCGGGCATAAGGATGTTGCTTACGTTTGGAGAAAAAAGGTGAGGCTCATAATTCAAAGAACACAATCCCCACAGTTAAACATGGGGGTGGTAATCTTGTTTCTTTAGGTTTCTTTATCTGCTAGGGGACCAGGAAATGTGATTAAAGTAAACGAGATCATGGAAAAATAACAATATGTTGATATTATCAAAAATAACATCAAGCAGGATGAATAAAAACTTCTCTTGGTCCTGATTAAATTCTTCAGCAGGATTATGACCCGAAACACATATCGAAAATAGTCAATAAGTGGTTCAAGGATTCTTACATCAATGTCATGGAATGGCCTAGTCAAATTCCCGATTTCAATCCGATTGTGAATTAGTGGCGAGTACTGAAAATAGAGATGAAAAAGAGATAACCTAAAAATTTGGAAGAATTTGAACGGTATCCCTATAGGACGAATGGACAAAACTTAGCGTCATTGCATGCAGGAACCTTGTCGACCATTACCCAAAGCGTTTACAACAAGTTATAAATCGCAAAGGCCATGTTATCAACTATTGATTCAGGGTACGAATAAATTTGGTCAATAGTCAGCTTTATGCTTCCTTTGTATCTCTTTACCAAACAGAAAAATAATGTTTTTTTTGTTTCTAAATACATGTTATATGGTTCATATAAATGGTTTACATCTCCTCTGAAAATTCAGATAATTATTTTTCGGTCTATTTCTCGTAATTTGTCAAAATGACGTTAGGGTATGAATAATTTCGGGCACAAGTGTATATATAACGATTAATCGGTGTTCATGTAGATTCAGACAGATTCTTCCACGTCTTTGCAAGTATGTCTTAAAATTATGGTTACCAGCACACGATACTTCAATAGACCCAGCAAAGGATAAACAAGAAGCATCTCTCATTCGACAAAAAGGTCTTAGTAATAGATCAAGACAAACCTATCAAGTTGTTACGAATGCTGCTTCTACAAGCATTCGAATCCAATAGCTGTTACTAAACATGAGACTGTTGTTGTCATGAAGCAAGTAATTTTAATTAAGCATAAATATACTAAAAACCGTATTATCATTACACTAAAAACCGTATTATCATATTATCAATTCATAATCTTAGCGCAACACATGTCTCACACATTTATAAATAACAGACCAGGTCATCAGTCGTTTGCCTTTTAGAGTGCAACAAAAGAAATATTGTCTACGTTACTCACTTTGATGGGAAAAAGAATAGGGAACCATGAGAACATGCCAGGCGAATGCGTCTCAGGTCGGATGCTGATCTTCACTTCTTTGTACAGCGTTGCCTCAAAATAACCTGCAATGGCGTGCATGGCGCTATCTTCCGTTACGCGGAATTGCAGAGCTTTGTGGCGTCTGTTGTCAATGTGGGCACCTGCAATGCAAAATTTCGTTAAAAAATGTCGATAGATTATTTCGGTTCACATGAACAACACCTGAAATATTACAATGATCATGACGCGAGATCATTAAAGATCATGACGTAAGATCACTTGATTTAAGCCTGCGTTTTGTCTTAATAACCAAACTTTAAGCTACTTGATACTCAACACACAACACACATCTAAATGTATACTTCAAAAACATACAGTAAATACAGGAAAAGTTGTGAATGTAAATAACTTTTACCTTCGGCAGAAATTTCTATCATCTTAAATTGTGAGATGTAAATTAGTGATAAAGGTATAGGAGTCACTACTAGGAACGTTAATTTTATTGGCACTACTCTAATTCATAACATAACCTTGCATATAAATTAACAATAATCATGTAGAAGGAGAAATGTTAATAAAAATTTGGTGAGAACAAAACGTTTAAAGGCACAAACACTCACTCCTATTGGGATGATTGAAGGTGAAAAGTTCCTGAGAAGGAGCAATCTCCCTCTTGTTGTGCAGGTAAACGACATACGGCGTCTCATAATGATGCAGGAAGTGCTTGTCCTTCTCGCGACAGCTCCGCACTTCGTTGTACAGCTTCGGGGACTGCAGCGGTGCGATGTATGAAGTGTAGCTGCTCGGAATACTGATCCCATCCGCTGCAAGTGAAACGTTTCAAGCAAAATATACATGTTATGTGCGACGATTGGCAATAAAAAATAATACAAAAATGTGAAAAAAAAACGGTAACAAATTGGCAATTTTTCTTCTTCTGGGCAGAAGCAATGGTGAATTACCAAGATAAAATGAGCGTACAAATTCCCTTCATAATTGGCAAAAATATTCTGTAAACAGAGCTTATCATTGCTAACTTAATATTAACTTTATTTCAGGGGTATTTATTAATTCTCTTCTTGCTGAAAGTACACATTGCTGATTTTTTTTCGATCACCTTTTGTAAAAATTTATTTGAAAAAAAAAAAAGACATTCAACTTGCATTTAAGAAATTTTTGAGCGCCATCAAGACACTCGGGCGACAGCTCATTGTCGCCGAAAGAACCAAGAAGTTCAGACACAAGAATGTCAGCCTCCTCAGGCGCTTGCCAGTCCCGCATGTCGCACGACACAACTGAAACCTGAGAACCACGGTTAAGTTTTACAGGGGTTTTACATTATTTGTTTTACAAATAGTGAAATGGAAAACAAAGTGCTGAGAATTGGTAAAAATGTCGGGAAAAATTTGCTCGAAATGAGGAATTAAGACACTATGTCAAATTTGATCTAATTAATAGAGAATAAATATTTTAAAAATTAAACAGATGGCTACTATGTAAACAGCTCATCGAATAACTAAAGCTCATAACGGGATAGTCTCAACGCAAACAATTTTACGTTTTTCTAAATTTCACGCAAAGATATTGAACAATATGACATTGAAGAAATTAATATCATGTAACCTAAAACTTTTGAATTAATGAATGTTTCTACACTAAAAAATTCAATATTGAACTAAAACTGTTGCGATTTTGTTAGATCAAGTCCGGGTGACTTTAAGAATGGACATCGATGTCAATAGTAACTAGAAATACAAAATATTTAACTTGAAATATATGATTTCTTAAATTAATTTTACTGATTAGGTAATTTACATGTCAGCTGATTGCTTCAGGATAGACTCAGCTCAAAAAATACTCCGTCTTAACGGTTTTTGCTAGTGTTGGTAAATCGAGAAAAAATTCGATCATTTCATGAAAATATTAGACTTTGTGCTAGCTTTTTGGCCACAAAGTTTTACTTCAATCGCTTTTAAATAATAATCAAAACCTGTCATTTCGAGTGAACTTCTTTATATTGCGTTTTCAAAGAGAGGGAACTATAACATCGAAATGTTACACCGATAAAATTTCCTTCGAGTTTTAAGAGAAGGTACTTACGTCTCAACCTTATTAAACTCTTTTCTATTTCATTTAGTTCCAAGCAGTTTTCCATGATTCGTAATAATTTTTAGAATTATACTATTCAAATACTATCCAAATTACACAATATCAACTCGGATATCAACAGCTGATGAACTACCACTCACCTTATCTCCCCACTCCATCTCCTGCCATGCATGTAGGGTTAGGACTGCGTTGGGGTTTTTCTCGACGGCGTAGAGCTTGATTTTGCGGTCAGCTTGACTGGCCGCAGTTAACGCTCGCCGCACCAGAGGACCTCGGCCAGCTCCGACCACCATCACCACCCTGCAAGTCACCAGTTGATCAAGAGGCATAAATTCTGAACGAAAAAACTACACTTAAAAATTACATGTGATCAACAATACAAATTTCCAGGACTGCAATTATTTTCAGATTTCCAGAGACACAAGGTATATTAATATTATAAAATTTTTTGGTGCAAATATGCCAGCTGAAAATTACTAAGAACTCATCCCTTAAGAAATGATGCCGAGTTTTCAATCCAACAAATGTGCATTCAACTTTCACCCAATGTCTTGTATGCCACGTCCATCAAGCTTGAAGAAAAGGCAGCATAAGTTGCTGTTTTGCGTAGAACATTTTTCAGAGTTGAAAAATTAAGGTTATATATACTTTCAAAAAAAGAAAATTGACAGCACCCTTAATATGCATATACAGAAGAAAAGCATGTGTATCCATCACTTGAAAAATAACACGGATGCGGAATACAGATTTATACTATGATACTATTCAGTTATGTTTTTCTACAACGTTTTCATTAAAAGTGATATTCACCAGGACGTCATAACAAAGTGCGTTTTCTTAAAAGTTGATGTTTAAAGTAAAAAAATTCAGTAGCTTTGGTTGTTTGGTAAAGTAACTTGCAAAGTATAATATTCTGCGAGTTTGCATCATCGGGTGCTTTGACGTGAGAAAAATCTGCATTAAAGGCACAAGTTCAGAGCAAATATGCAGAAATACTTCGGCCATTACTAACACGGTGCGTTCATCTTTGTTTTCTTCGGGGACCAAGTCTACGAGAGCATCGTAGATGGCGCGCTCGTACTCCTGGTATTTGATGGGATCTTTCTCGAACACTTCATAAGTTTGGCTTTCCAGGTTATCCATTAGCGGCTGTAGGGGACACTGCAGATAGTCTTCGTAGCCACGCACATACTGGCTCATTGCATCCTCGTTTTGCTGCTCGCTCTGTAAGTAAAAGGAAAGTTTGAAGGGTACAAAAATTATTCGGCTCGTTTTGGCCATTTTTTCACTTCCATTACGTGGGCTTATCCGATTCTGAATTAGTTAATCAACAGATGGCTAGGTATCACAAAAAAGTCGGGCCTCCACTCGAGAAATAAGTTAATTTAACAGGTGAGCAGAGGTAGCAAAAAACTTAGGTAAGGGGGTTTAGTTGTTTCTGAATTAGCCGATTAACTGATAGATGTCACTTATGATGTCGGATCTCAAGCAAACTCGATGAATATTTTAATTTTACAACTGCGCAGTGGCTGTAATAATTTCAGTTATTGTGGTTTAGTTGTTTCTAAATTAGTAAATTAACCGATAACAGCCGCAAATAGAATTGGATCGCCACAAACCCACGAAATATGTTAATTTCGCATCTGCACAGTGACTGCATTAATAGCAGGAATGTGGGTTTAGTTGTTTCGGAATCGGTTAATTAACCGATTTCTACCGCAAATGAGGAAGTCATCACCAGACTCAAAAAATATGCCAATTTCAACTTTAGCCTCTAATGGATAACCTGGAGAAATGCTAAGGCACATGTTACACCTTTTGAATAAAGTGACGAATAGAGCGTAAAAACCAAATTACAAAAGTTTGCAATATATATATATATATATATATATATATATATATATTAGTGTGCCAATGAAATTAATGGTAAAAATTATAATACAGTTTTCCCATGTTCTCATCCTCTAAAAGTTTTCCTTTTCACCTTAGTACAAAGCAAAAAAAAAAAACTTGAATGAGATATCTTAATTTTTACTGGTTGCACAAATACATCATTATTTTGTTAATAAAGCCCGTTTTGAATTATTAAGAAATGGTAAGTCAATTTGTGATATAAGCTGATCTAATTATTATTTCGAATGATTCAATATGGCTAATTTTCACTAATTCACTGAAAATTAGCTGTTGCAGGCTACATTCTTTGTTGGTAATGTGATATTGAAGTATCATTTCTGCTAGATTATTTTTCCACAAGATTCCAAGCGGAACTGATGAAGCGTAAGTAACTGTTTTTTGCAGTTAATTGATGTTTGGCAAATAAAAAAAGAATCCAGCTGACATATTCTGATGTCACTGCAAGCAACACTGCAACACTGGTACAGATATCGTAGCATTCTCCTTCTGCAAAAGAAGCTGCAGAAGCTGCCTTGAAGTTTAGCATGCAGGCAGTCATGTTCATAACTAATTATTCATACAAAATTACAAATGTTTTCAACTTGTTAATGGAATGTTCCAGTTGTCCATGTTTCAAGCTGTTTGATTGCTTCTCACAAGTATGGAGTCGGAAAAACCGGAGAGTGTAAATAATGCAAAAATTTCAGCCAACGTGAAATTAGACACTGAATTCGTTAACAATTCTTGACCATTAGACTAAAAGAAATACAAAATTTTATTTCTTTTACTCTGGGGCTGCGCAATTCAATTATTTCTCTTACAATATTCAAGTCAAAATATCTGGAGTAATTTTTAAAACTAGGTTCACGCGGAAATTGATGTCGAAGTAAACGATGCAAGCGACAGTAGGGACTATAAAGCCTCACACTGCAAACACTGAAAACAAACAATTCGCACCTGCACGATGTGATCAAGGTACTGTTGGTAGAACTTGAGGTGCGGGTGTCTGAGGTGTCCAGTTATGAGGAACTGCGAATGCAGTTTGTGCAGTTTCTTCACAAACAGCTGGTGACGCGAGGACAACACTGGAAATCCTTTCTTGTTTGTCAGCCAAATACTTGTTGGCAATACAGCGCAGCGTACCGGTTCACCCAGCCATCTAGAGAACAATGTTCATGATTTTGTCATAGCAGAAAATTTTTTGTCATTACCAAACGCACAGATTACAAATTACAATTGATGACTATCTCACTATATTTATTTGTTTAGAAATACATTTGTGCAAATATATTTTGAACTTAAAATCTATACAACTATTCATTAGGTTACTTGTGGCGGACAAGTACAAATTCAGTTAGCAAGAATAAAGAAGTTAGATTAAAAATTATGCATTTATTCTACCTCTCTAAGACTTCTTCATCAGGCAAATCAGCCCCGATCTCTAGGCACAAGCCAATCTTCTTTTCAGTATTGGCTATGGAGTGGAATCTGTAGAGAGATGACAGTGAATTGGTTAGTAATCTGAAAGTAGTCATTCCATTATGACTTCTACGCAATAACAACGTCAATAAATTGCAATGGCAAACCTATTGAGACTAAGTGAAAATTCCAGTATCTAATAACGATATTAAATAAAAAAAACATTGTTCACAGACTACATGTCTTTAGATTACAGCATTGAAATTTGTACTTGCAATCGCATACAAAAATGGCTAAGGTCACACTCAGCAAATAGAGCCTCGTTTCCAATGGTATACAATAGGAAACATGCTTAAAACATACTGCACATACTTTAAAGACTCTTCAGAGACCCTGGTTGAAGTGTTCGATTAAAAATTTGAAATAGGGTTCAAGAAGATCATATTTACCTGTTCCACCAAGTCCAGGTGTCAGTGTTGTTTGGTGCTTTAATATCGCTCCTGAAATAAGCAGCCTCGTCAGCAGGTGACACCAATGGAACACGCACCCACACCTGCCACAAATATAACATTAATTTTCGTAAGTGTGACTTAAACATAGCTAGTTTTGAAGTAAAGCATATCAGGCTTATTTTATTAATAATGAAATCAAGACAATTTTTAACATGCGGATACCGGGATACGTGAAAAAAATCTAATGCAGCATGTGAGAGGATATTATTACTGATTTGTAATTTTTCATTAAGGCAGAAATATGACTTTGGATTAGGGAAGAAAATCTGGACATCAACATTAGCAAGTTTTGATGTTTATTCAGCGAATTTTAATAAAGTTTCATGCATGATTTCAAACTTGTTGTCTGAGTTTATATAGAGCAAATGGAGAACCTTCTCTCGTCACATGTAAAGCCGTGAAAAAATATACAATAAATATCACTAAATAAGACATCAGATATGCTCAAATTTCTAAGATATGCTCATTATTAAGCACACATTTCTTACATCTAATTCGAAATATGTTTAAAAATCCTTTCAGACCAACAACAAAATTAATAAAATATAGAAAGACCCAAGTTATATCACAAAATTCTGCTTGAAACCATTCAACATAACTTTTGTATACATGATGAACATATCTGCTAAAATAAGTGCACACCAGGTAAGAGCAGCCAGCCACCACTTTGTTATGCAGAATCCTGGCAAGATTGATGCAATACTGTGACGTGATTCGTGCCATCACAACGGGAACACTCAAATGAGATGCCAGAAGAAGCTCTTGCTGAAGAGATGCCTCACTGTTGGCCACAACGTTCCTGTTGCCGCTATCACAGCCCTGACAAGCACTTGCATTTAAAGCCACTACGACCAAGTTGCTCCAATCTGAAACATTATGAAGAACAATTAATAAAGAACTGCTGGATAGCCAGTATATCAAATATGATTATAGTCAAATGGAGTAAGACGGGATTGCAGCCTTCATGGAGTAAGAAAGAACTGGCCCATGGTGTGCATTCTAATTGCACTGCATTTAAATTGATGAAAGACTCTGTTAGAGTAATCATTTTCAGTCATTCCAGTATATGTTTCAACACTATGCTGAATATAATGAATTTTTTAATACAGTACTCTACAATGAACCAAAGCAAACTTACTATAAATGCAGGCTTAACGAAGTTTTCTCATGACAAAAACTCTAATGTGACTGATATTAGAGTTGACTTCCTGCAACACAAACAGTAACAAGTGGTTGTTTCATCAAGTTCTGTGTTTCTCGATGGATAATATTGAATATCAGGTCCATTCCTTGATTGAAAATTTTGTACCATAAGAATTACAAGTTAGTCCTGTCTTACCCCAGCCTGGTCCCATCTTACCCCACTGAGGTAAGATGGGACCGGTCAATATACTGTAAACTATATCATTTTCAGAAAGTCTGAGTTGAGGTCTGGGAGCCCATTGCACCAACACACCTAGTGGTAGGTTTGGGGTTTTGCAGTCACTCATGGTATATGTGCTACAAGCTTGTTAATGATTTTTGTCCTGTATTTCCCAATCTGACTATAACAGGTAGGACAGGAAGCACATTTGGTTAGAATGCCTCACTTTTTATATTTATTGACGTTGGTATCGGAATATTAATTGTTAAAAAATGGAGCCGTTGTGCATTTTAAAATAATTTTTACAACACTTCTCTTTAACTTCACTTCTTGTTGTTTGTTTGTTTGTCTGCTACAAATCTTATAATCGATACCTATTTTACACAGTTCTACCTCTCCTATCGATCTGAAATTTTGCACACTAGTGTAAAGTTGGAGACAATGCATGAATCAATTGAAAGAATGAATAATTTTGAAGATTTAGAAAATTATATTTTTAATATTAAAAAAATTGAAAAAATAATTGTGTCTGCTACATATCTTATAGGTAATCAACATTTAACTCTGATGAGAACCTGTCCAATCAAACTGAAATTTTGCACACTTGCATAAAGTCAAAGACAATGCATGAATCAATTGACAGAATAAATAATTTTGAAAAATGTAAATTTATTTTAAATTTTAAAAATGAAATTTAAAAATTATTTTTTTTATATACTTGATAATGAAATTAAAAATTCATTGTACATGTGTAACATCAGAGACGCTGGATTCTTTGGAAGTGTTGTCTTTAAAAAGTAATTTTTAAACGCATATTATATATGGTTTCATTTATTTGCAATTGGCTTTTTAAAGCAGGGGTTTAAAAATAGAGGTTAGATATGCCACACACACAGCCCTCCGGCGGATGGCACGACACCGTCGGGGACTAGAGCCTGATACCTCTTGTAATAAATGAACATTTTTTTCCCAAAGCAATGATTATGTATACTGAATCAAATACAATGTGAAACTGCCTTCTGTTTTAGTGAAGAAATGTAAACAATGTTACCCCCACTCGGTCTGTATGTTTCAATAAGTACATTAGGATCCACACAATATGTGAAGTAAATTGTTTGTTACAATAAGTCACCAGTTCATGTTCACATATCCAGCTATTGAATTACATCCAATTTATTTGGGAAGGGTTTCCATAGAACATACCAACCGTGCTATCAGAAGCTGTGTTTGCAGAATTAGTACATGTTAGCAATAATTGATTTTCATTACTTAGAAGAGGGTAATTGCAATCAAATACTCATTTGTCATAATCTAAAGAATTAATTAGTACCAGATGTTGACAGCAGCATGTCTGATCTGGTGAAGGGACCTGGCCTGGCTGCCGCAGCTCCTGACACATGTTCTCGAACAAGGCGTGGATGAACAAGAGGTATGCTTGTGAAGTCATACCTGTGGACAATGAGACATTTTTAAAGTCATGAAAAAACTACAATTTACATAAATTTCATTTGGTGAACAGACTGAAAAATTTCATCTAGATAAGTAACTGACCTCTATGATTATTGAGAGAATAATTGTCAGTAGCATGGTGAAAGGAAGACATGTATATTTTTCAAAAGTCTCTAGCTTTGTACCAAAAATATATGGGTTATTTTCTTGTAAAGCATTGATAAAACTATGTAGACTTAAAATACCAAAAACAAAATTATTTTCTTAAAATGCTAACCTTCACTCAAAGGATTTAATAACTAAAATTATTTTGTCTACAAAATTAATTGAATGATATTATACAGAATACTTAAAAGATTAAGATTTTTAACAAAAACCCTTAAAAGATTTTATGTTACCAAAAATGCTATCAATTGGTGTTATCTCTAGCTACTACACTGATGAAAAACGAGGAAAAATATCAATAATTAATGAAGTTGAGAGCTCCAACCTCATACATTTCTGACTATAATAATAAACTATTGGTTGGGAGTACCCAAGAAATTTATAATTAAACTTTTCAGGCATAAAAATGACCACTCACCCATTTTGACTAGTTTCTTGAAGAGCATCTCGAAGCTCGTGCACATGAGCAGGCTCAAGTCCACATGATGCTCTCATGGCACACGTATTTACAGTTAAAGAACTACTAGTAACTAGTTTATAATATAATGACTAAATATAATGGATTGTTTTGGTACAAAAACTGAAAATAAAAGTGATCATGTTTAAGAAGATATACAACCTACCCAAATAATTCTACATGGTTCATAAAGTTATATATATAAAATTTGGGTTGATGTCATTGTACACGCAGTTCTGTCAGACTTGGGCAACTTGCTCCTAGCAATTATACTATGCTATACCTTCAACAAAAAGTCAAAAACCAATGCCTAATAATAATCCAAATTACCTATAAATCAGAGTGAAATCTTTTCCATTTTTAAATTAAACTGAATACTTGACAAACACCAACACAGTTAAAATGTTGGCTTATGCAGCTTCAAAAATCAAACTGTTAGATTTCATTTACATATGCAAATTCTATAAATTAATTCCGATAGGTTTCAAAAATCTTGTTACAGCTTGGAGAGTCCATTTTTAATACACAATTAGCCAATTATGGCCGAGACATAAGTTGAACTTGTATTTAAGATCCTCAAGACCTTAAGATCCCCCCTCCCCCCAGGCCCCAGCCAACATCTATCTAGAGTTCACTTAGTAAATGATTTAGGCACTCCAAGTCCCACACTCAGGAAGATGTATATAAACGGGAAAATTTCCCATGCATAAATAGTTTTTTGAAGCCCTAGGTCAGCACAGTTTGCGCAAAACAATCTAATTATATTTTCTTTGCGCAGGCGTTTGCGCAAATCACGGTCATCGATTCCACGCCGTGCAGCACTCGGCACAGGCCGCGGAGCCGTCCGACACACTTCTGATTTAGACACAGTTTTCATCTGAATGGAATGGCAACATCGTCTGTAAATTTCAAGTAATGCTGAATGATCTTCGACTCTATAATTAACCTTCATCGTTGCAATAAAAATGAAAATTTATAATTAAGATAGATTTCTTCCAGTGCCTGTGTCTTTTTATGCAATTAGCACTTATTAGCAGAGGTGGGCAGTAGCGCACTACATGTAGCAGCCGCTACGTTTTCAGTAGCGGTAGCGGCTCTACATTTAAGGCAATGTAGCGGTAGCGGTAGCGCCTGCTACATATTTAAGTAGCGATATGAGGTTTTGCCGCTACAGCACTACCGCTACATTTATAGATAAAGCCTTTAGATTTCACTTAAGGGGACCGGCTACTCTCCAACAAAATTTTTTTGTTTACAGACGGACCATTTTGAAACTTGGTACACATATGTAAAACAGAAATCTAAGACCTTTCTGTTCATGTAAATTTAAAAAAATCAAATAAAACGTGGAATTAATAGAAAACGGCAAATAAGGGGTACTCTAAAAAAGTTTATAACTTTTGCAAATCACATGCTACAATGTCGAGACACATATCATTCGATTTGTAACAACAATACCTAGCGACTGTAGAGCCCTGATTTTTCATTTTCCTCATTGTTTTTTTTTTTCACGTTCTTCCCATTTTTTTCCACATTTTTACCCCCCCCCACCTTCCTCCCCCTCCCATATTTAAGTCAAACCATGCACATATTAAAAAAAAACTTCTAGAGTCGCTAGGTATTGTTTTTACAAATTGAATTGTATGTCTCTCATTGCCATAGCTTAAAAACTGTTGGAGTAATAATTTTTTTAAGATGGCGATTTTTGGATTTTTAAATTTTTCAGGGGAGCCAAATAAAGTAAAATTCATTGAAAAACATAAGAATATGCCCAAAAAGTCTTGATATTGTAGCCCAAGCTTTCCCATTGCCAATTATTTGCATTCAAGGTACCAGCACGCGTCTTTAGATTTACACAGTTATTTTTATGTTTCTCCTTCCCTACATGGATGTCTACTTTAATCTACCAATCTCAAAAATAATCCACATATATATACAAAAAAAGACTGATTTTTACATGTATATGTGGATAATTTCTTAGATTGGTAGATTAAAGTTTACATCCATGTAGGGAAAGTATAACATAAAAATAACTGTAACTTTTACTTACTGTATCTAACCCTGGGGTAACCCATACTAGTTTGGTTAGGTTAATTGCAATAAAGTTGCATTGATATGTTTTAAAAATGTTTTATCATTAATATAAATGAGTAAATCCCAATAGCAGAACAATAAATATTTAGAGATTTCCAATAATTTTGGCCATTGTAGCGGCTAATGTAGCGCGCTAAATTTTACTGTAGCGGTAGCGCCCGCTACATTTAGAGCATGTAGCGGTAGCGGTAGCGCCGCTACATTTCCAAGTAGCACTGCCCAGCTCTGCTTATTAGTGGGGGCGTGAGCGCGTTATGGATGGTGAATGATTTGCGGTGTGGTTCTTTAATCTTGACTTTTGCAGTTCGCACAATCCCGGCCATCAATTCTAAGCCGCACAAGAGCAGTTTGTGGAGGAACAGACGCAATACTCAGTACAGTATGCCTTTAATTATCCTTCAATAATATATGATATTTCTTTATACGGAAATTTCGTGAATGAGAAATCTAGAACTTTATTTTAGAAGAATTATCTCAAAAGTCATATGGCAACACTGAACACCGTATTTTTACATTTTGTATGTTTAATAGCCGCAGTTTACGATTACCGTATGTTCCGTATCCGACAAGCGGAAGAGTCAGAAGTAACCCGGAATCCCGGACATTTCTTACATTTTATTATTGTTAGTTCGACTCGGGTAGTTGATATAAACTTTGATGACCAACAAAATATAACTTTTTAATAGGGAAACTTCATATTTATTATACTACAAGTAATGATCTTTATTTAATTATAGCCATGTTGAAATGTTTATTTTTGTGAAGCCCGCTCCTAGATCATTAATGTTTTTATATACCGTAAAATGGGGTAACTTAGACCGGCGGGGTAACTTAGACCACTTTTCGTTTTTCTAACAAAAACCCCCAAAACTCAAAAACTATTCAACATAGAAAAATTTTGTCAATGGGCATTAAAGGCCTAATACTGAGGCTACATAACACAATAAAAAGATTTAAAAAGTTTGTATATCTAATAGGTTAAAAAATTAAAAATGTTACCCATGAAAAAAAGCCATTATTTAAAGCCTGTCAGAGTACCCCCTCCAATTTTTTTATTTTTTTGGTTAAATAACTCCAGGTCTTGAAGCATTGTAGTAGAACCCTTCTAGTTACATATGTAAATGACAAATTTTAGGAAAGTGTCATAGTTTGCAAATGGGGGGCGCTGCCCCCAAATGGGGTAACTTAGACCACCTAATATCAGCCCTGATGGGGTAACATAGACCGGCTTGGAAGTTAATATAAAATTACCATATATAACATATTTTATGTTTGACAGCCTATTTATGTTTTTCCTTTATGTTTCAGACTACAGAGTCTTATATATAGTAATTTTAACTAAATTTCCAAGCCAGTCAATATTACCCCATCAGGGCTGCCACTTGGTAGTCACATTTCCCCCATTATGGGGCGGTGCCCCCCATTTGCAAACTATGATGTTTTCCTCTAATTTGTCATTTGCATAGGTAACTAGAAGAGTTCTACTACAATGCACCAAAACCTGGAGTTATTTGGAGTTATTTTACCAGAAAATATAATTGATTTTACCACCCGGTCTAAGTTACCCCAAGAGCTGGGGTAACATAGACCATCACTTTTTTTGAAAAAACATCAAAACTATGAGAGGCAGGAGCCAGCAATTTATGGTGAGTAAAGCTAGAGTATAGACCTGTATTTTGCATGTTTCAATTCAAGTTTAATTTAGCTAGTAAAAAAATGGCATCATTTATAAAAAATAAAGTGGTCTAAGTTACCCCATTTTATGGTACATCCTCATATTGTTAGGGACGCTCGCCGCTTCCATCAGATCTTAAAATGTAAAAGTTTAATAGATACAGATTTGTATGAATACTGCCATTCAATATTGTTAGCTACATTAAATTGAGGGTGGAACATGGGAAGGGCAATGATTAATTCATCTGAAGCAACCTTTACAAAATATGTGTCAAACAAGCAAACGGATGTCATGTCAACCAGAACTCGAACACCACAGCAGAAAGTATTTTATGCAGCTAATGAATTTCGCAAACTTTGCTGGAAGAGAGATTATTGAATTTTAGAAAAAAGGGCAGGATAATTCAATGAAGGGTGGTGGCAGAACTGCAATCTTGATACTCTATTGCAATTCGTGCTATGATAACCTACGTAACAATTTTCATATGATAGTTATAATTTTTGCACATTCAAAGTACACATGACATAACATAACACACCCAGATTTGGAAACCATAATTGCTCAAATGAAGCATAAATAAACGACAGACCATTGACTTATCTTGCAAATATATATATATTCATATTTTGTATCACATAGTATAATTACACTTTGTAATTATGCCATATTGACCTAATTTGTATAGTCCATTTGCGCGCATTGTTATTAGGTATTGATCGTGTTGATTTCGCCAGCCGGGAGGATGTCAGTAATGTAGTCCCAACATTGGCATGCAGGATCGTACTGTTGACGTACAGGTTCATACCCTACTTGCCGCAACCAGTCCAGTCATTCATTAGAAGGCACCGATGGCACATCTAAAGCCATGTTGCCTTCTTTAGTTCTGTAATTCATGTCCGATTGTATTGTGATCTATGAATGAATATTCATTACTATGCTGACTCTTAGAACCTGAGTCCCGAGTTGACGCGTTCGTAATCTAGTTAATTCATATCCAACCACAACACAATGCGGATACATGTTTGTGTGTACCATCAGTGTGATTACATAATTTGCTTTGCCACGCGTCCATATTTAAACCATTTTAGCTTTCTAAAAGTACGGTGCACGGCGCATTTTTTTACCGGCATAGTACGGCGCACCCCGCAGGTTGTTAAAATGACAATTTAAATTCCCGTGCACCTGGCACATCTTCCTGACCATGGACTCTAACCAAAGACCATGCTCAAAAGCACCATTCCATGATAAATACCATTATACGTTATACCAATTACCAAGCCACCCTGGGCCCCTGGCCACCCACCAGCAATGCCAAAAATTGAACTTAGCTTCTCAAGGCTAGTTAGTAGTTCCTCTCATCTCAGTGCCACTAGTGGACCCAGTACCCAAGGCAATTTGTTGAGTTGAAGCAAAATAGTTAACATCACCAAAATTACCATTTACCAAATCAGCCAAAAGTTCCAGGACAATCCTATCACTCAACTTAAATTTGTTAGTCAATATGTTTATTGACATATAATATCCTGAATTGGCTGGATATCATAATACAAACTCTGCTGAGTCTGCTCCTCTTAGAGTCTTTAACCAAACTGACACATGAGTCATGGCCAAGATTTATTGCTCTAACAAAACATGCCAGCTAATAACATCACCTGGACATGACATCTAAGGTCTTACTTGGAAAATTTCATCAAACTTCAATAATACTGCTTCTTTGGTCTGAGGCTAAAGAGGAGTCTTGGGTCTTGGCATTTGGCAGTTTTGGCAAAATACTCATTTCCAGTATGACAGCATGCACTGTATTCTAAAAGATTGGAAATTTTATACTTAATGAATCTGGTAGAGTGGTAGCTACCTGACCATAGTGGCAAAGCCAAAGCAGAGAATTTTTTAGACTCTACCTCAAGTTCATTTTTGAGTCCTATAAGTAGACCAGTAAAGGGTATTATTGCAGATTAACTACATCCAAAAAAAAGGGTGTTTTTTTTTTTTAATTATATGTTTTTTGGGGTGTAGATTACGAATCTGA